>NW_012115377.1:825049-827808 GCF_000951035.1 Colobus angolensis palliatus | reverse complement strand
TCCAGAATGGCTGGGATTACAGGCACATGCCACCATGCTAGCTAATTTTTTTTTTTGTATCTTTAGTAGAGACGGGGCTTCACGATGTTGGCCAGGTTCGTCTTGAACTTGTGACCTCGTGACCTGCTTGCCTCGGCCTCCCAAAGTGCTGGGATTATAGGCGTGAGCAACTGTGCCCTGCCTATTTTTATTTTTATTTTTGAGACGGAGTCTCGCTCTGTTGCCCAGGCTGTAGTGCAGTGGTGCTATCTTGGCTCACTGCAACCTCTGCCTCCTGGGTTCAAGCAATTCTCTTGCCTCAGCCTCCTGAGTAGCTGGGACTACAGGCACCTATCACCATGCCCAGCGAAGTTTTGTAGTTTTTTTTTTAGTGGAGACGGGGTTTCACCATGTTGGTCAGGCTGATCTCCAACTTCCGACCTCAGGTGATCCACCCGCCTCGGCCTCCCACAGTGCTGGGATTACAGGCATGAGCCACTATGTCCAGCCCAAAGTCCACTCATTTAAATCTTAAGCTCATCTCAAAAAATACCTTCACAGCTACATTCTAGAGTAGCATTTGACCAAATACTCAGGTGACCACGGTCTGGCCATGTGGACACATACAATTAACCATGACATTGACCTATTTTGAGGTCCTTAATTTAATCCTGTCTGCAAAATCCCTTCTGTAGGGAAGGGAACATTGTCAGGTTCCGGGGGTTCAGATCTGGATGGGTTGGGGGCTGATATCTAGCCAGCCACACCTAGGAAGTGGGGTGCTGTTGTTAACACCTCCCTTCCTGGGAAGCGGGACCCAGATGGGTGGAGAGACTTGCCTTAGGTTACCCTTTGGGGCTTGACAGCACCAAGCAGGCTCCACATGCAAAAGGCCCCAGATGGCCTGGCCTTCTCTGTGGGCCTCTGCACTCTGTGGTCTGGCTCTGGGGTGACCCACCACCCTGAATATTCCTGGAAAAGGGAGAGGAGCTGGTCCCTCTAACCTGGCTCTATGGCACAGTGTGGGGCAGAGGGGAGGTGCTGGGTTGGGCAGGGCTCTCATTGCTGTGTGACCTCAGAGATGTGCCTCTCTGGTCAGTGTCTCTCCCCCGGAGGAAGGGCATTATGGTGAGTTGCATGGCAGAGATGCAGGCATAGCAAGGGTCCCAGGAGGGCTCAGCGAGGAGATGCCAGTGAGAGCACAGGGTTCAGGGCGGCTCCTCTGGCCACCCAGGACTCCCGTCCCCGGGATCTGGAGCTTTAGAGCCTGCTACGTTATGATTTTTTTTCCTCTGCTAAAGGAAAAACATGCCAGGAGTGGTGGCTCACACCTGTAATCCCAGCACTTTGGGAGGCCGAGGCGGGAAGATGGCTTGAGCCCAGGAGTTCAAGGGAAGCCTGGGCAACATAGCTAGATCCCGTCTCTACAAAAACTACCAAAAGTAGCCAGCCATGGTGGTGTGCACCAGTAGTCACAGCTACTCAGGAGGCTGAGGCAGGAGGATCTCTTGAGCCCAGGAGGCTGAGGCTGCAGTGAGCCATGATCACGCCACTGCACTCCAGCCTGGATGACAGAGTATGACCCGGTCTCCTAAAACATGTATATATTTGGGTCCAATATAATGTATTATACATTAAAATGTGTATGTTTAGAGCTCTGGATAGCAGAGCCTCCCAGGGTACCCTTGGCTGTGCTGACTTTGTGCCTCCAGGGCACTTGGCATCACCTCATTTAATCCTTACATGCCCCCTCTGTGAGAAGCTCACTACCTACATTTAGTAGATGAGGCATTGGAGGCACAGAGAGGCTGAGTGACTAGCACAGGGACACACAGCAACACAGCGTGCCGGCTTCATGACAGCGCCATCATCCACTGTGTCTCTCACCCACCACGGCCACACTTCCACCGTAGACCCCAGGACGGAACATTCTGCCCACGGTGTGGCCTCTGACATTTCTACAGTTACAGCCCCAGGCAGGGCTGAAACCCGGAAGCGCTGAGCCCGTTTCCGGCCTTCTGCGGACGTGGAAACTTACAGGATGTGTCTTCCACCGGGCTGCCAAGCAATTCCACCCCCGTCTCTTCTGGGAGCGGCCTACGGACCCATCCAGGAATGGGCATCAGTCGCCGGGCACCAGAGATTCAGGCAGAGGACAATGGAGTAGCCCGGACAGGTCCAGCCGGGCAAGTCAGACAAGAACAAAAAGCAAGACGCAGTTAGTTCCGGAGAATCACTGGATTTAAATATATACAGTTTTTTTGGAGACAGAGCCTCACTCTATCGCCCAGGCTGGAGTGCAGTAGCGTGATCATGGCTCACTGCAGCCTCAACCTCCTATGCTCAAGAGATCCTCCTGCCTCAGCCTCCTGAGTAGCTGGGACTACAGGCGCGCACCACCATGGCTGGCTAATTTTGTAGGCCACTTCTTGAGGCCACAGCCCTTGCTGCCCGAGCTTGACCCAGGAGCTCTGGCTCCTTGGCTACCCTGGGAAATATTCCATTCCGGGCAGAATATTTTGCATGGGGCTGCCAGAGGTCCTAGCGGCAGGGTGTGCTGACTCAGGAAAGCCAGGCTACAGCTTAATTCATCTCTGTAACTCAACATTCCTGGCTCAGCTGCAAGGCAAGCTGTTTAGACAGGAAGGGCGGTGGAATGCATGTTCCTTTCCTTTAAAAAAATGATTTAGCCGGGCGCGGTGGCTCAAGCCTGTAATCCCAGCACTTTGGGAGGCCGAGACGGGCGGATCACGAGGTCAGGAGATCGAGACCATCCTGGC
>NW_012115377.1:821841-823784 GCF_000951035.1 Colobus angolensis palliatus | reverse complement strand
AGACCATCTTGGCCAACATGGTGAAACACTGTCTCTACTAAAAATACAAAAATTAGCTGGACGTGGTGGCGCATGCCTATAATTCCAGCTACTCGGGAGGCTGAGGCAAGAGAATCGCTTGAACCCGGGAGGCGGAAGTTGCAGTGAGCCAAAATCGCGCCACTACACTCCAGGCTGGGAACACAGTGAGACTCCATCTCAAAAACAAACAAACAAACAACCAGTCCATTAACAGCTGACTGAATCAACAAATATGGTATATCCATTCAATGGAATACTATTTAGCCCTGAAAAGGAACGAGGCTTTGACACAGACCACAGCATGGATGCACCTTGAGGACATCATGCTCAGTGAGAGATGCCAGACACAAAAGGCCACACAGTGTGTGATTCCAGTTACATGAAATGTTGGCTGGGTGTGGTGGCTCATGCCTGTAATCTCAGCACTTTGAAAGGTGTGCAGATATCTTTATATCATTTTTTTCCAAGTCTGGAAGTATTTCAAAACAGGCCAGGCACAGAGGCTCATGCCTGTAATACCAGCATTTTGGGAGGCTGAGGTGGGAGGATCATTTGAACCCAGGAGTTTGAGACCAGCCTGGGCAACACAGTGAGACCCCGTCTCTACAGAAAATAAAAAATAGCTGGGTGTGGTGGCATATGCCTGTGTTCCCAGATATTCAGGAGGCTTCAGTGGGAGGAACGCCTCAGCCTGGGACGTGGAGGCTATAATGAGCTATGATTACATCACTGCACTCCAGCCTGGATGACAGAACAAGACCCTGTCTCGAAAAAAAAAAATTAAAAAGTTACAAGCAGCCAGGCAAGGTGACTCACACCTGTAATCACAGCACTTTGGGAAGCTCAGGCAGGTGGATCACTTGAAGTCAGGAGTTCGAGACCAACCTGACCAATGTGGTGAAACCCCATCTCTGCTAAAAATACAAAAATTAGCTGGGCATGGTGGTGGGCGCCTGTAATCCCAGCTACTCGGGAGGCTGAGGCAGGAGAATCGCTTGAACCTGGGAAGTGGAGGTTGCAGCGAGCCGAGGTCACATCATTGCATTCCAGCCTGGGCGTTGCAGCGAGACTCTGTCTCAAATAAATAAACAAATAAAACCCCCCAAAAATCCCAAAACAAAAAACAGAAAGTTACAAGCAAGCAGACAAAACCGGCAGCCACTCAGTTGTGAGGGGAGGAGAATAGAGGGACCTGTGGGGCAACTCACCCTGCACCTGACCCTCCTCGGCTATGATGCCCTGGGCAACTCCTCCCCCAGTCCTCAGTTTCCCCACGCAGCCTTCTTCAGTCCCTCAACCTGCTTCCACTGAGCATAGGGCCTTTGCACATGCTGTCCTCTCTGTTTGGAATGCGGGGCCCCTATGCCCCACCTCCTTCCCCCACTCATCCCTCCTCACCCTTCGCAGCCAGGAATCACAGCTCCCCTTCCCTCCCTGACCTGGTCAGAAGTGCCATGAACGCAGCTGCCACCTTGCATTGGATTGTGAGGCTGTAAGGAACTGGTATACAGTGGCGCATAGCATCAGAATGAGTGAATGGAGAAATCAAGGCAGCAAGCAATCCCTGGACTGCCTGCAGGGCTAGCTCCGTAGCAGGCTACAGAAGGGTGAGAGTGAAGGAAAATGCTAGAAGGAGGCCAGGCGCGGTGGCTCATACTTGTAATCCCAGCACTTTGGGAGGCCGAGGCAGGTGAATCACTTGAGGTAAGGAGTTCAAGACCAGCCTGACCAACATGGTGAAACCCTGTCTCTAACGAAAATACAAAAATGAGTCGGGCGTGGTGGTGTGTACCTGTAATCCCAGCTACTTGGGAGGCTGAGGCATGAGAATTGCTTGAGACTGGGAAGCGGAGGTTGCAGTGAGCTGAGACTGCACCACTGCTCTCCAGCCTGGGTGATAGAGTGAGACTCTGTCTCAAAAA
>NW_012115377.1:816116-816766 GCF_000951035.1 Colobus angolensis palliatus | reverse complement strand
TCTTATCTCGCTGCAACCTCCGCCTCCTGGGTTCAAGTGATTCTCCTGCCTCAGCCTCCCGAGTAGCTGGGATTACAGGCATGGGCCACCAGGCCTGGTTAATTTTGTATTTTTAGTAGAGACGGGGTTTCTCCATGTTGGTCAGGCTGGTCTCGAACTCCTGACCTCAGATGATCTGCCCACCTCGGCCTCCCAAAGTGCTGGGATTATAGGTGTGAGCCACCAGGCCCGGCCAGTTTTTGCTTGTTTTTGTTAAGAGATGGGGTCTTGCTATGTTGCCCAGGCTAATCTTGAACTCCTGGGCTCGAGGGATCCTCCCACCTTGGCTTCCCAAAGAGCTGGGATTACAGATGTCAGCCTCCGTTCCCAACCGTGATTGTTGGCTATTCTAAGAACAGGGACCTCTTGCTACAAAGAAACACACAGGTACATGGGCCTTAGAGGCTTGGCAATGACTGGATTCAGGAGAGGGCTGAAGTTCTTGAATATCAAGGTGCCATCTTCAACAGTCCTCCTTCTGCTTGGACGTGAATGGGAAGGAAGCTCTCGGCCTCCCACACCAGCCTGACTCATTTTGAGGGAGACCGACTGCCTCGAGACATTCTTCTGTATCTCCTTCAAACCCCATTCTCTCTTTTTTTTTTTTTTTT
>NW_012115377.1:815234-816066 GCF_000951035.1 Colobus angolensis palliatus | reverse complement strand
AAAAAAAAAAAAAAAAAAAAAGAAAGAGAAAAAAACATCAGTAGGGGGAAAGGGAGCTAAGCTAATAATAATAACAACACTGGAGATGATGATTTATTTGTGCTGCCTTCGTCATTTGCACAGCCCATGTCGGCCGTTTCATCGAAATTTCACAACCACCTGGTGCGCGGGAGATTATTGTCCATTTTACAGATCAGAAAACAGAGGCACTGAGACGCCCAAAGAGATATTCCAGATGGCAGAGCAAGCCTGCTGGGGAATTGGGATTTGAACCATGGGCGTCCGATCCCAAAGCTTATGTGCCTTTGTTTATGCTGTGCTGCTTGAAATGACATTATTTTAAAATTATTATTATTTTTCTTAGAGATGCAGTCTTGCTGTGTTGTCCAGGCTGCAGTGCCATGGTGTGATCCTAGCTCATTGCTGCAGTCTCCCAGGTCCAAACAATCCTCCTGCCTCAGCCTCCTGAGTAGCTGGAACCACAGGTGCACACCACCACACCCAGCTAATATATATACATATTTTATCCCTGAGACAGACTCTCGCTCTGTCGCCCAGGCTAGAGTGCAGTGGCACAATATTGGCTCACTGCAACCTCCACCTCCTGGGTTCAAGCAGTTCTCTGCCTCAGCCTTCTGAGTAGCTGGAACTACAGGTGCATGCCAGCATACCTATTTTTATTTTATTTATTTGTTTATTTATTTATTTATTTATTTATTTTGAGACGGAGTCTCACTCTGTTGCCCAGGCTGGAGTTCAGTGGTGCGGTCTTGGCTCACTGCAACCTCTGCCTCCCCACGTCCAAACGATCCTCCTGCCCCAGCCTCCTGAG
>NW_012115377.1:809803-810519 GCF_000951035.1 Colobus angolensis palliatus | reverse complement strand
ACCCAAACTGGAGTGCAGTGGTGCAATCATGGCTCACTGCAACCTCTGCCTTCTGGGCTCAAGTGATCCTCCTGCCTCAGCCTGCCAAGTAGCTGAGACTGCAGGTGCACACCACCATGCCCAGCTGTTTTTTTTTTAGTAAAAATGGGGTCTCACTATCTTGCCCAGGCTGGTTTCGAACTCTTGAGCTCAAGCATTTCCCCAGCCTCAGCCTCTATAAGTGCTGGGATCATAGGAGTGAGCCACCACACCCAGCCCCTGTGATTTCTTATTCTGACTAGTGACCAGCACCTGTCACCCAATATTTGTTAAGCGCCGACTGTATGCCAGGCACTGTCCTTAGGTTGGGATACAGCAGTGAGTTAAACAAAGACCTCTGCTCTTGTGGGGCTCCTTGTGGTGGGGAGACAGAATGTAGACAAGATGTCCCTGCAAAACGTTCAGCATAGGGGCCGGGCTTGGTGGCTCTCGCCTGGAATCCCAGCACTTTGGGAGTTCGAGACCAGCCTGGCCAACAATGGTGAAACCCAGTCTCTACTATTTATTTATACTGAAAATACAAAAGTCAGCCAGGCGTGGTGGCAGGCACCTGTAATCCCAGCTACTCGGGGGGATGAGGCAGGAAAATCACTTGGACCCAGGAGGTGGAGGTTGCAGTGATCCCAGATCGCGCCACTGCACTCCAGCCTGTGGGACAGAGCGAGACTCAAAAGAAA
>NW_012115377.1:808323-809233 GCF_000951035.1 Colobus angolensis palliatus | reverse complement strand
TCTTGAACTCCTGACCTCAAGTGATCCACCCACCTCGGCCTCCCAAAGTGTTGGTATTACAGTCGTGAGCCACTGTACCCGGCCAGAATGTTAAGAACTCTTAAAATGGTGTAGGGGTGGGGGCTCCTTTGGAGCCTTGGGGCAGGGAGGACAGAAATGAATCTTAAATGAATGAGCAAATACCCATTATGTGCCTGGCCTGGACTACCCCACTGTGAGGCCACAGAGAAGACTCGCACATACAGAGTGTGCGGGAGATGAGGACACGGAGAGGGAACCAGGCCAGCCCTGGGCTGTTCCCACTTAGAGACGGCCTGGCTCCTGCGTCCCACCTGGGAGAGACACCTGCTCCCCCGACGGCTGACTCAGGGGTGTGGAAGTCCTACCTGGGAAGGTCTTCGTCCTGCCATTCCTCCTTCACGTCCACGTTTTCCATCCGGAGCGTGGCTTCGGTGGTCCCCATAGGAGCTGGAAAGAGGCACCGGCTTGAAGCAGGAGTGACCCTTGGAAAGAATGGGTTTTACTGGACAATAATCCTAATGACAGTGCCCTACCCCATGCAGCTCTTCCCCCCTCCCCGTCTCCCTCCCTTCTCCTTCTTGAGACGGAGTCTTGCTCTGTTGCCCAGGCTGGAGTGCAATGGTGCAATCTCAGCTTATTGCAGCCTCCACCTTCTGGGCTCAAGTGATTCTCCCGCTTCAGCCTCCCAAGTAGCTGGGATTACAGGCACCTGCTACCACGCCTGATTAATTCTCGTATTTTTGTAGAGACAGGGTTTCGCCATGTTGGCCAGGCTGGTCCCAAACTCCTGTCCTCAGGTGATCCTCCTGCCTTCGCCTCCCAAAGTGCTGGGATCACAGGTGTGAGCCATCATGCCTGGCTAAATTTTGTATTTCTTTTTTTTTTTTTT
>NW_012115377.1:805131-807513 GCF_000951035.1 Colobus angolensis palliatus | reverse complement strand
CACGCCCGGCTAATTTTTTGTATTTTTAGTAGAGATGGGGTTTCACCGTGTTAGCCAGGATGGTCTGTGTAGAGGCACAGAAAGCTTAGGATGCACAGTGGGGTTCAGAGTTTGAATGTGGGCAAGAGGCTGAGCCTTCGGATACAAGCCCTGCTCCCTTGGAAACTCTGAAATCCACCTTCTCCAAGGTAAGCCATGACCCAGATAGACTTATCCTCCCTCTTGTACCTTGGACCTCAACTAGAAAGCAAGAAATCCAAATCGTCATTCATACTAAAGTGTGAATGACTGATACACTTCAGCTGCCCTGCTGGGAATGCCAAGTTCAAAGAGAATCCAGTAGGCTGTAACCCATCACTATCTGCCATCTCTACCAGGCCACCTGTCCTGCCCCTCTGTCCTCCCTCAAGCAAGTCCTAGCGACCTTCTGATCCCAGGGCTCACAAAGACAGTGTGGAAAGAGACTGAGGTTGAGGTTAGAAAGGAGACCCTCATCTTTACTAACCACAAAATGCCACTTTATTTATTTATTTATTTAGAGACGGGGTCTTGCTCTGTCACCCAGGCTGGAGTGCAGTGGTGTGATCCCGGCTCACTACAGCCTCCGACTCCTGGGATCAAGCGATCCTCCTGCCTTAGCCTCCCAAGTAGCTGAGAGCATGGGCATGTGCCACCATGTCTGGCTAATTTTTCTGATCTTGCTGTCACCCAGGCTGGTCTTGAACTTATGGGCTCAGGTGATCCTCCTACCTCAGCCTTCCAAAGCGCTGGGATTACAGGTGTGAGCCACTGCGCCACCCCACCCCCTACACCGGTTTTGTTTTTCTTGTTCTAAGGAGCTCACTGGGCAGGGGGAAGCAGTCTGGGTGGGGGGCCAGGATCAGAGCTGCCAGGTGAGACTGAGTTCCGGTCTGCTCTGGGGCATGACGGACTCTCAGACCATCTCACTCTCTGGGTCTCAGTTTCCCCTTCTGTAAACAAGAGTTGAATTAGAGATGACCTCTACGATACCTTTTGGATATAACATACCGGCATTTTATGACTCAACCAACCCCATCTGTTTTGTGCTTTGAAACCAGTGCCTTGCACCTGTGGACAATTCTGCCACCCCTGCTGCAAGGGGACACTTGGCATCGTCTAGAGGCACTTTTCTCACAACTGAGGGAAAGGAGTGCCCCCTGGGGCAGGCCAGGGGTGCTGCTCAGTACCCTACAGTGCCCAGGATGGCCGCCCATGACCAAGAATGACTGAGCCCCAAATATCCATAGATCCAAGGTGGAGAAATCTCGTCTTAAAGGCAATAGTCATTTCTGTGTGCATTCCCGTGTTTGCAAAAGGATTTCAGGCCCGTGTCTGGCAGTCATTACACAGCATGGTACACTCCTTCCATTACCTCCATGTGTCCTCTCAACAGTTCCTGAGTAGCAAGATATAATTTTTTTTTTTTGAGACGGAGTCTCGCTCTGTCACCCAGGTTGGAGTGCAGTGGTGTGATCTCGGCTCACTGCAACGTCCGCCTCCTGAGTAGCTGGGACTACAGGTGCGTGCCACCATGCCCAGCTAATTTTTGTATTTTTAGTAGAGGCGGGATTTCACTATATTGGCCAGGCAGGTCTTGAACTCCTGACCTAGTGATCTGCCTGCCTCCCAAACTGCTGGGATTACAGGCGTGAGCCATCGCGCCTGGCCACTAGATCCACTTTTTAAATAATCTGGGGGCTGGGTGCAGTGGTGCATGCCTGGAATCCCAGCACTTTGGGCAGATGGCTTGAGATCAGGTGTTCAAGGCCAGCCTGGGCAACATAGCAAGACCCCATCTCTCCAAAAATTTACAAAAACTAACCAAGCATCATGGTGGTTGCCTGAGGTCCTAGCTATTCAAGGGGCTGAGGTGGGAGGATTGCTTGAGCCCAGAAGGTCAAGACCAGCCTGGGCAACATAGCAAGACCCCATCTCTACAATAAACAAAAACAAAAATTAATCAAACATGGTGGGTGCCTGAAGTCATAGCTATTCAGGAGGCTGAGGTGGGAGGATTGCTTGAACCCAGGAGGTCGAGGCTGCAGTGAGGTATGATCATGCCACTGCATTCCAGCCTGAGCCACAGAGTGAGGTTCTATTTCAAAAAATAAAATAAAATAAAATAAAATAAAATAAAATAAAAGGCATCTGGCGGGTGCAGTGGCTCACACCTGTAATCTCCAGCACTTTGGGAGGCTGAGATATGAGGATCGCTTGAGCCCAGAAGGTCAAGACCAGCCTGGGCAACATAGCAAGACCCCATCTCTAAAAAAGTAAATAAATACAAAAATTAACCAAACATGGTGCTGGGTGCCTGGTGCCTGAGGTCCTAGCTGTTCAGGAGGCTGAGGTGGGAGGATC
>NW_012115377.1:804158-804601 GCF_000951035.1 Colobus angolensis palliatus | reverse complement strand
GGTGCCTGGTGCCTGAGGTCCTAGCTATTCAGAGGCTGAGGTGAGAGGACTGCTTGAGCCCAGGAGGTCGAGGCTGCAGTGAGCTATGATCTGCTGCCGCATTCCAGCCTGAGCAACAGAGACCCTATTTCAAAAAAATAAAATAAAAAATAAAGTATCTGGCTGGGGGAAGTGGCTCACACGTGTAATCCCAGCACTTCGGGAGGATTGCTTGAGCACAGGAGGTCAAGACCAGCCGGGGCAAGATAGCAAGACCCTGTCTCAAAAAAACAAATACATAAAGCATCTAAGGCCCCCAACTCGCATGGCGTCCTGGCTGCCTCTCTGCGGAGTAGGTTACCTGCAGCCCCCAGGCTCAGATATGGGCTTTATACATCGGGGACGGTGGATTACCAAGGAAGGACCCAGAGGCAGCCTCAGTCAGATAAGGAAGTGGGGGGAGG
>NW_012115377.1:802260-803842 GCF_000951035.1 Colobus angolensis palliatus | reverse complement strand
CCCACCCCCTGCCAGCTGCAGCCACAGGCGTCGACTCCACAGTCTTCTAAGGATGGGGTGTGGTGGGTCCTCAGTGGGCCCCGGACCCTCCTGCACTCAGATCCTGGCTTCGCATTTGGGGACGGCCAAAAGAAGACAGTGACATCAAGGAACCAGAGTGAAGCGCTCATTTGAGCCCTGAGGTCTGATTATTAGCAAATCACATACGAGTTCCGATAAGGAGGAGGCATCTGTGTCTTAAACCATAAACCACCCCCTTCCTCCCCACCCCACAGGCAAGCCTTTATCGACATACTTAATTTTTTTTTTTTTTTTTCAAAATCGGCAGCTGGTGGCCTTCCCAGCGTTATAAATAGCAAATACACAGGGCTAGGATGGGTCTATTTCAGCGTCCCAGAGAGAAGCTGAGGTTTTCATCCGCCCAAGCTCTCAGCGTGTCCTGAAAATGGTGCACTTATCTGCCTTCCAGGGGAACGGTGCGCGCGGAAGGTAAACCGTGTTGCTGGGCGCAGCTCGGGGAACGGTTTTCCCTGCTACGGGGAACACGGATGTGAGGGCCTTCACGGAGTCACAAGACCGTGGCTCTCTGCTCCCACCCGCCCCATCTGCTGGAAAGGGATTTAGAGGCGGCAAAAGGCTGCCGGATAAACCTTCCAGGGAGACGGTTTATCCTGGGAGAAGGGGAGATGCGCGCACTCACCTCTGCAGCTGAGACAGCCTCCTCCTTACTGGCAAACAAAGGCGAGCCCTGCCCGGGTGCAGCTGGGCATCGCTCACGCTCCCCAGGCCTTCAGAGCCTGGGAGGAAGAGGATGCTCGCAGGGACGGATTCTGCATCCGAGGAAGGTCACCCAGGGCGACGTGGCCAGCGCCCGCCAGCTCTTTTGTGCAGGGGTGGGTGGGGTGCAGGGTTAGCGGTGGGCTCCCCCTCGCGGGGCTGCGGCTGCGCCCGTTCTCATCGCCACCCGCCTGCGCGCCCTGCCTCGGAGGTAGCTGCTTCTTCCCAGCTCACGGCTGGCAGAGGCTCGGCTTCCCGAAGACAGTTAATTTATGCTGTTTTTGTGTGCAGGGAGGAGGGGGTGGGGGGTGGCGGCCTGACCGAAAGGCACAGCCCCCTGCCAGAATCCGGTCCTCTCCATTGGCTGACAGACAAGCATCTCCGAAAGCCACGCCAGGGGCAGAGGCAGAAATCATTTTCTGATGGCGCATCACAGATTTAAAAACAAAACAACGGACAAATAAATAAATAAATGGCGAGATGGCCTCATTCCTTAGAGAACGGGGGTGGGGAGGGCTGGGGAAGGTCCTCTTGGCACTTCTTGCAAAGGGAGCAGGGGTGAGGGGTAGCATCCCCCCAAAAAGTCTGTGCAGGCAAAGAAATGACTGTCCCCAGGCCGGGTGTCATGGCTCACGTCTGTAATCCCAGCACTTTGGGAGGTCGAGGAGGGAGGATCACCTGAGGACAGGAGTTAGATACCAGCTTGGCCAACATGGTGAAACCCCATCTCTACTAGAAAGACAAAAATTAGGCCGGGCACGGTGGCTCAAGCCTGTAATCCCAGCACTTTGGGAGGCCGAGATGG
>NW_012115377.1:798318-801815 GCF_000951035.1 Colobus angolensis palliatus | reverse complement strand
CCCAGGTCACCATGTTGTGGGTCTATTAGATGGTCACTTACAGTTGATGGAGCCTCATGCCCTAAACAGGGCTGGGTGCAGGAGAGGCAGAAGTTTATCAGGCACACTCGCTTTGCAGGACTGCTGTGGGAACGGTGCCCCCTGCAGTTGTGCACCGCCGTGGCCTCGCCCTGGAGGAATTCAAGGAGACAGTGAAGATGGTAGAGTGGAGAGTGCAGGCCCTGCAATCAGACTGGAAGTGTGTTTGAACTCTAGCCCAGCCACTCTCCAGCTGGTGGACCAGTGGACGTGAGTGATCTTACCTGCGGCTCTCAGTTTTCCTCATCTGTGAAATGGAGCCGCTATGGCTTTTTCACATTGTGAGATAATGCATAGACAGCACTAAACACAGTGCTGGGGCACAAGAAAAGCTCTCTATGTGTTTGTTTTGCTCTATTGCCCAGGCTGGAGTACAGTGGTGCGACGTCAGCTCACTGCAACCTCTGACTCCCAGGTTCAAGTGATTCTCCCGCCTCAGCCTCCGAAGTAGCTGGGATTACAGGTGCACACCACCACGCCTGGCTAATTTTTGTATTTTTAATAGAGACGGGGTTTCACCATATTGGCCAGGCTGGTCTTGAACTCCTGACCTCAGGTGATCTGCCCACCTTGGCCTCCCAAACTGTTGGGATTACAGACGTGAGCCACCGCGCCTGGCCAGAATATACATTTTTGAAGAGCAGAGACACAGTTGGTCTTATTCACTGCACATTCTCCGCACAAAGTAGCAACTCCTGGTGCAAAGCTGTTCAGGACACGCAGTCAGAGTGCATGAAGGCTGGCTCCCTTCATGACATTCAATGACACCCCACCTAGGCTGTCAGCCTCACCCACTGCATGGGGGTGTGCACCCCTCCAAGGCATTAAGGCAACCTGCCCACAGCAGAGGCCGAAAGCCCGGATGGGGAAACAGAGACCCCAGAAACTTCAGCACAAGGCTGGGGCTTCCCATCTCCTGGCTGGAGAAAGCGGAGGTCTTGCAAGAGACACTTGTGTTAACTGAGGGGTGGATTCGGTTAGTCCATGTGTTGGGCACTGGGCACAAGATGTGAGTAATTCCCATTACTCATGGTCCTCTCCTTACTGGCAAACAAAGGCAAGCCCTGCCCGGGTGCAGCAGGCATCTCTCTGGCTCCCCAGGCCTCCAGAGCATCGGAGGAAGAGGATGCTGGTAGGGGTGAATTCTGCCTCTGAGGAAGGTTGCAAGTGCCTGCCACCTCTTTTGTGCATGGGTGGGGTGCAGAGTTAGTGATGGGCTCCCCTGCACGGGGCTGTGGCTGTGGCCCCTCTTGTCATCACCTGCCTGCGTGCCCTCCCTCTGAGGTATCTGCCTCTTCCCAGCTCACAGCTGGCAAAGGCACAGCTTCCCTAAGACAGTTAATTCATGCTGTTTTTGTGTGCAGGATTGAGAATTCTCTTAGAATGCGCATTCAGTTGAGGCCAGGCAGGTAATCGCAGCACTTTGGGAGGCCACTCACACCTGTAGTCCCAGCATTTTGGGAGGCCAAGGCGGGCGGATAACCTGACATTGGGAGTTTGAGACCAGCCTGGACAACATGCTGAAAGCCCGTCTCTACTAAAAATACAAAACTTGGTCGGACGTGGTGGGGGGCACCTGTAATTCCAGCTACTTGAGAGACTGAGGCAGGAGAATCGCTTGAACCCAGTAGGTGGAGGTTGCAGTGAGCCCAGATGAAGCCACAGCACTCCAGGGGGGGTGACAGAGTGAGACTCCATCTCAAAACAAAACAAAACAAAAGAATTCCCATTCAGTTGAGAGAAACAGGTGGACGACAGAGTCTGGGCCGATCTACAGACATCTTTGGAGTGGTGCAGGTTGGGGGACCCTTGGGGAGGTTTCCTGGTGGGGCACAGGGGTGGTGCCTGGATGAGTGAGACCCCTGAGGAGTGAGTGGAGTTAGATGAATAAAAAAGAGGGAGGGAGGCGTATTCTGGACAGACAGGCCTGCCCAGACTGGCATTTAAAGAGCCACAGCTCCTCCCCGGTCCACCCCGGCCCTGGGAGCTGTCCATGGTGCTATTGCCAACACCAAGAAGCCACAGCGTGTGACCTGAGCTCGGTTCCCTGTCTGTTTTGTTTGTTTGTTTGCTTTTTCCCTTTGAGACACAGTCTCGCTCTGTCACCCAGGCTGAAGTACAGTGGTGCAATCTCGGCTCACTGCAGCCTTCGCCTCCCGGGTTCAAGCGATTCTTCCGCCTCTGCCTCCCGAGTAGCTGGGATTACAGGCACCCACCACCACGCCAGGCTAATTTTTGTATTTTTAGTAGAAATGGGGTTTCACTGTGTTGGCCAGCCTGGTCTCGAACTCCTGACCTCAGGTGATATGCCTACCTCGGCCTCCCAAAGTGCTAGGATTACAGGTGTGAGCCACTGCACCTGACCCGGTCTGTTTTCATTTAGTTTAAAAATGGAAAATTTTTAATTTAGTTTAATATTTTTGAGACAGGATCTTGCTCTGTAGCCCAGGCTGGAGTGCAGGAGTGTGATCATGGCTTACTGTAGCCTCAACCTCCTGGACTCAAGCGATCCTCTTATCTCAGCCTCCCTGGTAGTTGGGACTATAGGTGTATGCCATCACACCTGGTTAATTTTTAAAATTTTTGTAGCGATGGGTCTCGCTATTTTGCCCAGGCATACGTACCACACCCAGTGGGTGTGGATATCTTTAGGAGCCATTATTGTGCTGGCTATCCCTGAGGAATTAGTTTGGAAAAGCACAAAAGGGCTAGATTTTGTAGGATCTTGAAACTTTTCTGAAGGTGAGCACGTAGAAAATGTTCTTCTGGGCTGGGTGCAGTGACTCACACCTGTAATCCCAGCACTTTGGGAAGCTGAGGTGGGTGGATCGCTTGAGGCCAGGAGTTTGAGACCAGCCTGGCCAACCCCATCTCTACTAAAAATACAAAAATTAGCTAGGTGGGGTGGTGGTCCCTGTAATCCCAGCTACTCAGGAGGCTGAGGTAGGAGAATCACTTGAACCCGGGAGGCAGAGGTTGCAGTGAGCCGAGATCGCGCTACTGCACTCCAGTCTGGGCGAGAGAGCAAGACTGTCTCAATCTAAAAAAAAAACCGAAAAACAAAAAACAAAAAAACCCACAAACATATATATATATATAAAATCTGCAGTCTTGGCTCTTTCTTTTCATTCTTTTAACATAACTATATATATACTATATATATAATACTTTTATAACAATGCCCACATATACCCCCACAGCCACCCACCTGCACACACTCACACACTACACACTTTTCTTTACCTAGTTATTAATACATCCTGGAGATCACTTCAACCAGCATCTAAAGCTAATCTTGATTCTGTTTTATGGCTGCATATACTAAATTCTACAGTTTCTTCAACCAGCCCCTCTTATGGGTGGAGTTTGTGACGTTTCCAGACTTGTTTTTCACTTTGTTTTTGAGATAGGGTCTCACG
>NW_012115377.1:789933-790373 GCF_000951035.1 Colobus angolensis palliatus | reverse complement strand
GAGATCCGGCCACTGCACTCCAGCCCGGGCGACAGAGCGAGACTCTGTCTCAAAAATAAATAAATAAATAAATAAATAAATAAATCCATAAAATAAAATGACCTCCAAGCATCGTGCTGAAGCACTATCTAGTGTTCCTAAGTGCAAGAAAGCTCCAAGGAGAAAAACTGTGTGTTAGAAAACTTCAGATACGAGTAAAAGTGCTGTGAGTTCAATGCGAATGAATCAACCATGTCTATTTGTTGGGAATAATGCTCAAAATCCTAAGGAGACTGAATACTCAAAGCGTTTTTAGCAAAGCAATTTTACTTCTGCGCAGAGAGGTGTTTTTCTTTGGCCAGTGGTCGTGAGAGCGCACCTGAACAAAGGGGCACAAGAGCTTTTATTCCTGACGCAAGTCCTGCCCCTGTGCCCTTTCCCCATTAGCTCGGGTCAGGTCA
>NW_012115377.1:782986-784573 GCF_000951035.1 Colobus angolensis palliatus | reverse complement strand
CTCAGCCTCCTGAGTACCTGGGATTATAGGCACCCACCACCACGCCCGGCTAATTTTGTTGTATTTTTAGTAGAGATGGGGTTTCACCATGTTAGCCAGGCTGGTCTCGAACTCCCGACCTCGGCCTCCCAAAGTGCTGGGATTACAGGCATGAGCCACGGCCTTCTGAAGGTTATTGTGGGAATTAGATTACATTTTGCATGGAAAGCATTTAGCACAATCCTTGTAGTAAATAATAGAAAAAAATGCAAGCCAGAAAAAACACGACAACAGATCCTTTGTAAAGAGATGCAGCCTTCGTTACCTAATTAGAATGGCAGGGACTTGGAGAGAGGCCATGTGCAATTAATTACCTTGTTGGACTTTAGCCAGGGAATGGCAGGGGGAGCTGCATTGGCCAGACCCACCAGACCATTCCTGGTGGTCACACATGGTCATGGAGATACAGATGGAAGAGTGCCATCCGCTAAATCACCAAATGTGGCTTCCCGCAGCACCCTGGGTTCTCCATGGAGCCTGTCCAAGAATTAGTAGCCCTGTACCTGCTGAATGCACTTCTTACTTTAATGCTCTCTAATACTCTACTGTCAAAAAGCCAACTGATTTGAAAGACTTCGGCAAAGCAAAAGTTCATAGATGCTCAAGACCCAAGACTTCCTTTTTGTTTGTTTTGTTTTGTTTTGAGACCGAGCCTCACTCTCTCACCTGGGCTGGAGTGCAATGGCGCGATCTCAGCTCACTGCAACATCTGCCTCCCAGGTTCAAGCAATTCTCCTGCCTTGGCCTCCTGAGTAGCTGGAACTACAGTCACCCACCACCTCGCCTGGCTAATTTTTGTATTTTTTAATAGAGACAGGGTTTCACCATGCTGACCAGGCTGGTCTTGAACTCGTGACCTCAGGTGATCCGCCCCCCTCAGCCTCCCAAAGTGCTGGGATTACAGGCATGCGCCCGACCCCTTTTATGTTTTTTTTGTTGTTTGTTTTTTGTTTTTGTTTTTGTTTTTGGAGACGGGGGTCTGGCTCTGTTGCCCAGGCTGGAGTGCAATGGCGTGATCTCGGCTCACTGCAAACTCTGCCTCCCAGGTTCAAGTGATTCTCCTGCCTCAGCCTCCCAAGTAGCTGGGGTTACAGGCACCTGCCTCCATGCTCAGCTAACTTTTATGTTTTTAGTAGAGATAGGGTTTCACCATGCTGGCCAGGCTGGTCTTGAACTCCTGACCTCATGATCCACCCGCCTCGGTCTCCCAAAGTGCTGGGATTACAGGCGTGAGTCACCATGCCCAGCCAGTACTTTTATGGTCATTTGTAGATACGCACAGAGCAGGCGGGACAAATTTGAGCCTCTAATGTTCCTAGCCAAGGTTGAACAAGACAATGCTCTATCATCTTGTTTCAGCTGTCATACTTTAAACAACTCTCCTTTTTGGGGGCTGCAGCTTTTTTCCCATTTTTGTGCTTTTTCTAGGTGATTTTGCTGTTTAAAATGACTTTCAGTCAGGCGCAGTGGCTCACATCTGTACTCCCAGCACTTTGGGAGGCCGAGGCAAGTGGATCACCTGAAACCAGGAGTTCAAGACCAGCCTGG
>NW_012115377.1:781018-782691 GCF_000951035.1 Colobus angolensis palliatus | reverse complement strand
GATTACAGGCATGCGCCCGACCCCTTTTATGTTTTTTTTGTTGTTTGTTTTTTGTTTTTGTTTTTGTTTTTGGAGACGGGGGTCTGGCTCTGTCACCCAGGCTGGAGTGCAGTGGTGTGATCTTGGCTCACTGCAACCTCTGCCTCCTGGGTTCAAGTGATTCTCCCGCCTCAACTTCCTGAGGCACCTGCCACCACGCCCATCTAACAGAAGCCCACGACTTCTATGATACTTTTTGGAGTCTAGTGTTCAAAGTGGGCATCTTTGAACACTTTGTGTTCAGGGTGCTACAACAAAATACCATAGACTGGGCCGGGCGTGGTGGCTCACGCCTATAATCTCAGCACTTTGGGAGACGGAGGCGGGTGGATCATCTGAGCTCAGGAGTTTGACACCAGCCTGGCCAACATGGTGAAACCCCATCTCTACTAAAAATGTAAAAATTAGCCGGGTGTGCTGGCGTGCGCTTATAATCCCAGCTACTCGGGAGGCTGAGGTTGGAGGATCGCCAAAGCCTGGAGGCGGAGGTTGCAGTGAGCTGAGATTGTGCTATTGCACTCCAGCCTGGGTGACAGAGCAAGATTCCATCTCAAAACAAAACAAAACAAAACAAACAAACAAACAAACAAGAAAGCTGCCTAGTGGCTGGAGGGAAAGGCTTAGGCAGAAGCCCTGTTACTTTACGAGGGGGCCCTTCAGAAGTCGCTGGGCTCAGTAGGTTCCTAGTCATGTTTGACAGTGAGCCTTTCGAAGAGATACTCATGCAGCCCAGCCTCCGGGGCGGCCAGCCTGCAGAGGCTGGTCAGGAGGTCACCCATCTTCTTCTTTTTTTTATGATGCTTTTTGGAGTCTAGCGTTCAAAGACCCCCCCACTCTATTCCCCAGGCTGGAGTGCAGTAGCGTGATCTCAGCTCACTGCAACCCCTGACGCTAGGGTTCAAGCGATTCTCATGCCTCAGCCTCCTGAGTAGCAGGGATTACAGGCGTGTGCCACCACGCCTGGCTAATTTTTGTGTTTTTAGTAGAGTTGGGGTTTTACCATGTTGGCCAGGCTGGTCTCAAACTCCTGACCTAGGGTGATCCGCCCGCCTCAGCCTCCCAAAGTGAGGGGATTACAGGTGTGAGCCACCGTGCGAGGCCCACTTCCTCATCTAGGAAGTGACTCTCCAGGACGTCACAGAGATGAGGGTCTGTGGGGGCAGAACCCAGGGCATGAAGATCCAAAAGACCCTGGTTGCCATGCCATTCCCAGGGCCATGGCGGCTTCCATGGCTTCCAGGGTTTTACTCCACTCATCTTGACCTGGCTTCAGAAAGTCCTGGAAGAGAGCAGGGCCACCATGCTGGTTTTGCGTCTTCAGGAGACGCTCAACGCCCTTGCACTTCTCTTTGGCCAATTCATGGAAGAAGTGGCCCCCGCCCTCCGGAGTCACATCTTGGTGGTGGAAATAGAAGCGCGGAGGGAGGAGGTGTAGGAGGCCCGCAGGTGCAAATTGACCAGGCGGTGGAATAATTCTGACCAATCTGGGAGCACATGGTTGGTCGGCAAGAAGGAGCTAACCACAGAAACGGTGTTGGCTGGTCCGAGAAGCAGGAGATGACTGAGAAGATGGTCCTGGAGGTTGGAAGTAGAGAGGAAATCGGAGGGTGGTCGGAGGCTGGAAGAGAGTTTCC
>NW_012115377.1:779031-780413 GCF_000951035.1 Colobus angolensis palliatus | reverse complement strand
CTCTCCTCTCTTTTCCCTTTTTTTTTGAGACAGTGTATTGCTCTGTTGCCCAGGCTGGAGTACAGTGGTGTGATCTCGGCTCACTGCATCCTCTGACTCCCAGGTTCAGGTGATTCTCCTGCCTCGGCCTCCCAAGTAGCTGGGATTACAGGTGTGCACTACCAGGACTGGCTAATTTTTTTTTTTTTGTATTTTTAGTAGGCACAGGGTTTTGCCATGTTACCCAGGCTGGTCTTGAATTCCTGACCTCAGGTGATCTGCCCACCTTGGCTTCCCAAAGTGCTGGGATTACAGGCGTGAGCCACCACGCACAGCCCTTTCTTTTCTCTTTTTTGAGACAAGGTCTCACTCTGGAGTGCAGTGGTACAATCACAGCTCACTGCAGCCTTGACCGCCCAGGCTCAAGTGATCCTCCTACCTTAGCCTCCTGAATAGCTGGGACCACAGGCATGTACCATCATGTCCAGCTAATTAAAAAAAAAAATTGTAAAGACAGGGTCTTGCTATGTTGCTCAGGCTAGTCTCAAACTCCTAAGACGCAAGATTCTCCTGCTTCAGTCTCTCAAAATGTTGGGATTACAGATGTGAGCCACTGTGCCTAGCCTATCATTTATTTATATCAGGTTGTGAACACAGGAGGCAGAGACCATGGGACTTCCTGAAGAATCATTCTGAGGCTAGATGCAAAAAATTAAAAAACTAGCTGGCTGTGGTGGTGGGGCTTGTGGCATGGGTGGGGCTTAAGCAGAGACTTCCACATCTGAGTGGTTAAAGGGAAGGTGGGGCTCGGAAACACAGGCAGGGTTTGTGCAGAGACAATATCTGAGTGGGTAAAGGAAACGCAGGGCTCCAAGTAAGAGGCGGAGCCTGTGGCATGGGTGGGGCTTGAGCAGAGACCTCTACATCTGAGTGGTTAAAGGGAAGGCGGGGCTTCGAGAAAGAGGCGGAGCTTGTGGCATGGGTGGGGCTTGAGCAGAGACCTCCACATCTGAGTGGTCAAAGGGAAGGCGGAGTTCCAAGAAAAAGGCGGGGCTTGTGGCGTGGGTGGGGGTTGAGCAGAGACCACCTATGAGTGAGTAAACGGAAGGCAGGGCTCTGAGTAAGAGGCGGGACTTGTAGCATGGGCAGGACTTGATCAGATACCTCCATATGTGAGTGGTTAAAGGGAATGTGGGGCTCCAAGAAAGAAGCGAGGCTTCTAGCATGGGCGGGGCTTGAGCTGAGACCTCCACATTTCGGTAAAGAGGAGGGCGGGGCTCTGTGTAGGAGGCGGGGCCTCGGGGCTGGGCCGGTCACGAGGCGGTGTCTCCCCAGCCTAAGAGAAGGCAGCGAGAAGGTGCGGGCTTCGCGCAGGGGGCGGGGCTTGCGGCGCGTGGCTGGGC
>NW_012115377.1:770647-778611 GCF_000951035.1 Colobus angolensis palliatus | reverse complement strand
CGGAGAGCCGCGGCGCCGGGAGGAGCCGGCGGGGCTGCCTCAGGTTCGGCACCGGGCGGGACGTGGGCTCCGGGGTTCTGGCTGAGATGTCTCTGCAGCCGACGGTGTCTATCGGCGGGAGCGGGAGGGGGCTTCTGAAGTGGGAGGGGGCCTGGGCCTCTGCGGGGTGGCGGGGGTCAGCCCCTGATGGGGACGCCCCGAGGAGGGCAGCGAGAGGGAACAGACCCGGGAGGGTGCCTGGCCGGGGAGGGGGAGGGACAGAGTGGAGGAGGGGGAGGGGACGGGAACTGACCCAAAGCAGAGAGGAGACCTGGGAGGTGCCTGGCTGGGGAGGGGGTGGGGATGGGCAGAGAGGAGCTGACCCCTGATTGCTGGTAGGAGAAGAGAAGACAGATACCTGGGGATTGTGCCTGGCCGGGCCAGGAGAGGGCCAGAAGTTAGCTGACCCCTGATTGCTGGTAGGGGAAGAGAAGACACAGACCTAGGAGGGTGTCTGGCTGGGCAGGAGGAGGGGAAGGGCAGAGGAGCATTGAGCCCCGATTGCCGGGGTAGGAGAAGACACAGACCTGGGAGGGTGCCTGGCGGGGCAGGGCGATGGACAGAGGGGAGCTGACCCCCGATTGTTGGTAGGGGAGGAGAAAACAGATCAGCGAGTGTTCCCAGCTGGGCAGGAGGAAGCCACAGTCGAGGGTGAACTGGCCGCTGATGGGGGTAAGAGAGAAGACAGAAACTTGGGAAGGTGCCTGACTGAACAGGGAAGGGCTAGAGCGGAGCTGACCCCTGATTGCTGGTAGGGAAAGAGAATACAGACCTGGGAGCGTGTCTGGCTGGGCAGGAGGAGGGGAAGGACAGGGGCTGTGACCCGCAAGGTTATAGCAAGCTAGCAGCTGGAAACCGACACAAGGGTGACACGCGGAAATTATCAACTGTTGCCAGGGGATCTGCTCCCTCCAGAGATGCCAGCCCTGGCTTTCAGACTGGGACTCCGGTCTTGGGGGCAGACGGAAGGGCTGAAGATAGCAGAGGTGCTCCGAGGAGCAGGCCTGGGAGAAGAGTGTAGTGTGTGTTTGTACATTCAGGGTACAAACTTACCCTGTGTCCCTACCCACTGAGCCCTCCTGCCCCTGGCCAGTTCCCAGTGTGTCCCCATCCCCTGCCATCTCTCCTCCAGGATCCTCTCTCTCTCTCTCCCCTCCCAAATGACTAGAATTTAAGACCTAGAAAAGGATCTTAAATACCCAAACACTCAGGGCCCTTTCTCCGGCCTCACTGTCCCAGCAGGGTCCCAGTTCCCCGGAAACCCAGGTGCCCACTCTCTTATTCGACCTCAGGACCTTCTCCTACATCATACTGGCTTCCCACCAAGTCTCTGTCCCCTTCCCCAATCAGGCCTCAGTTCCCCACACCAACCTCCGTTTCTGCCCCTGCCTGGGGTACCCTCCCAGGTCTCTGCCTTCTCTCCTACCCCCATCACAGGGACCTCCCGCCTCTCCCTCCCAAAGTGCTGGGTTTACAGGCACTTCCTCCCTGCAATTGAATTCTGACACTATTAGCATACATTATAAGCTGAACTCCTTCCCCTGGAGAGTTTCAGGAAGTGGGAGGCAGGGTTGGAACGCCATCAGACTCTATTAGTCGTGGGCAGGATGCTTGCTGCTGGTTAGTGATGCTCTGTGTGAGGTGAGTCCCGGGCACCTGATACTGACTGAGCCCTCACGTGATCCTTGGGATCGGTGTTGTGAAGCCCATTTTGCTGATGAGGAAAGTGAGGCTTGGGGGAAGTCACTGGACTGACGTGGAGGCCCAGTGGTCGCCCTGGCTAGGAATCAGCCCAGGCCAGTGCCTCACTCACAGTCAGGGCTGCCAGAGCCTAGAGAGGCAGCCATGGTGTCGAACCCAACCCTGACGACGTCAGCTTAGCAGTTGCACCTGTGGTAGAGACTGTGTTATTGCCATCCTTTACGCTGTCACCTGCACCCTGCCCTGATAGTTCGGGCTCGGTCAGGTAGTAGTTTAGGGCTACATCCTTCAAACATTAAAAAAGACATGGCCAGGCGTGGCAGCGCACACCTGTAGTCCCAGCACTTTGGGAGGCCAAGGAGGGAGGATTGCTTAAGGCCAGGAAGTTGAGGCTGCATTGAGCTACGATCGCACCACTGCACTCCAGCCTGGGCGACAGTGTGACACCCTGTCTAAAAAAACAATAAAAAAACAAGAGCCCCTCCCCGCAGTGGGGACATTGAGATAGCACATGGCCCCGTGTCACTGGGAAAGTAATGGTGACCCGGCCCATATCTCTCAGAAATGTCTCCTGGGCAGCAGGTAGCTTGAGAAAGACCCAGAGCCCATGCTGACCATGGGAGCAGCTTGGGAGCCCCTGTCTGCCAGGTGTGGCTGCGACTGGCTTCAGAAAGAAGTCGACCTGGTCATACCCAGCCTAGACGCCACGTTCACCCTCCTGCAGGCCTCCACGTCCTTCCAGTGGAAACCCCACCCGCCAAGGCCAGCCCTGTCCCTTTGAGCTTAGGTCCAAGGAGCACAGGCTGCCCTGGAGAATCCGACGTCGCCACCATGGGGTCCGGGGCGCATGCCCCTGAATGGACTCCTACCACTAGGTCCAGAAAGCCCCAGGAAAGTGAGACCATGGACCCCTCAAGCTGTCTGCACATCCTAATAAGTCACTGCGCCTCCGCTGCACCCGTTCTTTCCAGGGCACACGACCCTGCAGGAGCGAGGGGGACTTGCCCCTTCCCATGCCGCTGTGGTCTTTTTCAAGCCCTTCTCAGCAAGGCTGAGATACGAGTTAGATGCTGAACTCCTCAGAAGAGAATCTGAGTTAGATCCTGAACTCCTTAGAGGAGAATCTGAGAGGCAGCGATGGCTGCAGGTAAAAACTTGGATTGAAGTATATTTTCAGGAAACCTTTTCAAATAACAGGACTTGGGGTCTGAGCTCCTATACAAGGAATTAGGTAGATTGAATATTTTTGAAGTGTGGATTTTGTTTTTTCATCTTGTTTTAGAACCAAAAGTTAGGCCAGATGTGGTGGCTCACACTTGTAATCCTAGCATCTGGGGAGGCTGAAGCAGGCAGATCTCCTGAGGTCAAGAGTTCTAGACCAGCCTGGCCAACATGGTGCAACCCCATCTCTACTGAAAATACAAAAATTACCTGGGTGTGGTGGTGGGTGCCTGTAGTCCCAGCTACTTGGGAGGCTGAGGCAAGAGAATTGCTTGAACCTGGGAGGCAGAGGTTGCATTGAGCTGAGATTGCACCATTGCACTCCAGCCTGGGCAACCGAGTGAGACTCCATCTCAGAATAAAAAAAAGAACCAAAAGTTAGTTCATACACATTGGGGCAGAAGTAAATTCCTAGGAGACTTTTTTTCTCCCCTAAACATATTTTCTGTTTCTGGATTTTTAATAGTTTTATTTTGTATTTGTCTCTCGTCTGGGTCTACCAACATGTGTATTTATTTATTTATTTATTTATTTATTTTTTTGAGACGGAGTCTCGCTCTGTCGCCCAGGCTGGAGTGCAGTGGCCGGATCTCAGCTCACTGCAAGCTCCGCCTCCCAAGTTTACGCCATTCTCCTGCCTCAGCCTCCCGAGTAGCTGGAACTACAGGCGCCCGCCACCTCGCCCAGCTAGTTTTTGTATTTTTAGTAGAGACGGGGTTTCACCGTGATAGCCAGGATAGTCTCGATCTCCTGACCTCGTGATGCGCCTGCCTTGGCCTCCCAAAGTGCTGGGATTACAGGCTTGAGCCACCGCGCCCGGCCTAAAAGCATTTTCAAATGGCCGTGGAAAACAGTCTTTTCACGTGAGTGTAATGAGTATTGGTGTTCTTTCCTGGGGTTCTGGGGGTCATGGGACAAAGACCCTGATCCAGATGAATACGCAGCCCTAGAAAAATAAGGAAAACACTTAGAAAGGGGACTTGTAAACCCTGCATTCATTCTCTTTGTATTTTATTATTAGTAGTATTTAGACAGGGTCTCACTCTGTTGCCCAGGCTGGAGTGCAAGGGCGCGGTCTCGGCTCACTGCAACATTTGGCTCACAAGTTCGAGCAATCAAGCAGCCTCCCTAGTAGCTGAGCCTGCAGGCGCGCACCACCACACCCAGCTAAGTTTTGTCTTTTTTTATTTTTTATTTTTTATTAAGTTTTGTATTTTTAGTAGAGAGAAGGTTTCACCATGTTGGCCAGGCTGGTCTCAAACTCCTGATCTCAGGTGATCTGCCCGCCTCGTTCTCCCAAAGTGCTGGGATTACAGGCGTGAGCCACCGTGCCCAGCCCTATTTCAGTTATTTTTTGAGGTAGGGTCTCACTGTGTCACCCAGGCCTGGAGCACAGTGGTTCGATCATAACTTAATGCAGCCTCAACCTTCTGGCCTCAAGCAGTCCTCCCTCCTGGGCCTCCTAAGTAGTTGGGATTTTATGTACACACCACCACACCAGGCTAAATGACTTTTTTGTAGAGACAGGGTTTTGCCATTGGCCAGGCTGGTCTCAAACTTCTGAGCTTAAGTGATCCACCCGTGTCGGCCTCGCAAAGTGCTGGGATTACAGGTGTGAGCCACCGTGCTCTGTTCAACTTTAATTGTAAAGTTGCCAGATTTCTTTTAGCTAGAAAGTTAATTCGTAAATATTTTGGGGAGTGACACTTCTCTTTTTGGTGGATATGTTGCTTTGGGCAGGTTTTTCTCCCCTAAGGTAAGTTCCATTTGCCTTTTTAAACGGACCTACGGCAAGTCATTTACTTGTCGCGGTTGGTGGAGAGTGGAGAGGCGGCATGGCTCTGATTCCGCGTCATTGTGGATCTGGGAAGGCCAGTCCTGCTGCAGGAGGTGAAGTCTGTGATGAGCTCTGTCCCTTGGGAGCAGAGTGGCCTGTAATGTCCCCAGGCCCTTGCCATGGATGTATAAAGAGCCAGGGGTGTCTATTGTTTTAAGTGTCGTTGGGCTGTGGATGTATAAAGAGCCGGTGGTGTCTGTTGTTTTGAGTCGTTGGTTGAGTCCAGGTTGGTGGTTCGAGGCCGGCTGTAATTGCTCATGAGAACCTGGGGTTTGCCATCTTGTCCTGCCCTTGACATGAGCGGCTCATGAGCCAGCACAGACGGGGCTCTGCAGGCCGTTCGGTTTCTTAAAGCAGCAGGAGAGGGCTGGAACAGGAGATGACTCCTCCTTGTTCCTGAGATGCGGGCCAGATTGGTGCACAAGAGTAAAAAGGTGTTGCTATAGTGAGCCGATGCTGCTTCTGGGAGGGCACGCGGCTAATGCTTTCTCTAGCGTGATGGGCATGGTATCGCCAAGATGGTGTTCTCAAGCACCTGCCTGGTAGGGCTCACCACGCAGCCGTCTCCACATGGGACCGTGTTCCTTCTCAGGGCGGAGGACAAGCCCATCAGTCCCACTGCTGCACAGCCTGGCTCACCCCCGAGGCTCGGGAAACTCGACGCCCGGGCTCTGGAATCCAGTTCCCACCTCAAGAACTTGACGCCCTATGGTGGCTCCGTCCTGAGGAACCAGGCGGGTCCTGGTTTGGAGCTGGCTTCTTGACTCCATTCAAAAGAAGACGGTTTGAAAGTGAGCCTGGAATAATAAAATCCTTTCGGGCCGGGTGCAGTGGCTCACGCCTGTTATCCCAGCACTTTGGGAGGCCGAGGCAGGAGGATCGCTTGAGCCCTGGAGTTCGTGACCAGCCTGAGCAACATAGTGAGACCCCCATCTCTAAAAAAAAAAAGAAAAAAAAAAAATTAGCCGAGCATGGTGGTGCACACCTGTAGTTCCAGCTGCTTGGGAGGATGAGGCGGGAGCGTCACTTGAACCCAGGAGTTTGAGGCCACAGGGAACTATGGTTGTGCTGCTGCACTCCAGCCTGGGAGACAGAGCAAGACCCTGACTCAAAAAGCAAAAAAGTCCTTTTGGTATCTTCCCAAGGATTGAGTTAACAGAACTCCTTTCTAATACGTTGGGACATCTTGGGGGTTTCTGGATCTGAAATGGGCATTTCACGTGGAGACTGCACCTAAGGGTTTCATGGTCAGAAAAAAGAGAAAGAAAAAAACCGGTTACAAAATCAGGACTGTTATGGGTATGAATGTGTAAGATGCATTTTGAATATAAAACCCCTGTGAACAGAAGTGCCAAAAAATGAAATTCTGGGGGGGGTGTGTGTGTGTGTTGTGTGTACACACAGCAATTGAAAGGTCATCTTACTGCCGGTAAAACAGAGTTGAAAATACTCTCCCTGATGAAGGACTTGACTGGGCGCATCAGCCTCTGGTGTGGCAGGGCATGTTGTCTCTCTGGCCCCTGAGGCACTGCGCCCCCCACCTGGGTGCGCCAAGGCCAGAACGCTGGAGTGCGGGTGTTCTCCAGGGTCACGGAAGTCGGTGGCTGGATGAGTCAGGGTCTCTAGAGGGACAGGACTCACAGGATAGAGGTCTCCATGAAAGGGAGCTTATCCAGGAGAAGTGACTCGCACGGTCACAAGGTAAAGTCCCGGCTAGGCCGTCTGCAGGCTGAGGAGCAAGGACGCCAGGGGTGGGTCAGTCCGAGTCCCCAAACCTCAAAAGTCGGGAAGCCAACAGTGCAGCCTTCAGTCTGTGGCCAGAGGCCCGAGAGTCCCTGGCCAGCTGCTGGTGTAAGCCCAAGAGTCCAAAAACTGAGGAACTTGGACTCTGATGTTCGAGGGCAGGAAGCACCCAGCACGGGAGAAAGTTGAAGGCCAGAAGGCTCAGCCAGTCCAGTCCTTCCACGTTCCTCTGCCTGCTTTTATCCTGGCCACACTGGCAGCTGATTAGATGGTGGCCACCCAGAGTGAGGGTGGGGCTGCCTCTCCCTGTCCGCTGACTCAAATGTGACTCTCCTTTGGCAGCCCCCTCACAGACACACCCAGGACAATACTTTGCATCCCTCAGTCCAATCAAGTTGACACTCAGTATTAACCATCACAGGGCCTATGATATTTCCATTTCCAGCTGGGTGGCCTCAGCCTTCATCTCCGTCTGCCATGGGGGTGATAGAGAAATAGGTGATGAGCTGTGTTCGGGAAGAAAGAGTCCTTGTTTTTAATTATGTGGTTTTTTTTTTTTTTTGAGACGCAGTCTCACTCTGTCGCCCAGGCTGGAGTGCAGTGGTGCAATCTCAGCTCACTGCAACCTCCGCCTCCCGAGTTCAAGTGAGGCTGAAGCCTCAGCCTCCCGAGTAGCTGGGATTACAGGCGTGCACCACCATGCCTGGCTGATTTTTGTATTTTTAGTAGAGACAGTGTTTCACCGTGTTGGCCAGGCTGGTCTTGAACTCCTGACCTCAGGTGATCTGTCTGCCTTGGCCTCCCAGAGCACTGGGATTATAGGTGTGAGCCACTGCGCCTGGCCAAGTCCTTGTTTTTAGAAAGAAAGAACGATGACATTTCTCAGCCTGTGATTCTAGGAAAATCTTTATTTCCACTTGAGTTTTTCCTTCGACTCGAAATGTTTTTTGGGTTTTGTGTGTGTGTGTTCCCATTGAATTATTCATGCGGTGTTCAGTAGAAATTATTATACGCAAACAGAGAATGACCCATCTTCCTGGCTGTCCCTAAGACATTTTGCCACCTGCCTCTACCTGCATATCCCACCCGTGTCCGTCTGAAGTGTGGACCACACCCAAGCCTGCTCTGTCCCTTCGGAGCAAGCGAGAGCATGGCCCCACGGAAAGAGCTCAGGACCGGGGGACGTGGGTGGCTCAGATGGGTCCATTCCATCCCCTAGGCCTCTACGTCCCCTTGAGCTTGGTGGCCACATGAACAAAATGAGATCAGTGGGGCTCGCTAGCTTTGCATCCCAAAATTCAGCTTAGAAAGATGCACCTGAGGCCGGGTGCGGTGGCTCAAGCCTGTAATCCCAGCACTTTGGGAGGCCGAGACGGGCGGATCACGAGGTTAGGAGATCGAGACCATCCTGGCTAACACGGTG
>NW_012115377.1:756473-769962 GCF_000951035.1 Colobus angolensis palliatus | reverse complement strand
ATGCCATGTTGGCCAGGCTGGTCTTGAACTGATCTCCAATGATCCTCCTGCCTTGGCCTCCCAAAGTGCTGGGATTACAGGTGTGAGCCACTGCACCTGGCCAGTTTGTGACTTCTTTTTTTTTTTTGAGACGGAGTGTTGCTCTGTCGCCCAGGCTGGAGTGCAGTGGCCAGATCTCAGCTCACTGCAAGCTCCGCCTCCCAAGTTTACGCCATTCTCCTGCCTCAGCCTCCCGAATAGCTGGGACTACAGGCGCCTGCTACCTCACCTGGCCAGATTTTTGTATTTTTTTAGTAGAGACGGGGTTTCACCGTGTTAGCCAGGATGGTCTCAATCTCCTGACCTCATGATCTGCCTGTCTCGGCCTCCCAAAGTTGTGACTTTTTATACCTGTTTCTCAACTCTCACTCTCACCTCCTCAGTCTGGGTCAGACTTTGAAAATTGACAGCCTGCAGACCACGTTTGGTTCTCACCCCTGTGCAGTCAGCTTTCTGCTTGCTTTATTTGAATTAGTTGCCAGCATTTAAAAGTGGGAGATTCGGCTGGGTATGGTGGGGTGCACCTATAGTCCCAGCTACTTGGGAGGCTGGGGCAGGAGAATCACTTGAGCCCAGGAGGCAGAGGTTGCAGTGAGTCAAGATCATGCCACTGCACTCCAGCCTGGGCAATAGAGTGAGACTCCATCTTAAAAAAGAAAAAAAAAAAAAAGGAAGATTTCACAAAACCTCTGGTTCCTAGCATCACTTAAAATTGGAAACTCTGGGGCCAGGCACAGTGACTCCCGCCTGTAATCCCAGCACTTTGGAAGGCCGAGGTGGACAGATCACCTGAGGTGAGGAGTTTGACCCAGCCTGACCAACATGGTGAAACCCTGTCTCCGCTAAAAATACAAAATTAACTGGGTGTGGTAGCAGGTGCCAGTATTCCCAGCTACTAGGGAGACTGAGGCAGGAGAATCTCTTGAACCAGGGAGGTGGAGGTTGCAGTGAGCTGAGATGGTGCCATTGCACTCCAGCCTGGGCGACAGAGCAAGACTCCGTCTCCAAAAAAAAAAAAAAAAAGGAAACTCTGGCCACCCTGGGCTACATCCTAAGCTCCTGCCACATGGTGGGCCCTGTAGCCTATGAGTACTTGTTTAATCATCACACCACCCCCCGAGCAAATTAGGTGTTCCCATTTTACAGGTGAGTAAACCGAGTCTAAGAAAGAATAAGGGACTCAGAGCCCCGTAGTGGGCAGAGCCAGGTCTGGAAGCCGGCCAGTCGGCACCAGTTTTTATGGGTGCCCTCCCAGTCCCCGCCCATGATCCCTCACACCCTCAACCTCTCTCCTTCACCTTCTTGTTCTTGGAGAATGGCTCATTTGGTAACCATGGGGTTGTCATTTATGGAGTGCCTAAGTGGTGACACAGGAGGCCCGTGCTGTTGAAAGAGGAATTTATCACTGATGCTTGCTGAGGGAGAAGGGGCTCACCACACCACACAGGGGGAGCACGGGTTAGGCAGGAGCAGGAGCAAGGGCAGGCTGAGGCCATGGCCTTTATTGGAGTTTCCAGGCATGGTGGGGCAGGGCCCACCTGGGGATTGGCTAGCTCATTCCAGGGGACTTCAGGCTACAGGGGTGGTCTCTGGTCACCTGGTACCTGTGGTTTGTGTCCCCTCCAAAATTCAGTATTAAGAGATGTGGCCATTAAGAGGCGTGCTTGGGGCTGGACCAGTGGCTCACACCTGTAATCCCAGCGCTCTGGGAGGCCAAGGCAGGAGGATCACTTGAGCCCAGGAGGTCAAGGCTGCACTGAGCTATGATCATGCCACTGCATTCCAGCCTGGGAGACAGAGCAAAACGCTACCTGAAAAAAGAGATGTGGTTAGGTCATGAGGGCTCCTTGTGAATGGGATCTGGGCCCTCATGAAGGGGCATCACGCGGGGCAGGGGGAGGCTGGCTGGTTCACTTGCTCTTTTGCCGTGTGAGGATGCAGGAGGAAGGCCCTCACCAGACACCAGGTGCCGGCGCCTTGATCTTGGACTTCCCAGCCTGTGGAACTCTGAGAAAATGAAATACTGCTTTCCGTACATCACCCAGGCTGGGGTCTTCTGTTGCAGCCACACAGATGGCCTGAGATGCAAGACCCTGCCTCTAAAATATGAATAAAACAAAAGGCTGTATAGTGCATGATTCTTTCCTATGAAATTTCCAGAACAGGCAAATCCACAGAGACAGGACATGGATTAGTGGTTCTGGGGGCTGGGGAGGGATGCAGAGAATGCTGAAGTGGACGGGTTTCTTTTTTCTTTTTGGGGTAGCGGAAACGTTCTGAAATTAGGTAGAGGGGATGTTTGCACAGCCTTGTAAATGTGCTAGATGCCACCGAACAGTGCACTTTATTTTTATTTATTTATTTATTTTGAGACGAAGTCTCGCTCTGCCGCCCAGGCTGGAGTGCAGTGGCCCGATCTCAGCTCACTGCAAGCTCCGCCTCCCGGATTTACGCCATTCTCCTGCCTCAGCCTCCCGAGTAGCTGGGACTACAGGCGCCCGCCACATCGCCCGGCTAGTTTTTTGTATTTTTTAGTAGAGACGGGGTTTCACCGGGTTAGTCAGGATGGTCTCGATCTCCTGACCTCGTGATCCGCCCGTCTCGGCCTCCCAAAGTGCTGGGATTACAGGCTTGAGCCACCGCGCCCGGCCACGAACGGTGCACTTTAAAGCGGGGATGTTACAGTGTGGACTTATCTCAATCTTTAAAAAATATTATCTATCGATGACACCCAGTTTCTGACTCCAGCTCAGGGCTCTCCCTGGAGCTCTAGTCTTGGCCCCTGCATAAAGCGGCCGGTGCAGCACGCTCTGTGGATGTCTGACTGGCATCTCAAAGACTGATCATATCCAAGTCCAAGCGCCTGCGCGCTTCTCCAAAACCCCTTCATGCTGCTGACTTCCCCACGGCAGGCAGGGCCGCCTGCAGTCCTTCGTGCGGATCCCAAACTGGGGAGCCAGCCTGGTCTCCTCTCCTTCTTCTGACCTTGAGCGCACGCCCCTGCACGCGCACCGCCTCTACCGCGCGCCAGCCTGCCTCGTCTGTATTTTGGACCTGCACGATTCCTTCTGCTCTCACCCCCATTTCCATCCGCGCACAGTGCCAAAGAGGCCCCGTCACAACGTAGCCCGTGTCCCTCCTCCGCTGGAAACCCCCGTGGGGTCTCAGGACAAGCCGGAGCCCCTGGGATGGCCTGTGACATCCATCACGGTGTCCCGGTCCCCTGTTCCACGCCCTTTATTCTCTGCCCTGCGATGGACTGTGACATCCATCATGGTGTCCTCTACTCCCTGTTCCACCCCCTTTATTCTGTGACCCCATCTCCCTTCATTCCTTCCGCTCTAGGCACACTGCCTTCTGGACCATTCCAGGTTCTGGGCATTCCACCCTCAGGCCCTTCCCATGCAGTTCCCTCTGCTCAAATGCGCTTCCCTGTTTCCCCGGCTTTGTGTCTTCACCCTCCTCCTCACCCACCAGGCTGGCCATGACCAGCCGGTGAGAAAGTGCAACCCCCTGCTCTCACCCCCTGCCACATTCTTCCCAGTGGCATGAGAACCATCAGATCGCGTTGAGTTATTTTGCTTACCCCGTGTCTCCGTGGACTATCGCGCAGCACCCTCCTGGAGGACAGGACTTTAGTCTGGTTATTCCCCGCTGCTGTGACAGCGCCCGTGACAGCAGCCGGCCCCCAGAAGCACCCAGGAAGTATTTATCCAGTGACTCAATGAATTTGCCCCTGGATCGCCCAGGGCCGCTTTCACTTTCTGTTGAGGTATTTTGTATACACAGAATTCCTCATAGTGCAACCCGGAAAAGCAACATCATGTTTAAAATGGTGCCTCAGGCCTATAATGACTTTTTTTTTTTCCAGCTTAGCCAGAAGATGGCCTCCTTTGTTCTGAAAATGCAAATGATTTTTCATGCTAAGTTGGGATTTCAAGTAGAAGTAAAAAATTCACATTAAAAAAAGAAAAACTTGGCTGGGCACATCGGCTTATGCCAGTAATCCCAGCACTTTGGGAGGTCAAGGCAGGAGGATGGCTTAAGCCCAGGAGTTCGAGACCAGTCTGGGCAACATAGTGAGACCCCATCTCTACCAAAAATTTTAAAAATTAGCCAGGCGCAGTGGCTCACACCTGTAATCCCAGCAGTTTGGGAGGCTGAGGCGGGAAGATTGTTTGAGGCCAGGAGTTCAAGACCAACCTGGGCAACAAAGCAAGGCCCTAACTTCACAAAAAATTGAAAAATCATCTGGGTGTGGCAGTGCACGCCTGTCGTCCCAGCTACTTGGGAGGCTGAGGTGCATCACTTGAGCCCAGGAGTTGGAGGCTTCAGTGAGCTGTGGTTGCATCACTGCACTCCAGCCAGGGAGACAGAGCGAGACCCTGAAAACAAACAAAAACAAAAACCCTCTTCATGATGTAGTTCAGCAGAGCTCTTGTTTTCTGCCCAGCTGTTTTGCTCTGCAAGAATTTAAAAGGACTGCTTCCTATCCTGTGAGTTTATTGCAGAGTTTTACGGGCACTGGCTCTACATCAGGACCCCTGCCCTAACTGTCTAGTATCATCTATATCAGCCCCTGAGTGGTTTCTCTCTGGGATGTAGGAATCTGAGCTCTGACCATTTTTGGAATAATCAGCTTTACGTTTCGCTCCAGAGTTGGTGTGTTCACGTGATCACTGGTCTCAGCTACCACAGGTGTCTCTGAATCAGACTCTGCAGATGGTTTTGAAGTGCCTGTTATGTGGTAGTTGCTAGAAAAGGCTAGAAAGAACAAGACTTTTGTTTTTTTTTTAGACAGAGTCTCACTCTGTCACCCAGCCTGGAGTGCAGTGGTGCGATCTCAGCTCACTGCAACCTCCACCTCCTAGGTTCAAGCGATTCTCCTACCTCAGCCTTCGGAGTGGCCGGGGATTACACAAGCCTGCTACCACACCTGGCTAATTTTTTTTTGTATTTTTAGTAGGGATGGGGTTTCACCATGCTGGCCAGGCTGGTCTTGAACCCTGACCTCAAGTGATCCGCCCACCTCGGCCTCCCAAAGTGCTGGGATTACAGGTGTGGGCTACTGTGCCTCAGGGCACAGTGTGTTTTTTTGAGACAGGGTCTCACTCTGTTGCCCAGGCTGGAGTGGTGCAATCAAAGCTCACTGCAGCCTGACACTCCAGGGCTTAAACAATCCTCCCACCTCCACCTCCCAAGTAACTGGGACTACAGGTGCACACCACTGTGCCCGGCCAATTTTTGTAGTTTGTAGAGACTTTGTAGAGGCGGGGTCTCACTGTGTTGCCCAGGCTGGTCTTGAACTGTGCTCCTGGGCTCAAGCTGTCCTCCTGCCTCAGCCTCCCAAAGTGCTGGTATTAACAGATGTAAGCCACCGCACCCAACCTGGTTTTTAGCATATTAACGTAATTGTGTGACCATTACCTCAAAGTCCAGAACATTCTCAGCCCAAAAGGAAATTCCATCTCCATTAATCATTACTTTTACCCCCTCCTTCAGGGTCTGGCACCCACAAATCCCCTTCCTGCCTCTGTGGATTGGCCTCTCCTGGACATTCTATAGAAATGGAATCACATACTGTATGGCCTTTTGTGTCTGGCTTCTCTCACGGAGTGTGATGTCCTCAAGGTTCATCCATGCAGCATGTGCTAGAGTGTCTTTTTTTTTTTTTTCTTTTGATGGCAAAATATATATAACCTAAAATTTTCCATTTAACCTCAACAAATGCTTTTTGATCCACCTGTGACAGCAGTGATTCTCAACCCGGGGTCTGGGAAACGTAAGGTAACTACAGGCACATCTGTTTCTGTCATTTTCAGGGGATCAAGGCAGGGCGAGAGGCCACAGTTTTCATCTGACTCTAAATTGTGAGAAGGCAAGGGGGTGTCAGCGTGACCACCCACCCTGGGAACCTGGGGAGGGCTGTGGGCCTCGCCCTGTCTCACCTGAGACCTGGCAGAAGCAGCAGTGTTGGCTGCCGACCATCTGCAGAGCTAGGTTCTAATCCCTAGTCCCCAGCCCCGGGGACCCTAGCCTGTCCTTCCCAGATCTGAGCTTCTCAACAGCAGTTTTTAAGAGATGGGGTCTCACTGTATTGCCCAGGCTGGTCTCCAACTCCTGGGCTCAAGTGATCCTCCCAAAGTGCTGGAATTACAGGTGCGAGCCACTGCACCTGGCCAACAGCAGCACTTTTGACATTTGGGGCTGGATTATTCTCTGCAGCGGAGTCATTCTTGGCACTGCAGGGTGCTTAGCAGCGTCCCTAGCCTCCACCCACTCCGTGCCAGGAGCTCGCCCAAATGGTGACAGCCACGAATGTCCTCAGACATCACCCAGTGTCTCCTGGGGGCAAAATCTACCCTCTTTGAGAATCACTGCCCTGGGCTGCCTGGGTTTTGGTGTCTGTATGAGTTATGCTGTGGGGTGTTCTTCCCAGGAGCCATGTTTTTGCTGGCTCTGCTCCTGAAACCACGATGTGGCAGATTTGTTGCCAAAATGCCCTCATCCTTCATGCCCCCTTATATCCATGCCCTTCCCACCATGTCCTTGCTACTCTTCCAGTCCAGAAGTGGAGACCACTCCCCTGGCCCTTGCATCTGGGTTTCCTTGTGCCCTGCCTTGGACAGGCTGCAGTGGAAGTGACGCTGTGACTGCCCTGAGCCCAAGCTTAAGAGACCTTTGCCTGCATCTGCTCCATCTTGTGGGACCCTGCGTGGTGAAGGACCCAAGGCTGGCCTGCCGGAGGAGGAGATACAAGGAGAAGAAGAACCACAGTGCCCCATCCAACAGGTAGCTGCCCTCCAGGGGCAGAGAAGCCCAGCCATGGTCAGGAGAGCCGCCCAGCTGAGGCCCACCTCCACCAGGATTGCCGCCCAGCTGGCCAGGAGAGACACCCAACTGGGCCCCATCTCCACCAGGATTGCCACCCAGTTGAACCCCGCCTCAGCCAGGATAGCCACCCAGCTGAGCCCCGCCTCAGCCAGGAGAGTCACCCAGCTGAGCCATGCCTGGCTAGAAGAGCCACCCAGCTGAGCCATGCCTGGCCAGGAGAGCTGCCCAGCTGAGCCCCGCCTGCAGAATCACAAGTGACATAAATGATTGTTGCTTTGAGAGAGAGGTCAGTGGATCTTTTCTGTAAAGGGCCACATAGTAAATATCTTCGGCTTTGTGAGCCACACCATGTCTGTTACATTAGTGAACCCTGCCATTGTATTGCAAGATGAGCCATGGACAATGCGTCATCCGATGGGCTTGGCTGTGTGCCAATAAAACTTTATTTTTTTGGACACTGAAATGTGAATTTCATGTAATTTTTCACATGCCGTGAAATATTATTACCCCTTTAACTTTTTCCAGTCACTTAAAAGTATAAAAACCATTCTTAGCTTGCCACTGTACAAAAACAGGCAGGCCAGATTTGGCCACACATGGCTGACTCCATCTTAAAAACCCTTCTGTCCCTCCCTTCCTCCCTTAAATTCTGGGCTCTGCCAGGCCATGGTCTCCCCTGCGAGTGAGTGTGAGACCCATGAAGATGCGGGCTGCCCCATTGGAGACAAATCCCATGCTCCACGTCCTCGTGTTAAGTGTGCTTAGTGGAATATAACAGCAGTGTGTGCATGCACGTGTGTGTGCATGCATGTGCAGGTGGCTTCTGGGGTCACAAGCAATGACTTGAGGCAGGCCAAGTGTTCCCTTCCTGAGTCATGGTCACTGTGTTGGTCACAGTCACCAGACACGTATTACCCTTGGCTGTTCCCAGGCTCTGTTTTAGGTGTTTGTAAAGCCCTACACTGCTGAGAGCTGGCTTTGACTGTGCTTTCCTGCAGGTGACATGATGGCGCATGTGTTCTGTCCCCCTGTCCATCAGCCCCTCTAGTTCTGGCCCCTGTGTATCTCGTGTCCTTAACCAGCCTTCCCTCTAACTGCTCCTCTCTCTAACCATCACCATCTGTCTTGGTCAGCTGGGGCTGCCCTAACAATACCACAGACTAGGACTTAAACAAAATTTATTTTCTCCCTGTTCTGGAGGCCAGAAGTGTGAGATCAAGGTGCCAGCAGGGGGTGGTTTCTGGTGAGGCCTCTCTCCTTGGCTTGCAGATGGCCACCTCCTCACAGTGTCCTCCTGTGGCTTTTTCTCTGTCGATATGCACCCCTGGTGTCTCTTTCCCTTCTTTTTTTTTTTGTTTTGTTTGTTTTTTTAAAGAGACTGCCCTGTCATCCAGGTTGGAGTGCAGTGGTGAGGTCACAGCTCACTGCAGCCTCAATCTCCTGGGCTTAATCGAGCCTCCCACCTCAGCCTCCCAAGTATCCACGAGCACATTTTTTTTTTTTTTTGAAATATAGTCTCGCTCTGTTACCCAGGCTGGAGTGCAGTGGCCGGATCTCAGCGCACTGCAAACTCCGCCTCCCAGGTTCATGCCATTCTCCTGCCTCAGCCTCCCGAGTAGCTGGGACTACAGGCGCCCGCCACCACACCAGGTAATTTTTTGTATGTTTAGTAGAGATGGGGTTTCACCGTGGTAGCCAGGATGGTCTCAATCTCCTGACCTTGTGATCTGCCCGTCTTGGCTTCCCAAAGTGCTGGGATTACAGGTATGAGCCACCATGCCCGGCCTTTTTGTTGTTGTTCTTGTTGTTTTTCTGTAGAGATGGGATCTCAGTATGTTGCCCAGGCTGGTGTCGAACTCCTGGGCTCAAGTGATCCTCCTTCCTTAGCCTCCCAAAGTGCTGGGATTAGAGGTGTGAGCCACTGTGCCTGGCCTCTTCCTTTTCTTATAAGGACCCCAGTTCTATTCAGATCAGTCCCACCTGATGACGTCATATAACCTTCATTCCTTCCCTGAAGACCTAATCTCCAAATACAGTCAAATGGGGGTTAGGGCTTCAGCATAAGAATTGGGAGTGGGGGGACGTAATTCAGGCCAAAGTTTGTCATGAGATGTCCAGATGACTCCTCGTGGCTGAGGATAAAACCCAGGTTCTGCCTGGCACTGGAGAGCCCTGAGCTGCCTCCCGCCACCCCTCACTCCCATAACCTCTGTCCCTCAGCACCCAGGACAGTCGCCCCACCCGCCCTCCCCATTTCTCCCACGCTCCTCTCAGCGCACTCCATTGAGCCCCTCCTCTTTGAAATCCCAGGTACCCTTCCCAGGGGTCCCCGGGCCTTTTCCAGCCTCTGGGGGAGACTCCTGGGTCTTCAGAGCAGTTGGCATGCCCTTCCTTCTCCCAGAGGGTGCCTGGGTCTCCCTGCCTCTCCCCGCCGCATCTCTGCTATCTATGCAGGAGAGGCGCTCCATTCCCGCCATTAGACAACAGAGTGGCGGGACAGGGCTGTGACCTCCGGCGAGGTCAAGAGTATCTTGGCTGACGTCACCCTGACCTTGTAGCCCTCACAGGTCCTCAGTCTGCTCACAGCTGTGACGTTCACAGGGTGTAGCACTGAAACCAGTGGGAGTTGCCCTGCAGGCCAGCGGGGATGCTGAGACCCGCCCTCAGCCAGCGGATGTCCAGCCATCTGCACGCTGGTCACGCTTCCGTCCTCCCTGCACCCTGGCTCAGTGGATTCCAAACTGTAGCATGCCTGAGCATTGCTGTTCAGGGTTGTCTACAAGAAGACTGTGTTCTTTTTCATTCCCTGTCTTCATGGTGCTGACTCAAGCCTGACTCCCAAGTCAGAGGCCAGCCTGCAACGTCCTGGGGATCCTTCCAGAGTAGGGGCTGGACCAGGCAGGAAGTAGCCTTCAGCTCTGTCCACCTGCACAAGGCTACGCCCTGGCATCGAGCTCGTCCTAGACCATCGGTTCTTAACTGGGCAGTGTCTGGGAACATTTGTCATTGTCACGACTTGGGGGAGCTCCTGGCATGAAGTGGGTGGAGGCTGGGGACGCTGCTCAGCACCCTGCAGGACCCAGAACGGCCCCACCCCAGAGAACAATGTTGTCCCAAATGTCGGCAGTGCCTGAGTTGGAAAACTCTGCCTTCTGCTGCATGGGCTGTCTGATCTCCGCCGTGGAGCCAGTTCACCAACCGGCCGCCTCCACTGTCCTCTTAGGTGGGGCGTCCACCAGGTGGAGACAAAGCTGTGTGCAGAGGCACAGCGGGAGCAGGTAGAGAAAGCTCCACAGGTTCCCGCTCCTTCCTTGGGGTCCTGGGCTGAAGGACTCCGCTCAGCCTTCCACCTGAGGTTCACTTGCCCCTACAGCCCTCTGCTGGTGCTGCTCGGCAGGCCTGGGCCTCCAGGTTGGAGAGGCAAGGTCTCAGGACCCAGGGAAGCCAGAGAAGAACGGAGCTTCCTCCCCAGAAAGCTACTCACGATTTACTACCTAGTACTGAATGCTTTGTGGGTTTGTTTGCTTGTTTGTTTGTTTGTTTTTGAGACGGAGTCTCGCTCTGTCACCCAGGCTGGAGTTCAGTGGCATGATCTCAGCTCACTGCAAGCTCCACCTCCCGGGTTCACACCATTCTCCTGCCTCTGTCTCCCGGGTAACTGGGACTACAGGCTCCCACCACCATGCCTGGCTGATTTTTTTGTATTTTTAGTAGAGACAGGGTTTCACTGTGTTAACCAGGATGGTCTCGATCTCCTGACCTCGTGATCCTCCTGCCTTGGCCTCCCAAAGTGCTGGGATTACAGGCGTGAGCCACTGTGCCTGGCCTAACGCTTTGTGTTTTTAAGAGATGGGGTCTTGCTCTGTGGCCCAGGCTGGAGTGCAGTGGCGTGATCTCAACCTACTGGGCTCAAGAAATCCTCCTGCCTCAGCCTCCTGAAGAGCTGGGACTGCAGGCATGCACCACCATGCCTGACTAATTTTTCTGTTTTGTAGAGATGGGGTCTTGCTGTGTTGCCCAAGCTGGTCTCAAACTCCTGGGCTCAAGCGATCCTCCCATCTTGGCCTCCAAAAATACTGGGATTACAGGCGTGAGACAACACACCTGGCCGTGAAAGCTTTCTTTTCAGGCAGAGTTTCACTCTAATTATTGCCCAGGTTGGAGTGCAATGGCACAGTCTCAGGTCACTGCAACCTCCACCTCCCTGGTTCAAGCGATCCTCCTGCCTCAGCCTCCCAAGTAGCTGGGATTACAGGTGCCTGCCACCATGCCCGGCTAATTTTTGCATTTTTAGTAGAGATGGAGTTTCACCATGTTGGCCAGGCTGGTCTCGAACTCCTGACCTCAGGTGATCCGCCTGCCTTGGCCTCCCAGAGTACTGGGATTACAGGCGTGAGCCACTGTGCGCGGCCATGAAAGCTTTTTATACCAAAGAGGCAGCAGGTCTGAGTCCAAAGGGCTCTAGAGCTGCGATCGTACTTGGATTTCCCTGCCCCTGCACTGTAGCTTGGGCCGATCATACCCTCTTGTTGAGCCTTGTATATTTTACAAAACCAAAGAGAGGGCCTGTGGGTGTCCTTCCAATCTCCATCCCATCCTTTCTCCTGGCCAGCTTGGTTTGGACTCCACCCCTCTCCTGGGTGTCTCAGGAGAGGGTGGTCCCAGCTCCAGGAGTAGATCCTGATGATTCTAAATCAGCTTTCCTGGCCTCTTTGCTGTTGACTCTTAGTGGCTTGTGGGTGGTGTAGGGCTCAGGCAGGACAAGAAGCCACTCTAGAGTAAACCTTGGAGCATTGCTTTAATGGCGAAAGATCGGAAGCGATGTGAGGTGGTCTAGAAATATGTCTGCAAATTGCTCTCTATGCCTTCCTTCAAAAGGTGCGGCCTGAGCCTCTCCCCATATGTGCGGGTCAGATTCAGTGATTCGCTTCTAATTAATGGAATGTGGCAGAAGTTATGCTAGATGATTCCTTTTTACAAATTTTTTTATTTTCAAAAAATACTTCTTTTTTTTTTTTTCTTTTCGAGAAGGAGTCTCGCTCTGTCACCCAGGCTGGAGTGCAGTAGTGCAATGTCAACTCCCTGCAACCTCCACCTCCTGGGTTCAAGCAATTCTCCTGCCTCAGCCTCCCGAGTAGCTGGGATTACAGGCATGCGCCACCACACTGGGCTAATTTTTGTGTTTTTAGTAGACATAGGCTTTCACCGTGTTGGTCAGGCTGGTCTAGAACCCCTAGGCTTAAGTGATCCTCCCGCCTCCACCTCCCGAGTAGTTGGGATTACAGGTGTGAGCCACTCCTCTGCCCCCGTCTCTATGAAATGATTCCTGAAGCTGCATCATAACAAGGACAACTTCCACCTGGTGTGTGTGCCTCCCTCTCCCCTGCTCTCCCTCATATCCCTTGCTCTGGGGGAAGCCGGCCGCCATGTTGTGAGGACACTCAATCCACGCGAGGAAAGGCCCGCATGGGAGGAACAAGGACTGCCACCAACAATCGGCACCAACTTGCCAACCCTGGGAGGAAGGCATCTTGGAGGCAGATCCTGCTGCCCGCCGCTGACCTCTTATTGGCAACCTCATAAAAAACCCCAAGCCAGAACCCCAAGGAGCCAGTCCCAAATTCCTGATCCACAGATACTGTGTTTAAAGCCACGTTGTTCTGGGGGGTTAGTCTGTCACTCGGCAGGAGATAAATAATACATACTATAAATGTCCGCCAATAGGATAATAGGTGAATGAATCATGATATTTTCAAAGTAAACAGTCTTTTCTATAGAAGCATATTCTGCTTATGTAACTAGGGAAAACAGGTGAATGAATTGTGATATTTTCAGACAAGTAAACAGTCTTTTTTAGAAGCATATTCTGCTTACATAATTAAGGAAAACAGGTGAATGAATCGTGACAGTTTCAAACAAGTAAACAATTATTCTTCTTTTGGAAGCACATTCCGCTTATGTAGTAAGGAAAATAGGAAAAAGGTGAATGAATCGTGACAGTTTCAGACAAGTAAACTGTTTTTTTTTTTTTAGATGCGTGTTCTCCTTATGTAACTAATCAGTCTTTACATTTGGGAGGCCCAGGGCAGAAGTACAGATGGAAGCCTGCCTACCATATGTCTACATATTTTAACATTATCAACCAAGCTGGCTAAAGTTAAATACAGTATGTTCTGTCCCACTCACCATGACAAACACACCTTTCTAACAACATACACAAAAACTGTGTGCTGCTGTGGTTTTTCGAGTCAGCAGAGCATCAAAGATGACTGGATTTAATTAGCCAGCCCTCCCTGTCCATGGGTTCCGCATCTGTGGATTCACCCAACTGCCGAACAAAAATATTTGGAAAAACGGGCCAGGCGCGGCGACTCACGCCTGTAATCAGCACAGTGGGAGGCTGAGGCGGGAGGATCACCTAAGGTCAGGTGTTCAAGAACAGCCTGGTCAACATGGTGAAACCCTGTCTCTACTAAAAATACAAAAATTAGCCTGGGCGTGGTGGCGGGGACCTGTAATCCCAGCTACTTGAGGAAGGAAAATTGCTTGAACCCGGGAGGCGGAATTTGCAGTGAGCCGAGATCATGCCATTGCACTCCAGCCTGGGCGACAGAGG
>NW_012115377.1:754582-755953 GCF_000951035.1 Colobus angolensis palliatus | reverse complement strand
CACACCTGTAGTTGCAGCTACTGGAGGGGCTGAGGTGGGAGGATCACCTCAGCCCAAGAGTTTGAGACCAGCCTAGGCAAAAGAGCAACACCTCGTCTCTACTAAAAAATTTTTAAAACCCTGCCAGACATGGTCGCATGTCCCTATAGTCTCAACTACTCAGGAGGCTCAGATGGGAGGATTGCTTGAGCCCAGCAATTTGAGGCTGCAGTGAGCTATGATCATGCTGCTTGCCCTCTACCTGGGCGTCTGGGGTGAGAACCTGTCTCTAGAAATATAAAATAAACTAAAATACTTGGGAAAACTCCACAAAGTTTCAAAAAGCAAAACTTGAATTTGCCACATGCCAAGTACCATGTTGAATCCACACAAATGAACTAATGTGCAGGCACTGCGTTAGGTGTCAAGTAATCCAGAGATTATTTAATGTATACAGGAAGCTATGTGCAAATTCTACACCTTTTTGTATCTTGTGGTGATCTATTTTAGTAGAGACGGGGTTTCACCATGTTGGTCAGGCTGGTCTCAAACTCCTGACCTCAGGTGATCCACCGGCCTTGGCCTCCCAAAGTGCTGGGATTACAGGTGTGAGCCACCACGCCCGGCCGCTACACCTTTCTGTATCAGGGTCTTGAGCATCCGAAGATTTTGGCACCCATTGGGGCGTCCTGGAACTCATCTCCCACAGACATTCAGGGGCGACAGTATTTCTGTGCATGTCTAGGCACTCTGTCGATGGGCTGGTGATGTTTGGATGTCTCAAATAAAATGAAAACAAACTCATCTGTAAATGATTATATGTTCCATAACATTTATTTTCTGTGCCTTAATTTCAGCATGAATGATGTTTGTGTAATTAAGATTTCCTTATAGGCCAGGTGCGGTGGCTCACGCCTGTAATCCCAGCACTTTGGGAGGCCGAGGCGGGTGGATCACTTGAGGTCAGGAGTTCGAGACCAGCCTGGCCAACATGGTGGAAACCCCATCTCCACCAAAAATACAAAAATTAGCCAGGTGTGGTGGCGGGTGCCTGTAATCCCAGCTACTCCAGAAGCTGAGACAGGGGAATCACTTGAACCCAGGAGGCGGAGGTTGCAGTGAGCCGGGATTGCACCACTGCACTCCAGTGTGTGTGACAGAGTGAGACTCCATCTCAAAAAAAAAAAAGTAAAACATTGAAAATTTAACTTCATTTGTGTTTTTTTAAAAGTTACTTTCCTATAATATTCAGAAATTTCCATTAACATTAAAAGGCAAGATAGATGGGTGAAGCGGGGAAGCGATTGGTAATGGATATGAGGTTTCTTTGCTTTTTCTTGTGATAAAATCTATATAACATAAAATTGACTAGTTTTACCATTTTATTAATAA
>NW_012115377.1:746478-749917 GCF_000951035.1 Colobus angolensis palliatus | reverse complement strand
GGGCTAATTTTTGTATTTTTAATAGAGACGAGGTTTCACTATGTTGGTCAGGCTGGTCTGGAACTCCTGACCTCAGGTAATCTGCCTGCCTTGGCCTCCCAAAGTACTGGGATGACAGGCGTGAGCCACGTGCCCGGCCTGGACCACATTCCTAATCGACTTTTTGGCCAGTAAAGTCTCTGAGACTTCCAGAAGAGAAACACAAATCTCACGATGGCTGATCTGTGGAATCTGAATGTTTCTTCACAATGGATAGGGCTCTTCTGCTGTTCCTGGGAGAGGTGAAAACACTGCACGATGGTGCAGGTCAGAGCGTGTGCGGTCCCAGGGGACATGTCCATCCTTATGTAGAGCTGCCGATTTCTGGTCCTTCAGGAGAATCTGGAGAAACAGGCTGAGGTGGTTGACAGAGCCCTCCCCAACACAAGCACCATTCGGCACATGCGCCTGCCCTCCCTGGATGTGCACAGAGCCCCTGCTGCGTGCCACATGCCGCAGCCCCAGGAGACAGCTGGGCAACTGCAGCGGGTCCTGCATCCCAGGGCGTCAGGGCCAGGGAGGAGACAGCCTGTGAGCAGACATGCAGTGTATCCTGGGTGGTGCCAGGAAGAAGAAGAAGAAAGCAGGACCAGGGGACAGGGAGTGATCAGCATCAGGCCACAGGACATCCAGGAGGGTTTGTCCCCAGGCAGTCACTGAGCAGTCACCTGCAGGCAACAGGGAGGGGAGCCATAGACCGGGGGGATTGGGTTGGTGGGATGTGGCTGTGGCAGGGCCTTGGGAGGGCTTTGAGCAGCACATGGCATGGTTAGGGCTGTACCTTGAGAGGACCCCTCTCTGGCTGCCAGGAGGACAAAGAGATGCTGGTGAGGAGGAGGAGGGTGAGGGGCTGGGGTGGTCTCCAGCAAGGGCGGTACAGCTGAGGCCAGCCCTGCTCTGCTCTGCCCCAGCCTCTGCATGGAAACTTTCGCCTTCCTCTCTTTGGCTCATCCATCGGTGCTCAGTGCAGCCTAGGTAGCACTTACTCTGTAGTTCTGTTTTTTCACGGCCACCTATGGGAGTGTGGGGACAGGAGTACTGCCACCATCATAGTGTCCGTCAGGTGTCTGTAGTCACAGTGTTCATCGAATGTCAGTAGTCATGGTGTTCATCGAATGTATTGTCATGATCAAGTGTCTGTAGTCACCGTGTTCGAGTGTCACAGTCACGATGTTCACTGTCAGTCATGGTGTTCATCGACTGTAACAGTAATGGTGTCCATCGAGTGTCACAGTCACGGTGTTCACTGTCAGTCATGGTGTTCATCGACTGTAACAGTAACTGTCCATCGAGTGTCACAGTCACAATGTTCACTGTCAGTCATGGTGTTCATCGACTGTAACAGTAACAGTGTCCATCAAGTGTCACAGTCACGGTGTTCACTGTCAGTCATGGTGTTCATCGACTGTAACAGTAATGGTGTCCATCGAGTGTCACAGTCACGGTGTTCACTGTCAGTCATGGTGTTCATCGACTGTAACTGTTGGTGTCCATCGAGTGTCACAGTCACATTGTTCACTGTCAGTCATGGTGTTCATCGACTGTAACAGTAACAGTGTCCATCAAGTGTCACAGTCACGGTGTTCACTGTCAGTCATGGTGTTCATCGACTGTAACAGTAATGGTGTCCATCGAGTGTCACAGTCACGGTGTTCACTGTCAGTCATGGTGTTCATCGACTGTAACTAATGGTGTCCATCGAGTGTCACAGTCACGGTGTTCACTGTCAGTCATGGTGTTCATCGACTGTAACAGTAACTGTCCATCGAGTGTCACAGTCACAATGTTCACTGTCAGTCATGGTGTTCATCGACTGTAACAGTAACAGTGTCCATCGAGTGTCACAGTCACGGTGTTCACTGTCAGTCATGGTGTTCATCGACTGTAACAGTAATGGTGTCCATCGAGTGTCACAGTCACGGTGTTCGAGTGTCACAGTCATGGTGTCCATCGCATATCACAGTCATGGTGTTCATTGAGTATCACAGTCACAGTGTTCATCGAGTGTCTGTAGTCATCGTGTTTGAGTCTCACAGTCATGGTGTTCATCAAGTGTCACAGTCACATTCATCGTGTGTCACAGTCATGGTGTCCACTAAGTGTCACGGTCATAGTGTTCATCAAGTGTCATAGTCATGTTCATTGTGTGTCACAGTTACGGTGTTCAGCAGGTCTCTGTAGTCATGGCATTCAAATGTCACAGTCATGGTGTTCATAAGTGTCCATAGTAATGGTGTTTGAGTGTCACAGTCAAGGTGTCCATTGAGTGTCCCATAGTCATGGCGTTCATCAAGTTCCACAGTCACAGTGTTCACCAAGTGTCACGGTCACGGTGTTCATTGGGTGTCACAGTCACGGTGTTCATCGAGTGTCACGGTCACGGTGTTCATCGAGTGTCACGGTCACGGTGTTCATCGAGTGTCACGGTCATGGTGTTCATCGGGTGTCATGGTCACGGTGTCCATCAGGTGTCCACAGTCATGGTGTCCATGAGTGTCCAGCATGGGGCTCAGGACAAGTGTGTGAAAATGCTAGAGGAATGAGTGCTTGAACCCGGGAGGCAAAGGTTGCAGTGAGTCTAAATTGTGCCACTATACTCCAACCTGGGTGACAGAGTAAGACTCTGTCTCAAAAAAAAAGCTGTAACTTTCATGAGGTTGTCCTGTGCTGCGGAGAATGTCTCCTTGTCCCCAGCCCTGACGCTGCGGATGAGTGTCCATAGTCATGGTGGCATGGAGGCTGGCAGGAGTCTACGGCAGGGCCCGCTTGGGGGCCGGGTGGTGTAGAGCCTCTTTGCCCTCTAATCCATTTTCCCCAGAATGACCCTCACACCTTGCTCCTTCCCCTATGGGGTTGGAGGTTCACTTTTTAATACATATCCATGATGGTATTGGGCTAAAATCTTTACTGATACTTTTCCCTGGCAAATGGGCTTTTAGACTCCGGAACTGTCTACTGGGTGGCTGATATTTAGCCACGCAAGGGGCACTGGGGTCAGAAAGATCTGGATCTGAACCTGCCCCTGCACTTGACGTAAGCCCCTGATCCTCCTTGGGATCGTCTAAACCGTGGGGAGCGATGGTGCCGCACCTCCTCCGACGAGTGAATGAGGCCATGCAGACAGAGGCCTCGGCACCATGCAAACCCTACAAAGACTCATTGTTTTTAGTGAAAACTTTTTAGTTTAGTGCTAATTATTTTAATAATCAGGTGGACTGACTTGTTCTGTTAAAAACTATATATATAGTCAGAGCCTGGGCAACATAGTGAGACCCCCACCTCTACCAAAACTTTTTAAAAGAATTAGCTGGGCATGGTTGCACACTTGTGTTCCCAGCTACTCAGAGGCTGAGGCAGGGTTGCTTGAGCTTGGGAAGTTGAGGCTGCAGTGGGCTGTGAT
>NW_012115377.1:743652-745439 GCF_000951035.1 Colobus angolensis palliatus | reverse complement strand
GTGGTGGTGGGTACCTGTAGTCCCAGTTACTCAGGAGGCTGAGGCAGGAGAATCGCTTGAACCCAGAAGGCGGAGCTTGCAGTGAGCCAAGAAAAAGTTCGGTTTTCTTTGAAGAATCTTGACATGGAGAAAAAGCCCTGCCACACAAGTAGATCATCTACAAAGCGGAACTCAGATGGGTTCGAGTCCCACCTCTGCCACTGACAGGGCCTCGGTTTCTTCATCTGTAAATTGGGTGCAGTGATCGTCCCAGCATTACAGCGTTGTTGTGGATGGTGTTAATTTGTGGGAAGTGCTTCCAGCTGTGTCTGGGCTCCTAGGAGGGTCTCCACCAAGCAGGGCAGCTCAGGTCCGGTGGGGTTAGAACTCGCTCTAACCCCGTGGGGCTTGTGTGTGTGTTTGTGGTTCTAGTGCCCAGACTCCAACTCTTCCCTTGCTCACCACGGGGGCCAGCTATCCTGCACAGCCCACTCCTGGGATGGACCCCGCCACAAACCCGGCCTTTCCCCCAGCTGCCCCGGCAGGGTACGGTGCATACCAGCCCCACTCCAGCCAGGAGTTCACCTACGGCAGCCGACCCCAGGAGCCCGTCCCCACGGCCACCACCATGGCTACCTACCAGGTATCCAGTGCTTTCTTTAACAGCATTGCCGGGAAACGTGGATCGCCTTGCGTGGGTGAGAGCGGTGGGCTCCCCGCAGCTACTCCTTCTCCCAGGCCTCTTAACCGTGATCCTTCCTTCGGGACCCTTCTGCTGGCGTTACGTACCTGCGGTGGGGAGAAATCAGGGCAGAGTCGCTTCCAAAAGAATCCACTGCTCTCGGGGACAGGCCACATGCATACCTCCACATCGGGGCAATGGGGACAGTGACAGCACTCAGAGGTTTGTCCCAGCCTCAGCAGTGACTGTGAAAGAGGACGAGGGTCACCTGGGTTGGAGGACCCCTCCCTGGCCAGGGCAGATGGCCTCAGCCTCCTGGCCCCAGAGAGACCAGGACTCACCCCACCTTCTCCACGCTCCAGGTTCCTGCCTTTCTAAGAGGGTGTCTGTGGCATGTGGGGCACAGCTGGGTGGTGACAATCCCACCTTCCCAACCACGGCACTCAGGCTGCAGATCCAGCCACTGTGTTCCCACTTGGTGTCGCAAAGATGTCCCCCATGACCATGCTCCGACCCCCCAGCCCTGCCGCCTGCAGCTCGTCCCCAGGTCGTGTCGGTCAACGGCATCAGAGGCCACCTGTCACCCAAGCTCAGCAGCCACCTGACCCCACCCTCTTCCTCCCCTCTCCATTTCCTTGCTAAGGCCTCAGGGGCTTCTCCCTGCAAACCCACCCTCTTCTGCCACACCCAGCGTCCTCTTGTAAATCGTAGTCAGATTCTTGGAAATTAGTGTCAGCTCCATGAGAGCTGCTGTGTCAGCCACATCCCCTGCCCCCTGCCCCTGGGCCAGGGCCTGGTCTTGGGCAGATGCTTAGGAGCCAGCGCTGCGGGAAGGACTAAATGCAGAGTGCAGTGTGGCCAGGGCGCGTTGCACCTGCCGCCTGAGCTGCTCTCCTGCGGAAACCCCCACTTAGGACAGTTACAGCTATGGACAGTCGGTGGCTGCCAGGAGCTACGAGGACAGGCCGTACTTCCAGCCTCCTGCCCTCCAGCCTGGGTGCATGACAGACTCCTGCCAGCCAGGTGAGCCATCTGCAGGGTCGGGGCTGTGGACAAGGAGACATTCCCTGCAGCACAGGAAAACCTTGGGAAAGTTAGATCTTTTTTTTTTTCTTTTTTTTTTTTT
>NW_012115377.1:737456-742392 GCF_000951035.1 Colobus angolensis palliatus | reverse complement strand
ATCATCATCATCATCATCCTAGATTTGCAGGTGAGCCTCAGGGCTGGCTGCTCAGATGGGCCCTGGGATCTCTGCCAGGTGTGGGCCTATGAATGAAGGAAAGTGAGAACCTAAAATGCAGCTAACATTTTTTCCAAGGACGCTTTCCCCGGGTGGCAGGAGGTGAGCTTTGTGGGTGAAGGAGCCGGAGACAGGGAGGAGCCCTCCTTCCCCACGGCAGGAGGGAGAAGCTGGGCTCTGGAAAGGAGAGGTGGGCACAAGGTCACCTGCCAGTCGCTGCCGGGACCCGGCCCTAGGCTCTGACCTCTGGTCCCGGCTGAAGCATCCAGCGTTTCCAGCCAGTTGAGCCCGGGGCCCATCCGCAGGTGAGGGACAGGGGAGTGGGGGCTGGCTTTGCAGAGGGCCTGTGCCTGCCCCCTAGGGACCCAGGAGGCCTGCAGGCAGCCCAGCCCCCATGGCGGTCACAGCCGCGCTCAGCCCCCACGACAGGCGCCCAGAGTGGAGGCCGGACAGCCAGCGAGCGCCCTGTCCTCGGGATACACCTACCCCACGGCGACAGGCGTCCAGCCCGAGTCCTCGGCGTCCATCGTGACCTCCTACCCCCCGCCCTCCTACGATCCCACCTGCACCGCCTACACGGGTATGACCAGCCTTCCTTGCCCAGGCGGTCGGTCCGTCGGCCCCCGCTTCAACTCGAGTGGAATCAGCATCTCCCCCCGACTCACTGTTTCCTCTGCTCCTTAGCACCAAGCTACCCGAGCTATGACGCGTCGGGGTACTCCGCCGCCAGCCCTTTCTATCCTCCAGCGCAGCCCCCGCCTCCCCCGGGACCCCCGCAGCAGCTGCCCCCGCCGCCCACGCCCGCAGGCTCAGGAAGCAGCCCCAGGGCCGACTGGAAGCCGCCGCTTCTCAGCAAACTGCCGAGACCCAAGGCCGGGCCCAGGCAGCTCCAGCTTCACTACTGCGACGTCTGCAAGATCAGCTGCGCGGGACCCCAGGTCAGTCGCCCTCCCGCCGTGGGCGGGACCTCTCTTTTCCTAAGGTCTGGACCCGAATGTGGGCGCTGGGGTGTCAGGGTCGCCGCCTGCTGAAAAAAGGTCCGGTGTTAAACTTGCATGGTGTGTGCATGTGCCTGTGTGTGCAAGCGCTTGTGTGTGCGCGTGTGTGAGTGCAAGGGTGCGTATGTGTGCGTGTGTGCAAGTGTGTGTGTTTATGCATGTGTATATGTGTGCATATGTGTGTGCAAACGTGAGTGTGCGTGTATGTGTGCGTATGTGTGCCTGCGCCTGTGTGTGGGTGCACGTGTGCTTGTGTGTGGCAGTGCTTGTTTGGGACACACGTGAAAGGCTCTTTACCAAACACACGCGCTTGAGGTTTTAAAGCTTGCAAGTCACCCCACAGAGATGTGGGCTCGTTTCCTGGAAAGATAATCAGACCCTAGAGCCCTATCTTTGCAAAACACACACCCTGATCTTCTTTCGTTTTTAATACTCTGAAAGAAAGCTCTGGACCGCAGAGAGACACGGAGTCTCTGGAGAGGTGTGAGAAGGCTCAGGACACCCTATCAGGACCCCTGACCCAGCTGGGTTGGGGGGCCCGGCCCTGCTCAGGACCCCTCCCGCCACAGATCACCCTTTCCCTGTCTCAGGCTCTTTGCCCCAGCAGCTCTCCACTGCATCTCATGCTAGGAGAGACCCTGGCCTTCTTTGCAGAGTGCTCGGATACAAGTTTGAGGGTTTTTGTTTTGTTTTGTTTTGTTTTGTTTTGTTAGGAGACAAGGGGTCTCACTCTGTTGCTGAGGCTAGAGTGCAGTGGTGCAATCACAGCTCACTACAACCTCCACCTCCTGGGTTCAGGTCCTCCTCTCAGCATTCCAAGTAGCTGAGACAGGTACGAACCACTGTGCCCAGCTAATTTTTTTTATTTTCAGTAGAGATGGGGTCTCACTATGTTGCCCAGGCTGGTCTCGAACTCCTAAGCTCAAGGAATCCTCCTGCCTCAGCCTCCCATAGTGCCAGGATGACAAGCTGAGTCCCTGCACCAAACCCATGTGGGTTATTTAATCCTCATATCTGCCTTGTGGCTACCATCTCTGTGTGGCAGATAAAATCCCAGAGGTTCAGAAAGGGTCAGTACTTTGAGGAACTCAGAGTCAGTTTTAGTGACCCAGGCAGAAATCAAACCAAGATGTGTTGAAGCCCATGTGGCTAATTATTCCAGTGTACGCCAAAAGTGTACACAGACAGCCTATTGGCCAGGCGCGGTGGCTCATGCCTGTAATCCCAGCATCCCAGGAGGCTGAGGCCAGTAGGTCGCTTGAGCCCAGGAGTTCAAGACCATCCTGGGCAACATGGGTGAAACCCTGTCTCTAAAAAAATTTAAAAATTAGCTGGGCATGGTGGTACGCACCTGTAGTCCTGGCCACTTTGAAGGCTGAGGTGGGAGGATCATTTGAGCCCAGGAGTCCAAGGCTGCAGTGAGTTATGATCACACTACTGCACCCCAGCCTGGGCGACAGGGCAAGACTCTTTGTCTTACAAAAAACCAAAAACAAACAAAAAACAAAAAAGCCTACCTATAATCCCCCATAATCCCTCCACCCTGAAGTGATTTAGTGGTAGCGTCTAGGTATGTATCCTTCCAGAGTCTTCTCTATTCCACAGGCAGTTTCTCTTTCTGAGTTAGTGTGTGTGCACAGGGATGTGTATTTATTCTGTTGCTTAGGTAATATATTTATGAAGTTCAAGATTGCTAAATTCCAGGCCAGGCGCGGTAGCTCACGCCTGTAATCCCAGCACTTTGCGAGGCTGAGGCAGGAGAATTGCCTGAGGTCAGGAGTTCGACACCAGCCTGGCCAACATGGTGAAAACCCGTCTCAACTAAAATACAAAAATTAGCCGGGCGTGGTGGCGGGCGCCTGTAGTCCCAGCTACTTGGGAGGCTGAGGCAGGAGAATGGCGTGAACGTGGGAGGCGGAGGTTGCAGTGAGCTGAGATTGCCCCACTGCACGCCAGCCTGGGCAACAGTGAGAATCCATCTAAAAAAAAAAAAAAGATTCCTAAATTCTAGAGAGCATATATACGGTAAAATGTGTGCCTCTCCCACATCCTATTTTTCTTCCCTAAAACCAGACAATGTCACTGAGCTCCTGAGCGCTAAGCCGGTGGCCTGCAGGGGAGCGGGCAGTGTCCAGTGTGCCCCAGTATTTTCAGGGGCATTTTTCAGTCTGCAGAACGTTCATTCTTGGCATTGTCAGGGCGTGTTGGTTTCGTGGCCCACCTGCCACGGCTTGTCTGTGGTCGGCTTCGTTTCAGGATTTTCAGCAGCACACCCCGGATTCTGCCTGAGGGCTTGGCTGTCGCTTCCCCAGATGCAGTCAGATATTTTGGGCCCAGGAGTACCGGATGCGTAGGCCTGTGACTCACGGTAGCTTCCCCCGGGTGGAGCCCCTGTATCTATTAGCAGTTTCCTAAGACGGAAGTGTACATGACTGTCCTTCGGGCAGCAGGTGCCCTTGCTTGGTTTCCGAGGTTGAATTCTGAAAAGTCAGAATTTTCTGTATACAGCAGCCCCCGAAAGGAACGTGTGATGCATGGAGCATGCTTTCCTAAGAAACTCCTTGAATTCCAGAAGAAGGGAGAAGCCTTATGTCTAGCAGTCTGAGCCTGCGGGTTTGTTACGTGGGCTTCATAAACGGACGCTTGAATTAGCCAGGCGTGGTGGCGGGCACCTGTAGTCCTAGCTACTTGGGAGGCTGAGGCAGGAGAATCGCTTGAACCCAGGAGGTGGAGGTTGCAGTGAGCTGAGATAGCGCCACTGCCCTCCAGCCTGGGTGACAGGGCGTAACCCTGTCTCAAAAAAAAAAAAAATTCGAGAAGTCTATAGTAAGAAGATAGGCTAGGCGCGGTGGTGTGCTCCTGTCATCCTAGCACTTTGGGGGGCCAAATCAGGTGGATACTTGAGGTCAGGAGTTCAAGACCAGCTTGGCCAACATAGTGAAACTCCGTCTCTACTAAAAATACAAAAATTAGCTGGGTGTGGTGGCACGCGCCTGTAGTCCCACCTACTTGAGAGGCTGAGGACGGAGAATCACTTGAACCCAGGAGGCGGAGGTTGCAGTGAGCTGAGATTGTGCCACTGCACTACAGCCTGGGCAACAGAGCGAGACTCCATCTCAAAAAATAAAAAATAAAAATAAGAAAAATAAAGGGACACTTGAACCTCCGTGGCACTAGGGGATGGAGGGTTGGGGACAGTGGGCCTCTGTTACCGCTGAGCTCCTGCACGCTAAGCCGGGGGCCCGCAGGGGAGGGGGCGTGGCCAGTGTGCAAACCCCCACTCAGGCTCCCTCTCACCCCTTGCTGCAGACCTACCGGGAACATCTGGGAGGGCAGAAGCACAGAAAGAAGGAGGCGGCCCAGAAGACAGGCGTGCAGCCCAACGGGAGCCCGCGCGGGGTGCAGGCGCAGCTACATTGCGACCTGTGCGCCGTGTCCTGCACTGGGGCAGACGCTTACGCGGCCCACATCCGGGGAGCCAAGCACCAGAAGGTATGGCCCCGTCCATCCCAGGCTCTGCCACCCCTGGGGAGGAAGCCCCCAGGTCAGCACTTAGGACCCACAGAGGTGCCTGCGGAGATCAGAGGGAGCCCGGAGAAGCTTCCCCAAGTGGCACGTGCCCGAGGGCCGGCTGCCCAGGCCCATGCGTCCTCATCTTCAAGGATCCAAACTCCTTTCCAGTCATTTTATCTTATTTTTCATTTTATTTTATTTTATTTATTTATTTTTTTGAGACGGAGTCTCGCTCTGTTGCCCGGACTGGAGTGCAGTGGCCGGATCTCAGCTCGCTGCAAGCTCCGCCTCCCGGGTTTATGCCATTCTCCTGCCTCAGCCTCCCGAGTAGCTGGGACTACAGGCGCCCACCACCTTGCCCGGCT
>NW_012115377.1:731210-736566 GCF_000951035.1 Colobus angolensis palliatus | reverse complement strand
GAGTCTGAGACCAGCCTGGCCAATATGGTGAAACCCCTGTGGCCTTAAAAAGGCCTGGGTCAGGCCGGGCGCGGCGGCTCAAGCCTGTAATCCCAGCACTTTGGGAGGCCGAGGCGAGTGGATCACGTGAGGTCGGGAGTCTGAGACCAGCCTGGCCAATATGGTGAAACCTCATCTCTATTAAAGTATACAAAAATTGGCCGGGCGCAGTGGCTCAAGCCTGTAATCCCAGCACTTTGGGAGGCCGAGACGGGCGGATCACAAGGCCAGGAGATGGAGACCATCCTGGCTAACGCGGTGAAACCCCGTCTCTACTAAAAAATACAAAAAACTAGCCAGGCGAGGTGGCGGGCACATGTAGTCCCAGCTACTTGGGAGGCTGAGGCAGGAGAATGGCGTAAACCCGGGAGGCGGCGCTTACAGTGAGCTGAGATCCGGCCACTTTACTCCAGCCTGGGCGACAGAGCGAGACTCCATCTCAAAAAAAATAAATAAAATAAATAAAAAAAATAAAAAATAAAATATACAAAAATTAGCTGGGCGTGGGGGTGCACGCCTGTAAGCCCAGCTACTCAGGAGGCTGAGGCAGGAGAATTGCTTGAACCCGGTAGGTGGAGGTTGCAGTGAGCTGAGATCTCGCCACTGCCCTCCAGCCTGTGTGACAGAGCAAGGCTCGGTCTCAAAAAAAAGAAGAAAGGCCTGGGTTATGTCATGTTCGGCCGGGAGGGGATGGAGTCCCCACCTGAGGGCAGGGAGGGGAACAGCTGGCTTGTGCTGTAGCCTGGACTGTCAGGCTGAGCCACCCTGGGAGGCCTGGCTGAGGACCTGGCTTCTTTCCCTCAGCTGCCTGAAGTCTCATCCAGGGCCTCATTCCCTGGCTCCGCTCAGGACAGCTTGCTGAGGGCCTGTGTGAACCCACGGGGGAAAGAGGAATGCGCAGGGAGGCATGGAGGAGGGAAGGAGGGGGGCAGAGAAATGATGGAAGGAGACTCACGGGCCTGGGGACCGGAGAGCTAGGGGCCAGTGGGGCAGAGCTGCAGGCATCACCTCCACAGGCTGGGGCTTGGTCTGGGGGTCAGGCAGGCCCTGCCACCCATTGTGGGGTTGGGGGTTACAGGGCAGGTCTTGTGCAGCGCGTGTCAGAGACTCGGAGCTGGCAAATGTGTCTGAGATGGTCCCCAGCACACACACAGCAGCCTTGTGCACACGACACCTTTGCCAGAAGCGCCGTGCACCCGGAGGTGCTGAGAATAGGGCACGGCCAGAATACGGACGTGACCACGTGCACACGCGCGTGCAGAACGTGGGTGTCCATCCAGGGACGCATGCACGCCCACCATTCGCCCACACACGCTGAGTCCCGGGCAGTCGGGGGCACTAGGATGGGGCTCGGGAGATTGAGAGGCCCCACCTGGCAGCCCACGTGGTGGAAGAGGAGGAAGAGCATCCACGTGAGCCGGTGAGCGACGTGCTCACACGTCAGAGGAGTGTCACCGCGCTAGAGGACTCACAAGCACGTGTGCAAGGCAGGAGGCCACCTGGGAAGGGCCTTCTGGTGTGGGTGATACCCAGAGAGCAGGAGGAGAGAAGAGTCGGGGTCCCCGGGACCAGCCCGCCCACACTCCCGCTGCCCGCCCGTGGAGGCCCTTCCTGCCTCTTGAAAAAGGCCATCAGGCTGGGAGCAGCCCTCACACAGGAGCCCGGCTCTGTCTGTTGCAGGTCTTCAAGCTGCACACCAAACTGGGGAAGCCCATTCCCACCCTCGAGCCTGCACCGGCCACAGAGAGCACCCCCGGGGTGGAGGCCAAGCCCGCATCCCCCACTGGCCCCAGCGTGTGTGCCCCGAGCAGGCCAGCACTGGCCAAGAGACCTGTGGCCTTGAAGTCCTCATGCGAGGGTATGTGTGTCTGCGTGCGTGTTCGCGTACCCACGGGAGCCCTGGCCACCCTGCCCAGTGACAATTTCGTGAGAAAATAGACCATCCAGTTGGTTTTCGTCACGTCCTCCAGGGGGTGGTGTGGGGCTGGTGCCGTTTCTCCCTTATTCCAGCAGAGCGAGATGGCCTCCCCCTGACCCACATCGCCCTGAACCTTGGAGACCCTTTGCGACCATTTCCAGAGAGTGCTGGCAGAACCAATAAAATGGTAATGCCATTTCTTCCTGTAGAGTTGTTTTGGTTTGGTTTGAGATGGAGCCTCGCTCTGTCATCCAGGTTGGAGTGCAGTGGTGCAATCTCGGCTCGCTGCAACCTCTGCCTCCCGGGTTCAAGCGATTCTCCTGCCTCAGCCTCCTGAGTAGCTGGGACTACAGGCGCCCGCCACCACACCCGGTGAATTTTTGTATTTTTCGTAGAGACAGGGTCTCACCATATTGGCCAGGCTGGTCTTGAACTCCTGACCTCAAGTGATCCACTATCCTCGGCCTCCCAAAGTGCTGAGATCACAGGCATAAGCCACCGTGCCTGGCCTCTTCCAGTAGAATTTGGGCTGGTGCTGGGTGCTGGGGTTCACTGGAAGCCCTCACCCTGCACCTAGAGGGTTCCCTGGGCTGCCACCTCGACTGTGCTCCCCTGCGCACCCTGCTGGTCACAGTGAACAAATTGGGCTCAGAACCAGAGTTACGTGGGTACCAGGAAATGAAGGTGGAATCCTTGCGCCCCTCTGCCTGTGACCCTACCTTCCCTGAGTGCAAAGCCGCAGCTGTCAGAGGTGACCCGCGTTAATCAGGATTAAATGCCAGGCATCTGCTCACTGCTTTGTGTGCACTGCTTCACTTTACCTCCATGACAACTCTTTTTCCATGGTTTGTTTTGTTTATGAGACAGTCTCATTGTGTCACCCGGGCTGCAGTGCAGAGGCGCGATCATAGCTCACTGCAGCCTCCACCTCCTGGGCTCAAGCGATCCTCCCAGCTCAGCCTCCTGAGTAGCTAGGACTACAGGTGTGCACCACCACATCCCACTACTTTTTGTATTTTTTTTTGTAGCGATGGGGTTCTGCTATGTTGCTCAGGCTGGTCAGAAACTCCTAGGCTTAAGTGATCCTCCCGCCTCGGCCTCCCACAGCCCTGGGTTTAAAGGCATGAGCCACTGTGCCCAGCCCACAACCCATTTAAGTCAATGTTGTCACCAGTCCCAATGTGTAGATGGAAAAGCCGTAAACGGTGGAGGTGGAATGGGAACCCGGGTCTGTCTAAGAGTCTTTGCCCTGGACCACCGTGTTGTGCGTGGCCAGGGGCTGAGGGAGCCGCATTCTGTTTTTAACCTCAGCAGCCTTGATCCTTGAATAGCAACATGATTTTGAAGATCAAACCATCAAGTCATTCTGATAACAAAGATACTTGTCTCACCCGAGGCTCCATAATTTTGCCTGACGGGGGTAGGTTAAGTGCGAGCCTTGGTCTGCCTGATACTTCATCGTCTATTAACTGGATTTTGTGCTGTCAATGGGTTCCTCAAGCGAGGACCTAAATCCAGGACATCTCCACTGACGGATTGAAACTGGCCTCAGTTTCTCAGCTGGGTCACACGCAGGCATGAAAGGGAGAGCGAGGTCGCTGCCCGGGCCCATTCCCCCCGACATCACAGGAGGCAGAGCCTGGGGTCTGGGTGGCTCTCCCCCCATGCCGCCTGGCTGGTTTGCAGCCACAGTGCTTTCTCCTGGAACAGGGTGTAAGTGATATGGATTTTCCCCTCAGGGCCTCCTGAGCCGCAGATAGCAGGCTGCAGACCCCAGAAGGGGAGACTGGCCCAACCCAAATCAGAGGGTCCTGGAGCACCCACCCAAGGAGGCTCGGAGGAAGCTCCCCTGGACTGCTCTGATGCGCAGCCGCTGGGCCCAGAATATGTGGAGGAGGTAAGTCGAGGCTGTCAAGCCCTGGTGCTCCGGTCAGGGAAGGACTTTGCCATGGGTCAGGCTTCGAGACCTCACCCGGCTTCTCCCAGTGAGATTTACAGACCCATCCCCGTTCCCGAGCTGCACAGGCCAGACCTCCATAGACCAAACCCTGTGCAAGACCCACTTGACACTTTGGGTGCCAGATTTCGGATACCAACAGGAAATGAATATGGCCCCGTGAGGGCCAGAGACAGGCCGAGGCATTCCCAACAGGGGGCCCCATGGAGCCATCTGTCTGGAAGCTGGAAGGGCTCCGGGCAGTAGAAAGCTCCCCGGGAGGTTGGAGGCCCTTCCATCCAGCTCCTTTCCTGGGCCTGGGGGATCTCAGGACTTGCCAAAGCCAGGCTAGTGAGCAGTGGAGCCAAGCTCCCGGGCCAGGTCTGCCAGTTCCCAGGGCAGCGGCAGTTCAGACCCTGGTTGGCCTTGTGCATGCCAAAGAGGCAGGGCTGGGTTTCGTCTGCCTTGACTGGAGGCCTGGGATTCTTTAAGAGACAGGGTCTTGCTCTGTCACTGAGGCTGGAGTCCAGTGGTGCCGTCATGGCTCACTGCAACCTCAAACTTCTGAGCTCAATCAATCCTCCCACCTCAGTCTCCTGAGTAGCTGGGACTACAGGCATGAGCCACCACTCCCAGCTAATTTTTTAATTTAATTTAATTTTTTTTTTGCAGAGACGGGGTCTCGCTACGTTGACTAGGCTGGTCTTGAACTCTTGGGCTCAAGCAATCCTCCCGCCTCCCATGGTGGTGCGTGCCTGTGGTCCCAGCTACTCGGGAGGCTGAGGTGGGAGAATCGCTTGAGCCCAGGAGTTTGAGGCTGCAGTGAGCCGAGATCGAGCCACTGCCGTCCAGCCTGGGTAACACAGCAAGACGCTGTCTCTAAAAATACATACACAAAATGACCAGCAAGGAGGAAGGCTCCGCAGCGAACTGGCATCGGTAGCATCTCACATCCCCCCGGCCTCGTGCCTGGTGTGCGTGCGGCTGTTTTGTGTCTCAGGTGTGCAGCGAGGAAGGGCGAGTGCTTCGCTTCCAGTGTAAGCTGTGCGAGTGCAGTTTCAACGACCTTAACGCCAAGGACCTGCACGTGAGGGGACGGCGGCACCGGCTGCAGTACCGGGTGCGTCCAGCAGGGGGAGCCCCCGACACCCGTCCGGGGTGTGCCCGGGCCGGGCGGGCGCTGGGAGGCCTCTGGTCGGGCCTCTTCTGCCCCTGTGATCCGATGAACTTAAGAGGGTGGGGTGATTTTCTGTGTTTTCAAAGCCTTGGTCCACGTCTCAGCAGTGTATCTTGGGTCGGGCGTGGTGGCTTACACCTGTCATCCTAGCACTTTGGGAGGCCAAGGTGGGTGGATCATTTGAGGTGAGGAGTTAGAGATCAGCCTGGCCAACATAGTGACATCTTTACTAAAAATACAAACATTAGCCAGATGTGGTGGTGAGCACCTGTTATCCCAGCTACTC
>NW_012115377.1:727156-730915 GCF_000951035.1 Colobus angolensis palliatus | reverse complement strand
CGCCATTCTCCTGCCTCAGCCTCCCGAGTAGCTGGGACTACAGGTGCTCGCCACCTCGCCCGGCTAGTTTTTGTGTATTTTTTTTAGTAGAGACGGGGTTTCACCCTGTTAGCCAGGATGGTCTCGATCTCCTGACCTCGTGATCCGCCCGTCTCGGCCTCGGCTTTGGGAGATTTCAGCCCAACAGTTCTAGTGTCTGGGCCTCTCCCTGCACCCCAAGACCCTCCCGGCATCCCTGTCTAAGGCAAGGTCCCTACTCTCAGAGCCTTGCCTCTCCTTTCCAGAAGAAAGTGAACCCGGACCTTCCCATTGCCACGGAGCCCAGCAGCCGGGCTCGGAAGCTCCTGGAGGAGCGGATGAGGAAGCAGCGGCGCCTGGCGGAGGAGCGGCTGGAGCAACTGCGGTGCTGGCACGTGGAGAGGAGGTGCCCGGCTGCGGGTCTCGGCAAGGGGGCCTGGCGAGGGAGGGCAGGTCCAGTGTGGAACCAGACGCCCGCCGCTGCAGATTATGGGGATCCCCCGTGTGAGCTCTCAGGCAGTGGGGGGAAATTGGGTGCCCGGGCAGTGGGCACGTCCTGGTGTGGGAGCGAGAGAGGGTTCCAGAGCAGACGGGCAAAGGCACAGTGGTGTGCAGACCTGACACGGTGCCAGGCGCCTCTGCAGACACAGGGACACTGCCTGCCAACTCACTGGACCACACGGCTGCGGAGGTGCCTGGTGACCTGTGTCCCCCTGACCCCTGTGTCCCCTGACTCCTAGTGACCCTGTGTACCCTGACCCCTGGTGTCCCCTGTGACTCCTTACCCCCGGTGTCCCCTGGGTCCCCTGACCCCTGGTGTCCCCTGGGTTGCCCAACCCCGGGTGTCCTCTGTGACCCCTTACCCCTGGTGTCCCCTGTCTCCCTGACCCCCAGTGTCCCCTGGGTCCCCCGACCTGGTGTCCCTGTGTATCCTGACCCCTGGTGTCCTCTGTGACCCCTTACCCCCGGTGTCCTCTGGGTCCCCTTGACCCCTGGCATCCTCTGTGTCTCCTGACCTTTGTGTCCCCTGTATCCCCGACCTCTGGTGTGCCTTGTGAACCCCAACCCCTGGGGTCCCCTGTGTTTTCCTGACCCCTGGTGTCCCCCTGACCCCTGGTGTGCCCTGTGACCCCCGACTCCTGATGCCCCTGCGTTCCCTGAACCCTGGTGTCCCCTGACCCCGGTGTCCCTGTGTCCCCTGGTGTCTCTGTGTCTCCTGACCCTTGGTATCCCGAGTCCCCTTGACCCCTGGAGTCCCCTGTGTCCCCCTGATCTCCTAGTGTCCCCTCATCCCCAGTGTCTCCTGTGTCCCCTTGACCCCCGGTGTCCCAGTGTCCCCGACCTCTGGAGTCCCCTGTGTCCGTCCCAGAGCATTTTCTGATGTAACATCTGACTGGTGTGTCCAGCAGCAGCAGGTCTGCTTTGGGAAGGGGACCAGGACTTCCTGAAGGCTGCGGCTGCCCAGGCTGGGCCTCTTTTGCCTAAGGGGTGTTTGGTTCCCCCCCACACTGGCCTTCCCAGCCTCAGTCTTCTGTGCATACAGCAGGCGCCCATGCAGTGCAGCGGAGCCCCAGTAAAAGCTTCGGCCCTGCCTTCCTTGCTGGGAGCATGAGGCCCCAGCGTCTCTGATGTGCCCCCAGCTCAGGGCAGCTGCTGGCCTGACCACGCTCTGTCCTGTCTCGGTCCTGCAGGCGGCTGGAGGAGGAGCCTTCCCAGGATGCACCATCCGACTGGTCCCACTTTCTGCTCATGGGCAGGCCGGAGCCACCCACCAGCGCCCAACTCCAGGTAGGTACAGCTTCCTCTGTGTGCAAATGCGGGCAACCTCACACCGCCTGGGGCAGCGGACACCTCCTTAGGAGGACCTGACCTCCCCTAACTCCCATATAGTACTCAGGGGATGGGGCTCCACGGCCCAGACCCCCTCACTCCACAGATGGGAGCCCCAGCGCCCCAGCCCCTACCACTGGGCCACAGAGAACCCTTCTGCTTCCTGGAGCCCCAGGTGATCGCCTCCCTTGGGGAGCCTCATGCCCCTGTGGCTACTACTGTCTCTTCTCAGGTGAACCTGTCCCCGTGGCCCGAGCCCCCAGGTTCAATGGAAACCTTTTTTTTTTTTGAGACAGAGTCTCTCTCTGTCACCTAGGCTAGAGTGTAGTGGTGCAATCTTGGCTCACTACAACCTCTGCCTCCTGGGTTTAAGCAATTCTCATGCCTCAGCCTCCCAAGTAACTGGGACTATGGGCGCCTGCCACTATGTCGGGCTCTCTTGTATTTTTAGTAGAGATGGGGTTTCACCATGTTGCCCAGGCTGGTCTGGAACTCCTGGCCTCAGGTGATCCGCCTGCCTCGGCCTCCCTAAGTGCTGGGATTATAGGCATGAGCCACCGCGCCCAGGCTAAATGGGAACCTCAGATTTGCACCTTGCTGTGAGAAAGGGGTTTCTAGGCTGACTCAAAAGCCTCTGGTCTGGAAATTTAAAACTATGGCCAAAGGTGGCGGAGGTTCCCCTCTATTCCTTCGCTCAGACCCAAGCTTCCTGCAGCCATCAGGGACAGCCCCAGGCACCTCCCTATTCCCCAGCCCGAGGCTCTCTGTGTGTGCTGGATTCTCACCTGGCCGTGCTGCTGCCTGGTAACCCGGCTGGCCACAGCCACCTACCCCCACCTGCCCGCCTGCCCAGCACTCCCCAAGGGACCCCACAGCCCAGCCTTGACATGGGCGGCCTCTCCCCACAGCCTGGGCGGCGACCGGCATCCAGCGACGACCGGCACGTCATGTGCAAGCACGCCACCATCTACCCCATGGAGCAGGAGCTCCTGGCCGTGCAGAGGGCTGTGTCCCACGCGGAGCGGGCCCTCAAGCTGGTGTCTGACACGCTGGCCGAGGAGGACCAGGGCGGCGGAGAGGAAGAGGGCGGCAAGTGCAGGTCATTGGAGATCCCCTTCCCCAGGGCCCAGCTCTTAGCCAGGACAGAGGTCAGCTCCTTGGGACGAGACCCCGCAGGAACCCCCAGCTCTGATGGGCCCGCAGACCTCGGTGGCCCGCGGCAGCTTTCCAGCCCTGGGAGTGGGAAGTTCCCCAGGTCCCAGAGCTTCTTGGCACCGAACGAGGCTGGTTTGCGGCGGGTGGTCCATGCGGTTCTCATGCCTCAGCGTTCCCTTTTGCTGTTGAAGGCGTGTCGTCCACGAGGGACTGACAGTCTCTGTAAACCTCAGTTTCCTCATCAGCAGAAGGAAGCTGAGCGTGATTCTGAACGGACTTCTCCGCCTCGGGGAGTAGTTGAGTAATCAGAGTGGTTTGTGTCACTGAGCAGCCGTGTGAATCAGCTCCAAACCCCTGTGACTCTTAGGAAGCGAGAAGGTCCCTACGTCGTCTAAGCGATTGCCATGGAGTGAACTCATCCGAGCGGGAGTTACGCTTTTTCGAAGTCCTTCCTGCTCTGGCAGCTGCTGTTTTTTGTTGTTGTTGCTTTTTGTTTTTTTGTTTTTGTTTTTGTTTTTGTTTGAGACGGAGTCTCGCTCTGTGGCCCAGGCTGGAGTGCAGTGGCGCGATCTGGGCTCACTGCAAGCTCCACCTCCCGGGTTCACGCCATTCTCCTGCCTCAGCCTCCCGAGTAGCTGGGACTACAGGCATGAGCCACCACTCCCAGCTAATTTTTTAATTTAATTTAATTTTTTTTTTTGCAGAGACGGGGTCTCGCTACGTTGACTAGGCTGGTCTTGAACTCTTGGGCTCAAG
>NW_012115377.1:725948-726537 GCF_000951035.1 Colobus angolensis palliatus | reverse complement strand
TTGTGAATTTTCTTAACCCCGGTGAAGCAAAGGCAGAATGCAGCCTTGCTTTCTGTCCTCTCTTGAACCATGTGGAGCCGAAACAACAGGGTGACAGAGTCCGTGAATGCTGGAGCCATCAGACCTCACGGGGCGGGCCTGGGGCTTAGCGTTTGCTCACAAGGAAGGAAAACTGGGTTTGGCCACTCGTCCCGGCTACTCCGAGGCGTGCCCGGTGACAGCACCTCCGAGATCGATCTCACGGTGTCTCATTTCATCCCGCAAGTGCCTCCCACAGAGTCGCCTGGTCCCATTTCATGGATGAGGATGCCGAGGCACAGAGGGGCTCTGCAAATGGCAGGGTCCGCGTGGTTCAGGAGCGAGGCAGCTGGGGTACCCCGTGTCTCTCCACTGACGGCTGACGTCTGTGGCTTTGTCCCCACAGCAGCGTTGCCCGCCAGGCTCGGGTCCTGAAAGGCGTCATGCGTGTAGGCATCCTGGCGAAAGGCCTCCTTCTGCGCGGGGACAGGAACGTGCGCCTCGCTCTGCTCTGTTCCAAGAAGCCCACGCACAGCCTGCTGCGGAGGATCGCCCAGCAGCTGCCCCGGCA
>NW_012115377.1:717944-725183 GCF_000951035.1 Colobus angolensis palliatus | reverse complement strand
AGGCAGGAAAATGGCGTGAACCCGGGAGGCGGAGCTTGCAGTGAGCTGAGATCCAGCCACTGCACTCCAGCCTGGGTGACAGAGTGAGACTCCGTCTCAAAAAAAAAAGTAAATGACGGTGAAAGCTGCGCAGAAAACATTTGCAGCGATGATGACTAGGAAGCCGTAAGAAAAGGCAAAAACCCAATTTCAATTTTAGGGCTGTGAGATGTCAACTGAATTTTTTCCTCTAGAGAATTTTCATATACTCTTCTTACACTGGAGGATTTAAATTGATCATCTTAGGTTTAAAAAGAAAAATCGGGCTGGGAATGGTGGTTCATGCCTGTAATTCCAACACTTTGGGAGGCTGAGGTGGTTGGATCACCTGAGGTCAGGAGTTCGAGACCAACCTGGCCATCATAGTAAAACTCTGTCTCTACTGAAAATACAAAAATTAGCCGGGTGTGGTGGTGGGCGCCTGTAATCCCAGCTACTCAGGAGGCCGAGGCAAGGGAACCATTTGAGCCCTGGAGGCAGAGGTTGCAGTGAGCAGAGATCGTGCCACTGGACTCCAGTCTGGGCCACAGAGTAAGACTCTGTCTCAAAAAAAAAAAGAAAGAAAAATGAAAAATTGGTCCCCAGAGTCGTTACTTCTTCCTGAGCGTCTGTCACCATCCCTGAGAAAACTCAGCCTTACTCCTTTGACTTTTCCAGTGGACACTGGATGCCCAGGGGATGGGCAGCGCCTGATCGGGGAGACAGTGTTCCCCATAGAAGGACCAGGACCTGCAGAGGCCAAAAGCAGGAGGCCCAGAGCAAGGAGGGGTGGACATGAGGGAATGAGGGGGCGCCTGGATCAAGCTGGGCCTGAAGGCCATACCAGGAGCTAGGATTGCATTCTCAGGGAAGTGGGGAGGCTGGAGGGTTTTGAGCAGGGGAGTGACATGCTCTGACTTCAATGATGGCATCTCACATTTCCTGCACACCTACAACATGTCAGTGGCTACAACATGACAGATACAGCCCCTGCTTTCTGGAAAACTTGCAGCCCGGTGGCAAAGACAATAACTGAGTCCCATGAGAATGGCTAAGGCTGTGGGGAAGCTGGCAGCATCCACCCCAGTAATGTCAACAGAGCCCCCTGGGGGCTGACTTGCAGCAGGGAGGCCCTGAGAAGGGAAGGGATGGAAGATCAGGGAGAGAGGGGAGAGAGGTGGGCTTCAGGTGGGAGGCCAGGCTCAGGTGTGAGCACAGGCCGCATGGAGGATGATGACCATGGACAGGAAGAGCAGACTGTGACACAGACCTCTTGAACTATGTCCTTCTGACAGAAGATGGTGGCATCTCATTACAGTTTTAATTTACTCCTCCCTGACTATGGGGTAATGTGTGTCATTGTGTAAAAAGGGCCATTTGTGTTTCTTTTTCTGCCAAGTATCTGTTACTTCACTCACCAATTTTTTTATTGGATTGCTGATCTTCTTGTTATAGAATTATAGGTGTTCTTTACATATGGAGGCTCCTTATATACAGGGTCTGTTGTCTGTATATATCTCTACATGTGTGTGCTCCTGGAGGGCTGCGGCTGTGTCTTGGTCACTTGGAGGTTTCAGACACGGGGTACAGGGCCTGGCACCCAGGCAGCAAGTGTGGGAGGCCCGACAGGATTAACGTACACACACCAACCACGTCCTGGCTGATTTACACATGAATGTGGGCTGCAGTAAGGTGGCCTTGTGTTGTATTTATCCCTCCCAGATGGTGACCGAGGATGAGTATGAGGTCTCCTCTGACCCTGAAGCCAACATTGTCATCTCCTCCTGCCTGGAGCCCAGGATGCAGGTCACCGTATCCGTCACCTCACCCCTGATGCGGGAGGACCCCTCCACAGACCCAGGTGCGGCCCAGCCCTTCCTTCCAACCACCGTCCCCCGCACGCTTCCCGAGGGCGCTCCCCACATCCAGGCCTGGGGCAGTGTCCGCCTCTGCCCTGAGCAGGAAATGCCACAGCAGCCACACTCCAGCACTGGTGTCCCCCCGAGGATTCCATGGGTCACACAAGAGCTGGGTCTCTGGGCAGCAGAGGAGGAGAGTCGGTGACAGCGTCAGATGGGCTCAGAGCCTGGCTGCAGGGGCCGTGCTCGGGCGAGTGACACCGTGTTGCCTCCCTTGCCCTGACCCAGGGCTGGCACCTGCTTCTCCGGCCCTGGCGACACCAGCCCCAGCGGCAGTGGACAGGTCTGAGCCATTTCCCCCGCGTCACGGCAGAAGCTCAGTTTGACTCTGTCCATCAGTCGTGGCGGTCCCAACACCACTGATTAGGAACCTGGGGGCTTAAAGCCAGACTTGCCAGGCCTGGGAGGGTGGGTGAGGGGCTGGGCCAGGCTGGGGGCAGCGAGGGTCTTGGCCGGCAGCCACAGCGGAGGCAGCCATCGGTAACACACTGCACGTCTGTGCTCCCGAAGTCTCAGCCAGCTGTGGAACCTTCCAGAACAGTCTCTAGGGCCGTTTTCCAAACTCCTGTCATCTTTCACCCCCTTTATAATCTTTTTTGGTCATAACTGAGGGCCATGACCCACGGAGGTTTCTCTTTCTATCCATTTGGTATTTTTTGTTGGTTTGTTTTTTGAAACAGAGTCTCGCTCTGTCGCCCAGGCTGGAGTGCAGTGGCGCGATGTCGGCTCACCGCAACCTCCACCACCTGGGTTCCAGCGATTCTCCTGCCTCAGCCCCCGAGTAGCTAGGACTACTGGTGTGCGCCACCACACCCAGTTCATTTTTTTGTATTTTTAGTAGAGACGGGGGTTTCACCAGGTTGGCCAGGCTGGTCTCAAACTGCTGACCTCAGGTGATCTGCCCACCTCAGCCTCCCAAAGTGCTGGGATTACAGGCGTGAGCCACCATGCCTGGCCCAATTTGTTTTTTAAAGCTTCAGTTTTTTTTTTTTTTTTTTTTTTTTAAGAAGAGCCTTTGAATCATTAAATGGAAAGCCACGATCGGTCCTCACAAATAGTCATCTAAAAGATAAGTACAGTGTGGGGAAGAGAGTGGCTTTCAGCGCTAACTGAAGGCTCTGACACAAATGCGGAGGAGGCTGGGGAGTGGTGCCGTGGTGGGGGCGGGTTAAGGGTTGGCGGCCACTAGACAGTGGCTCTTTCCTGGCTTGGGTGGGTGATTAAGTGAGCGGAAATCCTGTGAGGACTGATCAGCGACTGAAGACCCGTGAGCCACCCCCCAGGAAACTGCACTTCCTGTTGGCCTTTTCCTGCCCCTGCTTCCCCTCCCCAGGCCCAGCGTGGTGGGGAGGTGAGCTTCTAAAACTCCCTTTCTAGGTCGGGCACAGCGGCCCACCTCTCTAATCCCAGCACTTTTGGAGGTCGAAGTGGGAGGATCGCTTGAGCCCAGAAATTTGAGACCAGCCTGGGCAATGTAGTGAGACCCCATCTCTAAAAAAAAAAAAAATTTGGCCAGTAATCCCAGCACTTTGGGAGGCCGACGTTGGCAGATCACCTGAGGTCAGGGGTTCGAGACCAGCCTGCCCAACATGGTAAAACCCTGTCTCTACTAAAAATACAAAAATTAGCTGGGCATGGTAGCGCATGCCTGTAGTCCCAGCTACTCAGGAGGCTGGGGCAGGAGAATTGCTTGAACCCGAGAGGTGGAGATTGCCGTGAGCCAAGATTGTGCCCCTGCACTCCAGCCTGGGTGACAGAGTGAGACTCCATCTCGAAACAAACAACAAATAAATATTAGCTGAATGTGGTGGTTGGTGCTCGTCTGCAGTCCCAGCTACTCAGGAGGCTGAGGCAGGAGGATCACGTGAGCCCAGGAGTTCGAGGCTGCAGTGAGCTACAGTGGCACCACTGCACTCCAGCCTGGGCCACAGAGCAAGACCCTGTCTCTAAATACAGGGTACGGCAGCTCACGCCTCTAATCCCAGCGCTTTGGGAGGCCGAGGCGGGCAGATCACAAGGTCAGGAGATGGAGACCATCCTGGCTAACACGGTGAAACCCCGTCTCTACTAAAAATACAAAAATAATTTTTTTAAAAATTAGCCAGGTGTGGTGGCGGGTGCCTGAAGTCCCAGCTCCTCGGGAGGCTGAGGCAGGAGAATGGTGTGAACCCGGGAGGCGGAGCTTGCAGTGAGCCTAGATGGCGCCACTGCACTCCAGCCTGGGAGACAGAGCAAGACTCCGTCAAAAAAAGACCAACAAAACCGTTCCTCATATACACCTCTGCCATTTCCCTCTCGGCCCCAAAAGAGTAATTTCCCTGACAGATCAGCGGGATGGTTGTGAACCAGTGGGAAACCTGAGCACCATCCTCTGACCTAAATGAACCAGGGCCTCCCACAGTGTTGTATGTAATGAAATAAGAAAAATATCCTGTTTTGGTTTTTGGTTTTTAAGAGACGTTGTGTCACTGTGGTCCAGGCTGGAACGCAGTGGTGCAGTCATAGCTCACTGCAGCCTCGACCTCCCGGGCTCCAGCAGTCCTCCCGCCTCAGGCTCCCCAGTGGCTGGGACCACAGGTGTGTGCCATCATGCCCGGCTGAATTTTATTTTTTGTAGAGACAGGATCTCGCCATGTTGCCCAGGCTGATCTCAAACTCCTGGGCTCAAACAATCCTCTTGCCTCAGCCTCCCAAAGTGCTGGGATTCCAGGAATGAGCCACTATTTTCCAATTGAGAAAAATATTCTTTTTTTTGAGATACAGTCTCACTCTGTCGCACAGGCTGGAGTGCAGTGGCATGATATTGGCTCACTGCAACTTCCACCTCCCGAGTCCAAGCTATTCGCCTGCCTCAGCCTCCCGAGTAGCTGGGATTACAGGCGTGCACCACCATGCCCACCTAATCTTTGTATTTTTAGTAGAGACAGGGTTTCGACATGTTGACCAAGCTGGTCTTGAACTCCTGACCTCATGATCCGCCCACCTTGGCCTCCCAAAGTGCTGGGATTACAGGTGTCAGCCACCACGCCCAACCGAGAAAAATATTCTTGAAGGAAAATAATAACCCGGGAGGGAAAAGGGACCCACATCTCTCCCAGACTCTGGGGCCGTTGTCGTCAACAACAGGACGTGTTGAAATCGGACCCACTTTCTCCCTTTTCATGATGCATGTGGAAGTTTCTAGAAATCTGGCTTAATTCAGAGTTTCCCATCTTCACCCTCATCGGCTAACCGAGAACGTCAGGGCTGAAATCCCTCAGTAGCAGTAGGTAAGCTCAGAACTTCCCAGAAGATGAGGTTTTTCCAGGAACGGTTTGTCTGGTCCTCGCTGTGTCTTAGCAGGACAATCTGGGAGGAACCCTCATTCCCCCGGTGGATAAAACGAGGCCTAAAGGATTGAGACCGGGCGCGGTGGCCCACGCCTGTAATCCCAGCACTCTGGAAGGCCGAGGTGGGAGGATCACCTGAGGTCAAGAGTTCAAGACCAGCCTGGCCAACATGGTGAAACCCCGTTTCTACTAAAAATACAACAATTAGCCAGATGTGGTGGTGGGCACCTGTAATCTCAGCTACTTCGGAGGCTGAGGCAGGAGAATCACTTGAACCCAGGAAATGGAGGTTGGAGTGAGCCAAGATCGTGCCACTGCACTCCAGCCTGGGTGACAGAGTGAAACTGTGTCTCAAAAAGAAAGGATTGAGGGGCCCAACCTGAGCCCCTCACCCTGTCGGCAGCAGAGCGGGATAAGGTGCCTTCCCCGCACACCTTGAGGTTTTTCTTCTAGAAGGCGTGGAGAAGCCTCAGGCTGACCCAGGTGATGTCCTGAGCTCCGAGAAGTGCCTCGAGTCCCTGGCCGCCCTCCGTCATGCCCGGTGGTTTCAGGTCAGGGGGCAGGGGTGGAGCAGGGGGAGAGGGGTGACTTTGAGGAACGTGTCTCAGAGGCACCAGCCTGACCCGGCGCGGCCGCCTCAGCCTCATGGGCTCCCAGCGCAGACCAGGACGCCCGCCATCAGCTTCCTGGCTGAGCACTGACTTGACAACCAGCGCTGGCTCCTGGCTGATGGGGTCAGGAAACGTGAAAGGAGTGGGTGCTGTCCTGTGGGTGGGGACGCTGCCATCCCGTGGCCACTCAACGGCCTGGTGGCACCAGACTCGTCTAGAAGTGGACTCTGCTTCCACCTGCCATCTTCGAGGCCGCCAAGGCTCCCCATTGTCCTCCCCGGCGTTCATGCTCATGACGCCACACCATGTGGCCGTGTGAGCCCCTGAAAGTGAACCGTGTGCTTCTCCCCCGAAGGCTCGAGCCAGCAGCCTGCAGCCATGCGTGATCGTCATCAGGGTCCTGAGGGACCTCTGCCGGCGTGTGCCCACCTGGGCAGCCCTGCCAGCCTGGGTAAGGCAGTGCCTGGTGGCCCAGCCCTGCACTGGGACCCCCAAGGGGCTCCATGGCCCCGACAGGCCCAGGTCGAGAGACAAACCCTTTCCTGTGAAGGAGCCAGCGGGACACATAGTACTCAAGAGAGGCCGTGGGAGTCCCTGAGGTCCCCTGGGCGGGGGAGACGGCCCTCTCCACAGCCTCATTTGACTACCATTATTCAAAACCCAGAACCTCGCATGAAAATGCAGGACCGGCCAGGGAAATGTGCGGTGTCTGCCCGACTTCGTGGCACCAGGGCAGAGGGGCCCAGGCAGAGGGGCGGAAGCCGGACTCCCCGTCCTGGCTGCACACCGGCCTCTGGGTGACCCAGCCCAGACCCACCTGCTTTGGCGAGGAGACCCCCTGTGGCTCTAACACCACCCCCCGCCTATCCTGGTAGAAAGAGGAGGGAGAAGAAGCAGCAGAACCCCCCACACACAAGGTTCATGGAGCAGGCCCCAAGCCCATGCCCCCCACAGAGACCCCAGGAACCCATCCAGTCCCCAGACCTTCTCCACCAGCCACAAGCCAGCCATCCACACCCAGCCTCCTCCCCTGCCCTGCGGGCGTCCCCCATCCCACCCTGCAGTGGTGTCCCCCCATCCCGTGCTGGAGTGGTGACTTGCCTGTGGTCCCCGCCACCGGGCCCGTGTCCTTCATCCACACCCACACACTGCCCAGAGTCCAGAATGCAGCGTGGTACAGAGGCTGTTTGTTTTGGTAGAGATTAAGTTTCTTTTTTACTTTTTTTTTTTAGTCATTTTTTTTGAGACAGAGTCTCACTCTGTCACCCGGGCTGGAGTGCAGTGGCGTGATCTCAGCTCACTGCAAGCTCCGCCTCCCGGGTTCATGCCATTCTCCTGCCTCAGCCTCCCGAGTAGCTGGGA
>NW_012115377.1:709703-716094 GCF_000951035.1 Colobus angolensis palliatus | reverse complement strand
AGGCACATGGGCGCACATGGGCACACACATCAGCATACATGTGCATATGCATGGGTGCACACACACACACACACACACACACAAAGCCCAGGAGGTGCTGGCAGCCCAACGGGCTTTGAGGGGCTGGGAGGACTCCCCTATGAGCCCGGGTGAAACCCTGACCTGCTGAGAGAGGCCTGAGGGTCAGAGGCTGCAAGTATACCCCGTGCACGGGCCCCTGGGGCCCCATGGTGTCGAGGGACGGCCCTGTCACCGTCTTTCACGAGGGCATTCTCGCCTTCTTTGCTGTTCCCACTCCCCCTCACAAAGATGGGCCCGGACTCCAGGATCCCTGCGAGAGAGACCAGACAGACGCCCTCGAGCCCATGACCCTCCAAGAGCGGGAAGACGTGACCGCCAGCGCCCAGGTAGGAGGGCCAAGTCCATGGCAGGGGTGACGCCCAGGTCCCAGCTGTGGCTTGCAGTTGTGCAGTGTTCCCCGAAATGGCCCAGGTTCCACCTTCTCTCCCTCCCACTGAGATGTACAGGAACAGGAGGGTGGCCTGTGGGTGGCAGGACCGCGCATGGGGACAGGGCCAGCCTGGCGTGGTGGCGTGGGGCTGGCAGCTCAGAGCCAAAGCCACCACTGTAACGAGGCCCAGACCTCAGGTCTCACGGGCAGGGACTGTCCTCCCTCCACGTCGCTGACCATGGTCCTAGAAGCCCAGCTGTAGCCGGCAGCTCGGCCTGTCCAGCCCTCACCTGTGGTTTCCTTGTTTGCAAATTTGTTTATAAGAAAAATCTCCCAGCAGCACGAAAACCAAACCACAGCGGGTCTGACGTTTCTGAATTTTGCTTTTAACGGGATCAGTGAAATGGCTCGCCGTGCAGGATGTGGGGTCCCTGCAGTGAGGTGGAAAGAGCTGGTGGTCAGTGGAGTGGGGGGCCTCCTGGGACAGTCCTTGTGGTCAGCCAGCACCAAGCGAAAATTCCTCAGGCCCTGCAGTGGCCCAAGCTCAGCAGTCGTAAGAAGCCGTGTCAGCCAGGCTGGGTGGCTCACACCTGTCATCCCAGCACTTTGGAAGGCTGAGGCGGGCAGATCACAAGGTCAGGAGTTCGAGACCAGCCTGGCCAACATAGTGAAACCCTGTCTCTACTAAAAATACAAAATTAGCCAGACGTGGTGGCACATGCCTGTAATCCCACCTACTTGGGAGGCTGAGGCAGGAGAATCATTTGAACCCGGGAGGCGGAGGTTGCAGTGAGCTGAGATGACGCCACTGAACTCCAGCCCGGGTGACAGAGCAAACTCTGTCTCCAAAAAAATAGGTGCGGGGAGTGTCTCCAGGGACACAGGATAGGCCTGGCCCATCTGCTAGTGGCTACAGATGCCAGCCCCTCTGTGTCCTCAGCACTTGGGGAGCAGGGTGGGTGGGGGTCCTGATGGGCTGTGTGTGCCCCGCAGCACGCCCTGCGAATGCTGGCCTTCCGGCAGACCCACAAGGTCCTGGGCATGGATCTCTTGCCACCCAGACACCGGCTTGGGGCCCGCTTCCGGAAGAGGCAGCGGGGACCTGGCGAGGCCGAGGAGGGCCCAGAGGAGAAGAAGCGGGGCCGGTGGGACGGAGAGGGGCTCGTGTGAGCCACCTGCCTCCCCAACGTGCGGGCCTTCGCATCCCTGCACTCCTGGACGTGTGCCCACTGACCAATGGCAGCATCATCCCCAACGCTGGACAACAGTCGTTTCCTTTTGAGTAGTGCTCTGTAGGTTTCTTTTAAAACACTTGTGCTTCAGGCTGGGCACCGTGGCTCATGCCTTTAATCCTAGCACTTTGGGAGGCCGAGTTGCTTGAGCCTGAGAGTTCAAGGCCAGCCTAGCTGACAGAGTGAGACCCCCGCTCTCTCCAAAATATTTTTAAAAATCAGCTTGGTGTGGTTGGTGGCCAGGCGCAGTGATTCATGCCTGTAATCCCAGCACTTTGAGAGGCCGAGGTGGGCGGATCACCTGAGGTCAGGAGTTCAAGACCAGCCTGGCCAACATGGCGAAACCCTGTCTCTAGTAAAAAAAAAAACACACACACACACAGATTAGCCTGGAGTGTTGCTGTGCACCTGTAGTCCCAGCTACTGAGTAGGGAGGCTGAGTCCGGAGGATTCCTTGAGGCCAGGAGGGCAGTGAGCTGTGATTGTACCATGGCACTCCAACCTGGGGAACAGAAGACCTTGTTGCTTAAGAGAAATTTTTTTTAACATTTGTGTTTAAATTGTTAGAGAAATGACACCATCCAGCCCCAGGAGTGGCACCCCCTCCTGGAGGGCCCGGTCCCCCACGGCCAGGTGGGCCAGCAGTCTAGCAAGCAGATTCTAAACTGGGGGATTTCTTGCTGACTCTAAACTCACCTTGTTTAGGAAGGGGTGAATTTAAAATACCTCCTTTGGGCCGGGCGCGGTGGCTCACGCCTACAATCCCAGCACTTTGGGAGGCCAAGCTCGGTGGATTGCTTGAGCCGAGGAGTTTGAGATCAGTCTGGGCAATATGATGACACCGCATCTTTACAAACAATTAGCCAGATGTGGTGGCCCAAGCCTGTAGTCCCAGCTACTCAGGAGGCTGAGGCTGTAGGATCTCTTGAGCCCAGGAGGTTGAGGCTGCAGTGAGTCGAGATTGCACTACTGAACTCCTGAACTCCAGCCTGGGTTACAGAGCGAGACCCTGTCTCAAACAAGCAAACAAACAAACAAACTTTCTTTGGATGCCTCTGCGGCATGGATTTGAAATCAGGCCCTGTTCTGGCGCCCCTACCACGTGTGCAGGACAAGCCCAGGGGAGCTCCCAGCCGGCATCCCTGCGTTCCCAGCCCAGCCTGCTCCAAACAGACCTTCTGCCCACTTCCACAGCCGGGGTGTCAGCAGGGCCTGAGCCAGGCTTGTCCCCCGTTGGGAGGGCCACAGGGCCAGGTGGACACAGCCGACGGGCAATGAGGGTCGTGGCTGGGCCTCCCCCGGGAACAGCTGTGCCCGACAGTCAGACCCGGAGCCCAGAGGCCCCCCCACCCGCCCTGAGCCCTGTACCACTGAGTGCCTTTCACAGAGAAAACCTGCTCTGCCATGTGTGGCTGAAGCCTGGAGTTTAGCTTTCATCCTTCCTCCCTCCCTCCCTGATGTAGGCCTCGGCTGGCCCTGAGGCAGGAGGTCCCCACATACCCCCTTGTGGGAGCAGGGCCCAGGACCTGTGCCTGGGGGACCCGGGAAGGTGCCGCCGTCCTATGGATGCTGGCCATGGTGGGCAGGCGCCTCCTGGCACTGACGGATGTGAGGGCACCCCTTCTGAGCCCCCACCCCAACCTCTTCAAACCTCCCGCTTGGTCAGTTGTTTTTGGCCAGCTGCCCAGTGGCATTGAATGAGGAAAGTCCACCTTTGGGCAGATGTGGTCTCCAGCCACTGGCTTGCTTTTGTTTCTCCGTGTTTGAAGGACAGCCTGCATGTGGCTCTGCCTCAATGTCTTTGTAGAGCTACCTGGAAACTGGGAGGCGGGGGAAATAAAGGAAATCCTTTGTCTTCCGTGTGAGCCGTGCCGTCCTTCCCACGGGATATAGGTGACCCCAGATGCTGGCCTCTTCACCTCCTTCTCAGGGTCCTGGGTGGGGGTCTCCCAGAAACTGAATGTGGACTGGGAGGGGCCCAAGGGGCTGGCACTGCTCAGTGGCTGCTCCCCAAGGCACGGGTATCCTCAGGCTGTCCCCTCACAAGGGTCCCCTGGGAACACAGACACACCGGCTGAGAACCACCCGTCCCAACGTCTCCCATAACCCAGCTCTCTGCCTCGGTCCTTTAGGGTTCCCCTGGCCCCATCCTAGAGACACACAGTGAGATGCTCCGGAGGCTCCCCAAGGGCTTCCTGGAGGAGGAGGTAAGTACGCTGAGTTTGGAAGAGATGTCTCTGCCCACAGAGTACTTCCCCCGCCACGTTCCCAAACCCTCAGAAGGCGGGCGGAGGGTGTTCAGATGCTAAGACCTGGTCACAGTGGAAGAGTTTCGTGACAGCTTCTGGCCTACAGGACTTCCCTGGCAGTGTCTGTGGGGGCAGATGGGGAGCAGGCAGATGCAGGGTGGGGGTGGCGGGACGGGAGTGGCAGGGTCTGGGTGTGGAGGGGCTGCTGTTTCCCTGTATGCTAACAGTAGGGATTATCTGTCAGCAACAGGAATTGCTGGTTTAGCCTCCCCGGAAGGCAGGCTGCCTCTCGGCCACTGGCCTCTTCCACCTCACACCCTCTCTCCTGCTTTCCACTCTATTCCAAATTTCTTGGGAACTTCACCTCCCTTCCTACACACTCTGTCCACACACAGCCCCTCTCTCCGTCAGCATCACAGCAGCAGCATGGCCATTTACCCAGGGCCCAAGATGACAGCCACCACCATCAGGGAGCCCTCCTGGATTCCTCTGTGCTCCCGGCCAATCCATGAGGAGGATATCTTGTCAATTCCAGTTCTACCTTTTTTTTTTTTTTTTTTTTTGAGACAGGGTCTCACTCTGTCACCCAGGCTGGAGTGCAGCAGCTCGATCTCAGCTCACTGCAACCTCCGCCTCCTGGGTTCCAGCGATCCTCCCACCTCAGCCTCCCGAGTAGCTGGGACTACAGGCCTGTATCACCACGCCCAGCTAATTTTTTTGTATTTTCAGTAGAGACAGGGTTTCACTATGTTGGCCAGACTGGTCTCAAACTCCTGACCTCAGGTGATCCCGCCCGCCTCAGCCTCCCAAGGTGCTGGGATTACAGGCGTGAGCCACCGCGCCCGGCCTATTCCTTGAGTTTAAACTATGCATCTTTGAAACGATTTGGTACGTGTCTTCCCCTTTAGAATGTGAACTCTCTGCCTGTCAGGAAGCCTGTTACCACCAATTGGATCGTCATTGTATTCCCAGATCTCGGGCAGGCCAGGTGGACGCTAGCAACTGAGTCAGCCTCAGTGCTTAGAGCCACGCTCTGACACCAGAAGACGCGTCTCTCTCTGGTGGTTAAGAGAACACCATTTGTCGGCCAGGAGCAGTGGCTTGTGCCTATAATCCCAGCACTTTGGAAGGCCGAGGCGGGAGGATCACTTGAGGTCAGGAGTTTGAGACCAGCCTGGCTAACATGGTGAAACCCTGTCTCTACTAAAAATATCAAAAATTAGTTGGGCATGGTGGTGGGCGCCTGTAATTCCAGCTACTTGGAAGCTGAGGCAGGAGAATCGCTTGAACCCGGGAGGCAGAAGTGGTGGTGAGCTGAGATCGCACCACTGCACTCCAGCCTGGGCAACACAGTGAGACTCTGTCTCAAATTTGTCTCCATCTCATTACCGGAGAGAGACTCCAGCTAAGGCTGTGGGGACAGAGGGAAGGGACAGGGGAAGGGGCACACCCTGGCAGGCCTGGCGATCACAGTAACCCCTGGTGGGGGGCACCCCGTCACCTGCTGTGAACCCCAGGCCTTACCTGCAGCCTGCTTCCTCCCTTACGCCCTGGGAGAGGCGGCTCTGGGAAGCCTCCCTCCCACCCACGGTTCCCGTTCCCATCCCTGGCTCCCCGGGAAGTCAAACAGGATTCCCACCACCAGGTGGTTGAAAACCAGCCCCGCTGACAAAGAGTTAAGTCGGCCCTCCTAGCAACTCCAAAAAACCAAGTTTAGGCGGCGCGACAGCAAAATCAAGCAGTTGGTTAGCAAAAGGATTGGGTGCAGATGGATGGACCGTCTGGGCGACGGAGCCCACGGGCCTGAAAAGCAGTCGCTCCTGACCCGTCCCGCCCAGCCCTCATCGCACCGGGCCGCGGTCCCCGGAGCAGGCTGGCGGGTGGCGGGAAGACACCAGGCTGCAGGGGGCTGGAGAGGCATCCCCTCCCTCCCTCCCTGCCAGAGAACTGGAGCGCGGGGACCTCGGCTGCGGATGCTGGCGGCGAGCCGGGTTGCTAGGCGACATCGGTGAGTGTGGGCGGGATGATACCGGGCGTGTGGGCAGGGCTGGAACCCAATCCCGCAGGCGGGGCTGGAAAGACAAAAACGGAAGGGCAGGCTGTCACCTGCCTCTGCAAGGTCACGGACAGGACAGGACGGAGAGGCGGCCACTAAGATGCCCTGAGTCCCCCGGCCCAGTCACACTCAGCCTTGCAGGCGGCATCTCCCTGGCCAGGCTCAGGGGGCGTTTGGGACAAGATTGGTGCCCGTCTTGTCCCGGGATGCCTCCCTGGTTTAGCTTCTGGGACAGAGAAGATGTTTCAGGTGATCGGATTGAGACCCACTTTCCTGGTTAAGGTGGAGAAGCTACCCTGGGTGGAAAACGGTCCCTCCCAAGTTTTGCACATGAAATGCATTAGGGGCCGGGCGCGGTGGCTCACGCCTGTAATCCCAGCACTTTGGGAGGCCGAGACGGGCG
>NW_012115377.1:700104-709338 GCF_000951035.1 Colobus angolensis palliatus | reverse complement strand
AAAAAAAAAAAAAAAAATTAGGAAGCATCGGCCAGGCAGGATGGATGGCTCACGCCTGTCATCGCAGCACTTTGAGAGGCCGAGGCGGGCGGATCACCTGAGGTCAGGAGTTTGAAACCCGGTCTCTACTAAAACTACAAAAATTAGCTGGGTGTGGTGGCACACGCCTACAATCCCAGCTACTCGGGAGGCTGAGGCAGGAGAATCGCTTGAACCCACAGACCAAGGTTGCAGTGAGCCGAGATCGTACCACTGCACTCCAGCCTGGATGAGAGAGCAAGACTCCGTCTCAAAAACATAAATAAATAAAAATAATAAAAAATGATGACAGCAAATGTTATGTTACATGTATTTTTCCACATAAATGTTTTTACTTATGAATTGGGTTTTTCCCATTATGAAAAACTTGGACAATCCAGAAAAATGGAAGAAGGACAACAAAACCATCACAAAACAATCAGCCACTGTGAACACTCCAGTTCCCTTCTGCTTTCTTTTCCTTTTCCTTTTTTTTTTTTCCTGGACACGAAGTTTCGCTCCTGTTGCCCAGGCTGGAGTGCAATGGTGCAATCTCAGCTCACCACAGCCTCTGCCTCCCGGGTTCAGGTGAGTCTCCTGGACTCAGTCTCCTGAGTAGCTGGGATTACAGACGTGTGCAACCACGCCTGGCTAATTTTTGCATTTTTAGTAGAGATGGGGTTTCACCACGTTGGTCAGGCTGGTCTTGAACTCCTGACCTCAGGCAATTCACCCGCCTCGGCCTCCCAAAATGCTGGGATTACAGGCCTGAGCCACTGCGCCCGGCCATCCCGCTTTCTATTCCTTAATGCCTGGTTGTTTATGGGTGGATCATTTATACCATCTTGCTTCCTGCTTTTCTTCACTGGGTATCATAACGACATTGATTCATCACTTGTTTACTGTGTGCTTATGATCTAACTTAATTCTTCTCATGACCTTACAAGACACATTTTGTTTTTCTTTGAGACAAGGTCTTGCTCTGTCACCCAGGCTCAAGTGCAATGGTATGATCTCGGCTCACTGCAACCTCCGTCTCCTGGGTTCAAGTGATTCTCCTGTCTCAGTCTCCCAAGTAGCTGGGACCGCAGGCGTCTGCCACCACGCCCAGCTAATTTTTTCGTATTTTAGTAGAGACGGGGGGGTTCACTGTGTTGCCCAGGCTGGTCTCGAACTCCTGACCCCAGGTGATCTGCCTGCCTCAGCCTCCCAAAATGCTGGAATTACAGGCGTGAGCCACCGCGCCCGGCCTCAACTCCTGTTCTTTCAGCTGCTCGTTCATTCTGTATGTGTGTTGAATGCCTGTGAGGTGTGCTGGGCCACCATTCATGTGGTTTCTCCATTTCTCCCGTTGAGGATGTTGACATTTATTCCGTAGACAATCAACACTCACCGCCTTCCTTAGGACACCCAAGGATGAGCCAGAAGCCGTCACTTCACACAGTGAGGGGGACTCTGGGCTCCGGGCTCTAGTCACAGCGTGGTCCTTTAACTGATCAGCTATGGAGCGCGGGGACAGCTCATGTTACCGTCTTAAGCGTCCATAAAATTGGGGACAAACTGGTAGCACCAACCGTGCAGGGAGCTGTGAGAATTCAGTAAGAAAATGCATTTTAAAATGCTTGCTGCACAGAAAGGTTCAGGCACAGGGACGCAGGCTCCATGGAGGGCAGGGATGAGGGGCTGTGCAAATGGGCCATTAAGGCCAAGTGCAGTGGCTCATCCCGAATCCCAGCACTTCGGGAGACTGAGGTGGGAGGATCACTTGAGCCCAGGAGTTTGAGACCAGCCTGGGCAACATAGCAAGACAACATCTCTAAAAAAAAAAAAAAAATAGCCAGATATGACAATGCATGCCTGTAGTCCCAGCTGCTTGAGAGGCTGAGATCACTTGAGCCCTGGAGGTTGAGGCTGCAGTGAGCTATGATCACGCCACTGCACTCCATCCTGCACGACAGAGCGAGACCCTGTCTTTAAAAAAAACCAGGCCTGGCCGGGCGCGGTGGCTCAAGCCTGTAATCCCAGCACTTTGGGAGGCCGAGACGGGCGGATCAGGAGGTCAGGAGATCGAGACCATCCTGGCTAACACGGTGAAACCCCCGTCTCTACTAAAAATACAAAAACTAGCCGGGCGAGGTGGCGGGTGGCTGTAGTCCCAGCTACTCGGGAGGCGGAGGCAGGAGAATGGCGTACACCCGGGAGGCGGAGCTTGCAGTGAGCTGAGATCTGGCCACTGCACTCCAGCCCGGGCGACAGAGCAAGACTCCGTCTCAAAAAAAAAAAACCAAAAAAACCCAAAAAACCAGGCCGGGCACAGTGGCTCACGCCTGTAATCCCAGCACTTTGGGAGGCTGAGGCGAGGCAGGGGCATCACCTGAGGTCAGGAGTTCAAGACCAGCCTGACCAACATGGTGAAATCCCATCTCCACCAAAAAAAAAAAAAACCTTAGCCGGGCTTGGTGGCACATGCCTGTAATCCCAGCCACTTGGGAGGCTGAGGTAGGAGAATCACTCGAACCTGGGAAGCAGAGATTGCAGTGAACCAACACCATGCCATTGCAAAAAAACAAAAACAAAAACGAACAAACAAAAAACCCAGGCCATTAAAGTCACACATAGAATAGTGACCCCAGACGCCTACCCTCTCGTGGCTTCTAGAACGCTGGATGCCAGGTTATGAGAAAAGCCTTCCAGATGCTGCTCATGTTTTGGGATTCCCGCCCGGTGACCACCTCCCAACCCGCCAACCACCCCACAGTGAAGCCGCCCCGTGGTGAGGAGGCTTCCGTCAGCTCTGTAGCACTCTGTCATAATTGTTAGTCAATAGAGAGACCAAAACCCACAGAGAGAAAAGAAAAGTAACTTGAAGGAGAGACAAAGAGGGCAGAAGAAAACAGTTCTAGAAAAATCCTTATGTTCCTGATTAAAACACAGAACAACAAAAAAAACAAAACCTATATGCATCTTATCCTCAGAGAGATCATAGAGGATATAACAGCCAGGAAACAAGTATAAGTTTGCCTGTATTTATTTATTTATTTATTTATTATTATTTTTGAGATGGAGTCTCCCTCTGTCGCCCAGGCTAGAGTACCGTGATGTGATCTTGGCTCACTGCAACCTCCACCTCCCAAGTTCAAGCGATTCTCCTGCCTTAGCCTCCCGAGTAGCTGGGATTACAGGTGTGCACCACCATACCTGGCTAATTTTTGTATATTTAGTAGAGATGGGGTTTCACCATTTTGGCCAGCCTGGTCTCGAACTCCTGACCTCTGGTGATCCACCAGCCTCAGCCTCCTAAAGTGCAGGGATTACAGGCGTGAGACACCGCACCTGGCTGAGAAATTATTTTATTTATTTACATAATATTTGGAGATGGGGGGCGGGTGTCTCACCATGTTGCCCAGGCTGGTCTCAAACTCCTGATCTCCATGAGCCATCACACCTGGCCAAGTTTGTCTTTTAAAGAGGAATGATAAAAGAACCAGAAAGAGCTCTTGGAAATGAAAACTCTTGATAGTCGCTGGGTATGGTGGTGCATGCCTGTAATCCCAACACTCTGGAAGGTTAAGGCAGGCAGATCGCTTGACTTCAAGAGTCTGAGATCAGCCTGGGAAACACAGTGAAACTAAAAATCAAAAACATTAGCCAGCGTGGTGGCAGGCACGTGTAGTCCCAGCTACTTGGGAGGCTGAGGCAGGAGGATCGCTTGAGCCCTGGAGGTCAAGGCTACAGTGGGCTGTGATTGCACCACTGCACTCCAGCCTAAGCAACACAGTGAGACCCTGTCTCAAAAAAAAAAAAAAAAAAAAAAAAAGGTTATAGTCAAACTTAAAATGTCAATAGAAGGGTTGGAAGAAAAAGTAGAAAGTCAGGGAATGGGAGGAAGGTAGGCAAGAAAATGAGATCAATCCAAGAAGTCCACCCTATGACAATAACGTGTTCCACAAAGACACCAGAGAAACCAAAGTGGAAGACATCACCAATGATATCATTCAAGAAAGTTTCCCAGGAAGAGAACACATGAAAAACTCACAAAATACTCAGCACAATGGTTGAAAATAGACCCACACCAAACCCCCCAGTGTGAAAGTGCAGGATGTAGGGAACAAGAAGATTCTACAAGCTTCCAGAGAGAGAGAGAGAGAGAGAAATAGCCATGGGACAGGCAAAGGATGAGGAAACAGGACAACTTCTGATCATTCAGCTGCCCAAGACTAGAAGCTGGAAAACATGGGGCAAAAGAAAATTATCCACCCACAATACTGTCAGCCAAACCACTAATTACCCAGGAGAGTAGGAGGAAAACACTTTCTCTGGAAACCCTAGGGGGTGCACATTCCTAAAACAAGGGACCAAACCAAGAAACAGGAAGATCCATGCCCAAGAAACAGGAGCTACATCCCAAGAATCCCCTTGTGCCAAAGAAGAGAGGGGCCAGGATCACAGCTGGGCAGTAGGAACAACCAGTCCTGAGTGGAGACGTCAGTTCTGGTGGAGAGGCTGGGGGAAAGAAAGTGTCACAGATACATAAAACCAAGGCGATGACTAACTCCAGGGAAATAAAAATGCAGGTCCCAGAAAATAATGTTCTTAGTATACATTGCTCCACTGTCAATAATATTTATATTAATATAGAGTATAAGCACTGAATTTTCATTTAAGCAAAAATTGTGATTTAACTATTGGGGGAGCAGAATGCCTAAGAGAGCTAAATTTTGACCTTCAGGAATAGGAAGTCAATGGATAACATCCAACTGATAAATCAAGGGATGTGTGTAAAACACATTATTTTGAAATATGGAGGTGAATACTTGAAAACAGCAACAGCAACCCCTGAGAAGTGGCACATTATATTGCTTTGTCTTCAGCACACAGTAAAACACCCTGTAAATATCAGCTGCTGTTCATATCAACAAGAATATACTTACCCTTGAGAGACTCATTGCTGAGTTGAGGAGCTTTATTTATATATTCTGGGTTTTATTTTTACACTTGATCTTAGCCAAAAGGCCGAGAAGTGGTAGAGTTTTATTTTTTTAAGCACTTCTTGAGAGCTTATTACACGCCATGAGTATCAGCAGGTTTAATTTAACAGATTGAAAAATACAGCCAATGGCTCACGCGTGTAATCCCAGCACTTTGGGAGGCCAAGGCGGGCAGATCACTTGAGGTCAGGAGTTCAAGATCAGCCTGGCCAACGTGGGGAAACCTTGTCTCTACTAAAAATACAAAAATTAGCCGGGTGTGATGGCACATGCCTGTAATCTTAGCTACTCAAGAGGCTGAGGCAGGAGAATAGCTTGAACCCGGGAGGCAGAGGATGCAGTGAGCCAAGATCACACCTGTGCACTCCAGCCTGGGCAACACAGGGAGACTCTGTTAAAAAAAAAAAGCACCTACTTATAAGAAAATAAAGACTGTGAGAAGGCAAGGGAGAGCAAACTACAGTCTGAGGGCCAAGTCCAACCTGCTCTCTGTATCCGCACAACTCCTCCAGCTAAAATTGTTTTTTCACTTTTGTAAATAGTTGAAGGAAAACAGAATCATGTTATACGACATATGAAAAGTAATATGAGGCCGGGCATGGTGGTTCATGTCTGTAATCCCAGCACTTTGGGAGGCCAAGATGGGCAGATCATCTGAGGTCAGGAGTTCGAGACCAGCCTGGCCAACATGATGAAACCCGTCTCTACTAAAATACAAAAATTAGCCGGATGTGGTGGCGCGTGCCTGTAGTCCCAGCTACTTGGGAGGCTGAGACATGAGAATTGCTTGAACCCAGGAGGCAGAAGTTGCAGTGAGCCGAGATCACGTTAATGCACTCCAGCCTGGGTAATAGAGTGAGACTCTGTCAAAAAAAAAAAGAAAGAAAGAAAAACAGAAAAGAAAAGCAATATATGAAAGTCAAATTTCCATGTCCATAAATAAAGTTTTATTGGAATGCAGCCATGGTCTTTGGCTTCCGTGTTATCTATGGCATCCCTGCAATGGCAGAGCTGAGCAGTTGGGACAGAGACCAGCAGGACAGAGACAGTTTGCTGGGCCCTGAGTTAGAGGATGAGGTCATGGGAGGATGAAGAGGGATCCTGGAGGAGAGATTTAGGAGCTGCTCTTGAGTAGACATGGCTTGTCTTCCAGAATAATGTGCATCTCCTGTTCTTCTTACTTGATCTTTTCTTTTCTTTTCTTGAGACAGGGTCTTGCTCTGCTGCCCAGGCTGGAGTGCAATGGCATACTCATAGCTCACTGCAGCCTCGACCTCCCAGGCTCACGTGATCCTCCTGCCTCAGTTTCCCAAGTGGCTGGGACTACAGGCATGCACCACCACACCCAGTTAATTTATTTTATTTTTTGTAGAGACAGGGTCTTACTATATTGGCCAGGTTGGTCTCCAACTCTAGGGCTCAAATAATCCTCCCACCTCAGCCTCCCAAAGTGCTGGGATTGCAGGCGTGAGCCTTCATGCCGGGCCTCCTTCCTCAGACTTTACCCTCTCATCTGCTTCTGTTTATTTGTTCTGAAAGGGTCTTCTATGTGCCAGGCTCCAGACCTAAATGGTTGCCGGGGCCAGGGCTGGTCGTTACCCTCACTAGGAACACATGGTCTGTCGTGGGAAGCAAGGACAGAGGGAGATTGATGATAAAGAGTGAGACAGGATAACAGGTGGGGATTCTGGCTTTGACAATAGAGAGTGACTAAGGGTGGCCACTATGGGGTGGCCAGGGAGGGTCACTCGGAGAAGCTGAAAGTGCAGAGAAGTAGTTGGACTTGAGAAGAGCTGGGGGAAGGACATAGTACTAGCAGATGGGAATAGCATGTGCCAAGGTCCTGTGGCTGCCCCGTGCCTGAGCTTTTGGGAGACAAGGGAGAAGCTGGGATCAGAGAGGTGACAGCCACTGGACTGCACAGGTGACGAAGTGCTGGGAGGCACGCTGAGTTTAGTGGGAGCCACAGGAAGCTTTTTTTGAGAGTCTCACTCTGTTGCCCAGGCTGGAGTTCAGTGGCCTGATCTCAGCTCACTGCAACTTCCGCCTTCTGGGCTCAAGTGATTCTCCTGCCTTAGCTTCCCAAGTAGCTGGGATTACAGGCGTGTGCCACCACGCCCAGCTAATTTTTGTATTTTTTTGTATTTTGTTTTTGAGGTGGAGTCTTCACTCTGTCACCCAGGCTGGAGTGCAGTGGCGTGATCTCCACTCATTGCAAGCTCCGCCTCCCTCCACACCATTCTCCTTCCTCAGCCTCCCAAGCAGCTGAGACTACAGGCACCCACCACCACGCCTGGCTAATTTTTTTGTATTTTTAGTAGAGATGGGGTTTCACTGTGTTAGCCAGATGGTCTCGATCTCCTGACCTCGTGATCTGCCCGCCTCGGCCTCCCAAAGTGTTGGGATTACAGGTGTGAGCCACCGCGCCAGGCCGAGTTTTTATTTTATTTTTAAAATTTATTTATTTATTTTTGTTTTATTTTATTTTTTATTTTTTGAGACAGACTCTCGCTCTGTCACCCAGTCTGGGGTTCAGTGGCGCGATCTCAGCTCACTGCAAGCTCCGCTTCCCGGGTTCACGCCATTCTCCTGCCTTAGCCTCCTGAGTAGCTGGGACTACAGGCACCCACCATCACGCCCGGTTAATTTTTTGTATTTTTAGTAGAGATGGGGTTTCACCCCATTAGCCAGGATGGTCTCAATCTCCTGACCCTGTGATCTGCCCGCCTCGGCCTCCCAAAGTGCTAGAATTACAGGCGTGAGCCACCGCGCCCGGCCTAATTTTTGTGTTTTTTTTTAGGAGAGACGGGGTTTCACCATGTTGGTCAGACTGGTCTCAAACTCCTGACCTCAGATGATCCACCCGCCTCGGCCTCCCAAAGTGCTGGGATTACAGGCATGAGCCATCGCGTCCCGCCGGGAAGCTTTTAAGGCCGGATGTGACGCAGACCCAGTTTCCACGGATGAAACCTGAAAGCATGGCTGGAAAACAACCTGCCCGGCTGCATCTTAAGGACAAGGAAGACGGGGCAAGGGTTTTCCAGCAAAGGCATCCAAAGCAGCTTGCCCCAAGAGGCCCTTCGCTCAAGGAATCGAGAATGGCCCGGCAGACAGCGACTGTGGTTGCAGAATGAGTGATGCAGTGTTTTTCCTCGAAAGAGCCAGCGTTCCTCCCCTGAATCCCGGAGTCCCCTGGCTGGGGGGAGAAAGCTAAATTTAAATGCATGCTAATTGGGGCAGTGTGATCTAACTGCAGACTCCAGTCAAGGACTGGCTAGGCAAGGGACGACTTCCATGGAGGCCACAGTGGCTCCGGTGTCCCCACGTCCAGCTGCAGTGGCCCCCCACCCCGGCCTGTCCTCCAGGTTCAGAAAGCTGAGTTGTGAGGCTGCACACAGTGGCTCATGCCTGTAATCCCAGCAATTTGGGAGGCTGAGGGGGGTGGATAACTTGAGGTCAGGAGTTCGAGACCAGCCTGGCCAACATGGTGAAACCCCATCTCTACTAAAAATACAAAAATTAACCGGGTGTGGTGGCTGGCAGGTACCTGTAATCCCACCTACTCGGGAGGCTGAGGTAGGAGGATTGCTTGAACCCAGGAGGTGGAGGTTGCAGTGAGCCAAGATCATGGCACTGCGCTCCAGCCTGGGTGACAGAGCAAGATTCCGTCTCGGAAAAAAAAAAAAAAAGAGTTGGAAATTCATGTGCTTCAAAAAGGCTGAACAAGACGCAGGAGCCTGGGTCCCTGACACTGTCCAGCATTGCCTGCCTCAGTCATGATGCATTTCTATCCATTTCAAGCCTCTAGCATTTGGAGTTCTCCATCCCAGGCAGCCAATCCCAGCCCTGATTGATAAATTATGTAAAGTGCCTGTCACGTGACTCATCATCTACTATGTTTGTTGCCTACTACGATTTCCAACAGTATTTGTAGAGAAGAATAAGAATCGTGCCGTGCCTCAGAGAAGTTTGCAATCCAGTCGGGTGAGTCTACAGGCCTGAGGTTTAGCCCCCCGCCAGCTGTGTGACTAAAGACAAGTAGTCTTGCCTCTCTGGGTCTCAGCTGTTCCACTTTCCACTTTTTTTTTTTTAAGATGGAGTCTCACTCTGTTGCCAGACTGGAGTGCAGTGGCCGGATCTCAGCTCACTGCAAGCTCCGCCTCCCGGGTTCCCGCCATTCTCCTGCCTCAGCCTCCCGAGCAGCTGGGACTACAGGCGCCCGCCACCT
>NW_012115377.1:693151-699132 GCF_000951035.1 Colobus angolensis palliatus | reverse complement strand
CTGGGCAACAGAGCAAGACTCTTTCAAAAAAAAAAAGAAGAAGAAGAGGAGGAGGAGGTGGAGAGATTACTGTGTCCACTGGGCTGTTCCACTGCAAAGGACAGAAGCCTACTGCCGCCTAACTGAGGGAATGGAAGACGGATTTATGGACTTATGGAAAGAGAAGCTCAAGGCATCCCTCTTCCCAGCTGGGATCAGGGCAATCTAATTTGACTCAGCAATTCCACATTAGTCTGTTAATTTCAACTCCCCACTTCTGGTACTATTTTGAGTATTAAGAATCCCTTTGATTGTAAGTGGCAGGAACCCCCTTGGGAAGAAATCAAAAAAGAAACACCGGCTGCTAAAACCAGGTGTCACGTGAATTCCAGGCATCGCTTGTTCTAAGGATACGGAACCAATCTTTCCCTTGGGAGTCAGTGTCTCTCCCTGTTTCTTGGCTGTGTTTCCTCCAGTCTGGCCTCCTTCTCGGGCAGGCTAATGGGCTCGGTCACCAAGACCAAGGAGAGATGGCCGTGCTCACACCCATCACACAGTGAGACAAGACCAAGGAGCGACGGCCAGGCTCGCACCCATCACACAGTGAGACAACAGAGCTAGTGCCTCTGGCAAGGGGCCCTTTCAGGGGGACCTTGCTCTAGGAAGTGTGGGGCTATCCTTGAGGAAGGCTTTCCCCAAATGGTGCCACGTGAGTTGCACATGGGAGGGTGAGCTTGGAGAGGCCAGCTGGACACCAGGGGAAGGGTATTCCAGGGGAGACGCGACAGCCAGCACAAAGGCATGGAAACTCCTGCAGTTCGGACTCACTAGAATATTAGTTCCCTGGTGAGAGGAGAAGAAAATGGGACCTGGGAGATCAGCTGGAGGCCAAACATGAAGAGCCTTGGATGCCAGGCTGAGCATTTTAGGCTCTCGCCTGCGGGCAGTGGGGAGCCATGGAAGGATTTAGAGTGAGGGAGGGCCACCATCACATTTCCATCCCTTAGCTATGCAGGGAAAGGTGAAAATCTAGAGGCAGCCAGGACACCAGAAAGGGGACTGCTCTGTCACCAGCCTGCACCAGGAGGGTGACCCGCAAATCAGAGAACTTCTGAAATCGAGTTGACAGTGGGTCACCAAGGATGAGAGGTGGAGGGTGGGGAGTTCAGGACTGGGGGACTCTGGGAGTCCAGTCTACCCACTCAGGCTGGCATAAGGGAGGGGTGAGTCCCCTAGCTCCTTGGCAGGAGGCATTAGAAACTGGTGCGGCCACCTCTGAGGCCTGAAAGAGCCTTAGAGTCTTTGTGATTCAAAGTGGCCAATTCTTTGCACCAGGCACAGTGGCTCACGCCTGTCATCCCAGCACTTTGGGAGACCAAGGCAGGTGGATCATCTGAGGTCAGGAGTTCCAGACCAGCGTGGCCAACATGGTGAAACCCCGACTCTACTAAAAATACAAAAATTAGCTGGGCGTGGTGGCAGGCACCTATAATCCCAGCTACTCAGGAGGCTGAGGAAGGAGAATCACTCGAACCCGGGAGATGGAAGTTGCAGCGAGCCGAGATCGCGCTACTGCACTCCAGCCTGCGTGACGGGAGTCAGACTCCGTCTCAAAAAAAATAAAAATAAAAATAAAAATACAAAAGTTAGCAGGGCATGGTGGTGTACACCTGTAATCCCAGCTACTCAGGAGCCTAAGGAAGGAGAATCGCTTGAACCCGGGAGGTGAAGGTTGCAGTGAGCCGAGATAGCGCCACTGCACTCCAGCCCAGGTAACAGAGCAAGTCTCCGTCTCAAAAAAAAAAAAAAAGCAAAGTGGCCAATTCTTGGATGCCTCACAGGACAGGGAGCTCACCCCCTCCTGAAGTGACTGACCCCTTCTGTGGCTCTGATTCAAATAAACCGCAGGCTTAAATCTATCCCCCGAGAGTCAGGCACAGCTCAGTGTCTATGTCTCCACCCAGTTTGGGGAGCTCCCTGCACCCCAGGCCGGCCCTTGACGATTTGGAAACCCAACACCAGCTCCTTAAGTCTGCCCTTCTCTGGGATCAAGACCCTTTTGTTTCCTCTTATTATTTCTTCCGGGGTGAGGCCTCCTGCCAGGAGCCCTGGGGTTCCTTGGGAGGACTGACACTAAATATCATTGATTTGCAGAGAGAGGAAGAGGAGAAAGTCTCCATGGGGTGCTAGAGCGTCTTAAATGTCCCTCTCATGCAGGACATTTCCCTCCTGAACGAAGAGAAGGCAGACCTCGGCGAAGGACCTGTGGCCAGCAGCAGCTTCTGGTGAGAAGCACATTAGGCGGCTGGGTTTTCCGCTGCAGATATTTTGACACTTCTAGTTTAGGCAAGTGATGGTGGTTTGCCATATATGGTGGGCCCGCAGTGACCGTGACAGCAGGACAGCTGCAGCGTCCCCAGCCCTTTTGGGGAGCCACACCCTAGACTATCCCACAGCCAGAGCCATGAAGCTGTGGGTGCTGCTAAAATCATAGACAGAGGAGCATCCTCCCCAAAGATCTTCTAATAGTAAATTACAACCCCATGAAAGAAAGTTGAGGCCGGTAGGCCAGACGCCATGGCTCCCAGCACTCTGGGAGGCTGAGGTGGGTGGATCACCTGAGGTCAGGAGTTTGAGACCAGCCTGACCAGGTGAAACCCCATTTCTACTAAAAGTACAAAAATTAGCTGCGTGTGGTGGCACGTGCCTGTAATCCCAGCTACTCAGGAGGCTGAGACAGAAGAATTGCTTGAACCCAGGAGGCAGAGGTTGCAGTGAGCTGAGATGGCGTGGTGGCTCACACCTGGAATCCTAGCACTTTGGGAGGCCCAGGTTGGAGGATCATTTGAGTGCAGGAGTTTGAGACCAGCCCGGGCAACATAGCCAGATCCCATCTCTATTTTTTTTTTTTTTTTTTTGAGACAGAGTCTCACTCTGTTGCCTAGGCTGGGGTGCAGTGGTGCAATCTCGGCTCATGGCAACCTCCACCTCCCAGGTTCAAGCAATTCTCCTGCCTCAGCCTCCCAAGTAGCTGGGACTACAGGCATGTGCCACGACCCCTGGCTATTTTTTGTATTTTTGGTAGAAATGGGCTTTCACTATGTTGGCCAGGCTGGTCTTTTTTTTTTTTTTTTGAGACAGGGTCTCATTCTGTTGCCAGACTGGAGTGTAGTGGTACGATCTCAGCTCACTGCAATCTCCACCTCCCGGATTCAAGCGATTCTCCTACTTCAGCCTCCCGAGTACTTGGGATTAGAGGCACCCGTCACCACTCCCAGCTAATTTTTGTATTTTTAGTAGAGACGGGGTTTGCCACATTGGCCAGGCAGGTCTTGAACTCCTGACCTCAGGTGATCTGCCTGCCTTGGCCTCCCAAAGTGCTGGGATTACAGGTGTGAGCCACCATGCCTGGCCTCAGCTGTTCCACTTCTAAAATGAGAAGGCTGGTCCCAGTGATCTCTAGGAATTTGGAGAGTAGTGGGTTAGGCAGATGATGACACCCAGAGGGGGATCTCTGGGAGGAGAGTGGGATATGAAGAATGGTGAGATTTGGATAGGAAAGAAATAGAAAAGCAGTCAAGAAGGGGAGGAGGTGGAGGCCAGGCGTGGTGGTTCACGCCTGTAATCCCAGCACTTTGCGAGGCCGAGGCGGGCAGATCACCTGAGGTCAGGAGTTTGAGACCAGCCTGGCCAACATGGTGAAATCCCGTCTCTACTAAAAATACAAAAATTAGCCAGGCGTGGTGTCGGGGACCTGTAATCTCAGCTACTTGGGAGGCTGAGGCAGGAGAATCACTTGAACCCGGGAGGCAGAGGTTGCAGTGAGCCGAGATCGTGCCACTGGACTCCAGTCTGGGCAACAGAGCAAGACTCTTTCAAAAAAAAAAAGAAGAAGAAGAGGAGGAGGAGGTGGAGAGATTACTGTGTCCACTGGGCTGTTCCACTGCAAAGGACAGAAGCCTACTGCCGCCTAACTGAGGGAATGGAAGACGGATTTATGGACTTATGGAAAGAGAAGCTCAAGGCATCCCTCTTCCCAGCTGGGATCAGGGCAATCTAATTTGACTCAGCAATTCCACATTAGTCTGTTAATTTCAACTCCCCACTTCTGGTACTATTTTGAGTATTAAGAATCCCTTTGATTGTAAGTGGCAGGAACCCCCTTGGGAAGAAATCAAAAAAGAAACACCGGCTGCTAAAACCAGGTGTCACGTGAATTCCAGGCATCGCTTGTTCTAAGGATACGGAACCAATCTTTCCCTTGGGAGTCAGTGTCTCTCCCTGTTTCTTGGCTGTGTTTCCTCCAGTCTGGCCTCCTTCTCGGGCAGGCTAATGGGCTCAGTCACCAAGACCAAGGAGAGATGGCCAGGCTCGCACCCATCACACAGTGAGACAACAGAGCTAGTGCCTCTGGCAAGGGGCCCTTTCAGGGGGACCTTGCTCTAGGAAGTGTGGGGCTATCCTTGAGGAAGGCTTTCCCCAAATGGTGCCACGTGAGTTGCACATGGGAGGGTGAGCTTGGAGAGGCCAGCTGGACACCAGGGGAAGGGTATTCCAGGGGAGACGCGACAGCCAGCACAAAGGCATGGAAACTCCTGCAGTTCGGACTCACTAGAATATTAGTTCCCTGGTGAGAGGAGAAGAAAATGGGACCTGGGAGATCAGCTGGAGGCCAAACATGAAGAGCCTTGGATGCCAGGCTGAGCATTTTAGGCTCTCGCCTGCGGGCAGTGGGGAGCCATGGAAGGATTTAGAGTGAGGGAGGGCCACCATCACATTTCCATCCCTTAGCTATGCAGGGAAAGGTGAAAATCTAGAGGCAGCCAGGACACCAGAAAGGGGACTGCTCTGTCACCAGCCTGCACCAGGAGGGTGACCCGCAAATCAGAGAACTTCTGAAATCGAGTTGACAGTGGGTCACCAAGGATGAGAGGTGGAGGGTGGGGAGTTCAGGACTGGGGGACTCTGGGAGTCCAGTCTACCCACTCAGGCTGGCATAAGGGAGGGGTGAGTCCCCTAGCTCCTTGGCAGGAGGCATTAGAAACTGGTGCGGCCACCTCTGAGGCCTGAAAGAGCCTTAGAGTCTTTGTGATTCAAAGTGGCCAATTCTTTGCACCAGGCACAGTGGCTCACGCCTGTCATCCCAGCACTTTGGGAGACCAAGGCAGGTGGATCATCTGAGGTCAGGAGTTCCAGACCAGCGTGGCCAACATGGTGAAACCCCGTCTCTACTAAAAATACAAAAATTAGCTGGGCGTGGTGGCAGGCACCTGTAATCCCAGCTACTCAGGAGGCTGAGACAGAAGAATTGCTTGAACCCAGGAGATCGGGCCGCTGCACTCCAGCCTGGGCGACAGAGCGAGACTCCGTCTCAAAATAATAATAATAATACTAATAATAAATAAAAAATAAAAATAAAGGCCTGCATTGGGTGAAGCGGATTGGGCGGTTTGGTCACCCCAACCACAAAGCCATCGCTGGGGGCCAGGGTCCTGTCCACCAAGACCAAGTGAGATCAAACTGTTCTGTGAGGTGAAAGTGGGTGAGGCCCCCACCCACCCTATGGGGGAGGAAATCCCTGCTGGAAAAGCGGTAGCGCCTACCTCTGGGCAGAGCCAGGTTCCCCCAGCTCCCTGGGCCCCCTTTTACCCTCTGAGGAGGGCAGCTCTAAGAAATTTGCATCCGGATGATTACAGTTCCCGATGATTCTGTTACCCCCATTTTCCCTTAATGTTGATGATTATGATAAGGATATTGATAGTGAGTGACATTTTTGAAGGCTCTTTTTTTTGTCAACCACCAATAGCCCTCTGAGAGTGTGGGTGCTAAAATGGGCGGCAGTGAGGGAGTTGGAATTGCAGAGTACGAAGGATCCTCTGGGTGTCCGGGCTCGGCGCCTTGCTTACCTCCCCGGACGGGCAGCTCACTCTCCCTCACCCCCAGCCCCCGCCACCCTCGCTGGCGGCTCCCGTTCCACGCCCCAAGAACCCCGCTTCCCATGG
>NW_012115377.1:687537-692422 GCF_000951035.1 Colobus angolensis palliatus | reverse complement strand
GCGAGTGTGCGCGGCTACGAGCCCCGGGCGTGTGTACCCGCGCGTCCACGTGGAGGGCTGTGCGCGTGTGGCCGAGAAGCGTGTGCGCGGCCCTGCGTAGCGCCCTGCGTGCCCGAGTGGCCCGGTGCTGGCGCCCAGGTGTTCCAGTGTGGGGCGGCTGTGTGTGTGCCGGGGGCGGGGGACAGGTGCGCACGTTCCCAGGTGTGGAGCGCTTATGCGCGCGGACGCGCGGGGACGTGTGCGCACACCTGTTTCCAGGTGGACGTGGTCATTTGCTTGTCTGCGCGCACCTGTGTCCGAGCCCCGTGTGTTTCTGTGCGTGTACATGCATCCGCATGCGTGTGAGTACACGTGGGACTGGAGGATTTCAGGGGAGGCGCATATTGGAGGGGCCGAGACTCACCCCCCAGCACCGCCCACTTCCCAGTCACCAGCGGTCCTGGAGATGGGGGAGGTAGGGAGGGTCCCCCACCCCTGCAGCAGTGAGCGACTTTGTGTGTCTGTCCTGGGTTTGGGGGGATCAGAGAGGCTCAGCGGGTGGCCGGAGGAGCCCAGCAGGGCTACTGGACCTACCCCTGCCCCCAGTTCCACCCCACCGTCAGAGAATCTTGGGAATGACCTTGACTCATCCCTATTTCCCCACCCTGCCCCTGCCTACTTACCAGAAAAGAGGAAGAACCAGGCTCGGTCCAGTGGCACCCAGCTCCCTACCTCCCGTGCCAGCCGCCCGGACTGTGGCAGGCCATTCCCAGCGTCCCCGACTGTGACCACTTGCTCAGTGCTCCTCTCCCCTGCCTCAGTTTCCCTCTGGGGGCGATGGCGGGGCGAGGCTCCCTGCTTTCCTGGCGGGCATTTCATGGCTGTGATTCTGCTAAAGAACTTCCCCGGGTAAAGATCACTTCCCCAAAGGGGCTTGGGGAGCCAGCTCTGGGTCCCACCCAGGATGCCTCTCGGGGGCTCTCTCTGCCTGCCTGGCCATTGCCCCCACCTGGCCTGGGCTGGAAGTGGTGGGAACTGGACCCTGGGTCCCAGCCCAGCTCCCACCTGGACTCTGCCCCCTCCCCAGGTGAGCCCCCGCTTCCTTCGAGCCTGGCACCCCCCGCCTGTCTCAGCCAGGATGCCAACGGTGAGTGTGTCTAGCCTGGTTCCTCTATCCCCCGGGTCCTTCTTCAACTCCAGCCACACCCTCAGCCCCCTTCCTGGAGGGCTGTACTCTCTGCCCTCTACCCGCTTCTGCTGGGCTCTGCCTGGCCTTTCTCAGTCATCTTGGCTTCCTGACCTTCTGTCCCGGTCCTCCTCTCTTTGTGACTCTACGATTTCTCTCTTTGAGCACTGTTCACCCCGTTTCTCTCCTTCCCTGATGTCTGCATCTGTTTTCTCTGCCTCTCTGCTCTTTTCCAATCTCCATGCCTTTCTCCCTCCCGTCCTCTTTCCCCTCCCATGCCTCCGCTCCCCACATCTGCGTGATGTCCTCCCTTCGCCCCTCTCCTGGCCCCCTCTGCAGAGGCGCTGGGCCCCAGGTACCCAGTGCATCACCAAATGCGAGCACACCCGCCCCAAGCCAGGGGAGCTGGCCTTCCGCAAGGGCGACGTGGTCACCATCCTGGAGGCCTGCGAGGTGAGAGGCGGCCAGCGGGTGTGGGTGCTTGGGGCTGGGGGCTCCACCAAGACACCCCCAAACCCCCCACATCAACCCTGTGCTTCCTCCCTGGCAGAACAAGAGCTGGTACCGCGTCAAGCACCACACCAGCGGGCAGGAGGGGCTGCTGGCAGCTGGGGCGCTGCGGGAGCGGGAGGCCCTCTCCACAGACCCCAAGCTCAGCCTCATGCCGTGAGTGGGCGGGACAGGGGCCTGGAGTAGGGGACAGTAGGTGACTGCCCCCCACAGCCTGGTCCAACCCACCCCTTTTGTGGCCCCAGGTGGTTCCACGGGAAGATCTCGGGCCAGGAGGCTGTCCAGCAGCTGCAGCCACCTGAGGACGGGCTGTTCCTGGTGCGGGAGTCCGCGCGCCATCCTGGCGACTACGTCCTGTGCGTGAGCTTTGGCCGCGACGTCATCCACTACCGCGTGCTGCACCGCGACGGCCACCTCACCATCGATGAGGCCGTGTTCTTCTGCAACCTCATGGACATGGTGGAGGTGCTGCCATCCAGAGGCCCCACCCCGTCCCTGCAGCCCCGGAGACTCCCCTGTGTAGAGATGGAGGGGCTGGTCACCTGACTTCCACCCTTCCCCAGCAGCTGGGCAGACACCATCCGTACCTCTCTGCTGATCACCCGGGATCCCCCTGAGCTCTGTGCTTCCCCAGTGTGGAGATGAAGGGGGTAGTCCCTGGGGCCCCCCAGACCCCCATCCCATCTCAGATAGGCAGACAGGAGGACCCCCACAGTAGGATTCTCCTTAATGCAGAAATGGGCAGGGGGCTGATCCGTATGGACCGCCCATCCTACAGGTGGCCTGAGTCAGTCTGGTTCTACCTCCAGGGACTAGGGTGACTCCTCTGGGGACCCCCAGGACCCCCCCAAGTTGATACCAATCCAGAGGACTCCCCCTCCTTTTGACTTGCCTCCTTTCCCGTTCCTATGGAAACCAGCCTTTCTCCTCCTCCCCAGTCCCACCCACCCTCCCCAGAGGCCACCCAGGAAGGGGACAGGATGCCGGGGTTCCCCGCCCTGGGGCTGGGCTCATGGCTGTCCCCACATTCTGCAGCATTACAGCAAGGACAAGGGCGCTATCTGCACCAAGCTGGTGAGACCAAAGCGGAAACACGGGACCAAGTCTGCCGAGGAGGAGCTGGCCAGGGGTAGGGGACGCCCAGGAGGGCAGACCCCCTTCCCTGACCACGTTAGCCCAGCCCGGGAGGAAGGGCCCTGGGGCCCCCGCGCCTCTGAGGCCAGATCACCCAAGCCTGTCTCCATGCCCAACTATGGGACAGAAAACGTGGGCTGCCTCGGGGGTACCCACAGACACAGATCAGTCCTTTTTTTGATAGGTCCCCAGCTTCGCCGCTCATCTCTGTCACCATCATCCACCATCTGAGCCAGAAACCTGGCCCTGAACCTCCACTCACCCCACCCTCCAGCATTCTCTCTTTGGCCAGGTTACCAACACCTGGTGAATCTGCTCCCCTCCCCTCCCCACAGTCCAGCCTCAGGCCCTCCCGTCAGATTGCCTCCTTCCCAGAGGGCGAGTCCCCCTTCCAGCCTCAAGGTTATCTTTCTGTCATGAAATCGTGCCTCCAGGGAGAGAGGCCCGGCAGCTCCACTACCTTCCAGAACCTGCCCGCATGGCCTGAGCCACCTTTCCAGCCTCATCTGCAAAGCCCTTCCTCCACGCATCCACCCCCTCCCAGGTCAACTGTGATCATCGTTTCCTTCATGCCTCTGAGCCATTGTGTATTCTGTTCCCTTCACCTGAAATGCTTTTCTAGCCCCTGATTAGTGAAATCCTCAGTGTTTAAGGTCAAAAGCCTCTTCCCACCCCATGTCTGTCTCCTTGAAAGTACGTCTCTCCTAGGGAAATCTGTACCCATCAGGGATGGCGCCCAGGTGAAGACTAGCATCACCCTGACCAATGATCCCTTAAGACCATGGCATTTGGAGGGGGCACTTTCTGGAGGGAGAAGAGAACGCCTGCAGAACCAACCAGAGGACAGTGGAGGGGACAACACAGGAGTGCTTGGGAGAAGGGTCAGGGAGGCCGGAGCCCTGGAATATTCTGGAACCTTTATGGGTCTCCATGTTGTGGTGTTTTTTTTTTGCTCTGTGTGTGTTTCTGAGTGGTCAGAGGTAAAGAACTGTGTAGGGAAGAGCCCAGCGGGTATTTGGAGGGACAAGAGAGCCAAAGAGAAAAGGGCAGCTCTTATCTCTGAGACCTGAGACCTGAAGTGTTTCCTGGCACTGCCCCCTGAGCCTGACAGGGAGTTCCTGGAAGGCAAATGTGGAATCTGAGGGTCTCAGCCAGGCAGGCCCCCAGCTTTGACCATTCACACCACTATCCCTCCTGTAAGCCTCGTTTTGCTCAGGTCAACCTGAGAGAGTTCTGTTGCTTGCAACAACAGTAATTGGTACCAGGAGTAGGGTGTCTGATACATCCTTGGGGCATTGCCAGGTCCAGCAGCCATTCAAATGTGTATCCACAGCTGCAGTACTGTGAGAGAGACTTCACCTAGTCTCTCACCAAGTAGAACCCCCAATGGGAGGGTTTGGGGGGCCCATTACCCCTCTGACTGGGTCTTCACTCCACAGCGGGCTGGTTACTGAACCTGCAGCATTTGACATTGGGAGCGCAGATCGGAGAGGGAGAGTTTGGAGGTGAGTGGCGGACCGGATTGGGGGTGCTGAAGGAAGGAGGGAGGTGCACATTGAGGTTTTGCAGTTACAGAGCTGAATTCAAACCCATACTTAACGACCTACTAGTTGTGCAACTGAAGACACGCAAATCCTCTGAGCCTCAGTTTCCCCCTCTGGAACAGGGGGTAATGGCAGCTGTCATGAGGAGTCAATGAACTCAAGCAGTCAATGTTAGTGACTTCACACTGCCAGGGTCCTGTATGGTCAGCCCCTCTGTTTGGAATGTTTGGAACACCATTCCCTGAAATTATTATTCTGGAAGGCTCTGGGGTTTAGATCAGGGGTCAGCAGACTCTCTGTAAAAGGCCAGATTGTAAATATTTTCTGCTTCATGTGTCAGGGAGCTGCTGTCACAGTTGCTGAATCCTGCCCTTGTGGAGTAAAAGCAACCACAGACAATATGTAAACATGGGCGTGGCCATGAAAACTATGGCCCAGAAATTTGAATTTTGTATGATGCTCACATGTCCTGAAACAGTACTCATCTTTTGATTTGTTTTTACAACCATTTAAAAATGCAAAAACCAGACGG
>NW_012115377.1:683184-686157 GCF_000951035.1 Colobus angolensis palliatus | reverse complement strand
TTTTTGTATTTTTTAGTAGAGACGGGGTTTCACCATGTTAGCCAGGATGGTCTCGATCTCCTGACCTCGTGATCCGCCTGTCTAGTTTTGTATTTTTAGTAGAGACAGGGTTTCTCCATGTTAGTCAGCCTGGTCTTGAACTCCTGACCTCAGGTGATCTGCCTGCCTCGGCCTCCCAGAGTGCTGGGATCACAGGTGTGAGCCACCGCACCGGGGCCAGATGGTTCTCTTTGATCTTGGGTCTGGAGCTTGTGAGGGCAGGGGGCGGTGGGGAGCGTGGGGGCTGCGTTTCAAGGTCTGGGGACCTGCAGCTGTGTGAGTGTTACATGGGCACCGGTGTGAGCGGGCCTGTCCGTTTGTCTCTCTGTCCCTGTTTGTTGGGGGTCCCGATCTTACCCCATTCCCCGCCCCCACCCCCAAGCCGTCCTGCAGGGTGAGTACCTGGGGCAAAAGGTGGCGGTGAAGAATATCAAGTGCGATGTGACGGCCCAGGCCTTCCTGGATGAGACGGCCGTCATGACGTGAGTCCCGGGGTGGGGGCTGGGGACCCTGGGATGGGGGGTCCCAGCCCTGCCCTCACGCCCACCCCACCGCCCCCAGGAAGATGCAACACAAGAACCTGGTGCGTCTCCTGGGCGTGATCCTGCACCAGGGGCTGTACATTGTCATGGAGCACGTGAGCAAGGTGGGGCGGGGCCCAGGCGGGGAGGGGGTCCCACGCGGCAGAGCAGCCCTAACATCCCCCTCGGCCATCTCCCACCCCCAACAGGGCAACCTGGTGAACTTTCTGCGGACCCGGGGCCGAGCCCTCGTGAACACCGCTCAGCTCCTGCAGTTTTCTCTGTAAGTGGGGCTCTCAGGGTGCCAGGGCGCGGGGGTCATCGGGGGTGAGATTCCAAGATCCATCAAGGGGAAACTGAGGCACGGGGCAGGGAGGCTTTCTGAGCTTGTGGCCCAGGCACCCAGAGCTTTCTGAGCCCTGAATGCAGGCGTCCTGGCACCTGAGCCCGCACTGCCCCCTGCTTCCCCCAGGCACGTGGCTGAGGGGATGGAGTACCTGGAGAGCAAGAAGCTGGTGCACCGCGACCTGGCTGCCCGCAACATCCTGGTCTCCGAGGACCTGGTGGCCAAGGTCAGCGACTTTGGCCTGGCCAAAGCAGAGCGGAAGGGGCTGGACTCGAGCCGGCTGCCCGTCAAGTGGACGGCGCCCGAGGCTCTCAAACACGGGGTGAGCCCTCCTTCACACACCCCTGGGGCTTTGGGGTCCCCCCAGCTCTGCTGTATGACCCTGGCTATGTCACTTGGCCTCTCGGAAACTCCAAGGGCAATGGCTCTGCCTCCCTAGGAAGCTCTTGGCCCATAATTCTTCCTTGTAGCCTCCCTCTGGGCCTCAGTTTCTCCAGCTCTGGAAAAGGCATGGGCTTGGGCCGGGCGCGGTGGCTCAAGCCTGTAATCCCAGCACTTTGGGAGGCCGAGACGGGCGGATCACGAGGTCAGGAGATCGAGACCATCCTGGCTAACATGGTGAAACCCCGTCTCTACTAAAAAATACAAAAAACTAGCTGGGCGATGTGGCGGGCGCCTGTAGTCCCAGCTACTCGGGAGGCTGAGGCAGGAGAATGGCGTAAACCCGGGAGGCGGAGATTGCAGTGAGCTGAGATCCGGCCACTGCACTCCATCCTGGGCGACAGAGCAAGACTCCGTCTCAAAAAAAAAAAAAAAAAGGCATGGGCTCAGGACTGAGGTGAAGAATAACCAGGCTTCCTTCATGCACTGAGGCTGAGCTAGACTCAATTGTGGGCGGCGTTGGGGGAGAAATCAATTAGGAGGAGACCAGAGAGTGAGGGTCAACCCAGGATGGCCTCCTGGAGGAAGCAGAGGCTGGAGCAGGAACCCTGAGGGGTCTCTCCTCACCCCTGTCTCGGGCCCCACAGAAGTTCACCAGCAAGTCGGATGTCTGGAGTTTTGGGGTGCTGCTCTGGGAGGTCTTCTCATATGGACGGGCTCCATACCCTAAAATGGTGAGCGGGGGCCCCAGGGAGGCACTGGGTTCCAGGCAGGTCCAGAGGCTGTGGCCCTGACCCCTGCCCACGCCTGCTGTCCACAGTCACTGAAGGAGGTGTCAGAAGCCGTGGAGAAGGGGTATCGCATGGAGCCCCCCGAGGGCTGTCCAGGCCCCGTGCACGTCCTCATGAGCAGCTGCTGGGAGACAGAGCCCGCCCGCCGGCCACCCTTCCGCAAGCTGGCTGAGAAGCTGGCCCGGGAGCTGCGCAGCGCGGGCGCCCCGGCCTCCGTCTCAGGGCAGGATACCGACGGCTCCACCTCGCCCCGAAGCCAGGAGCCCTGACCCCACCCAGTGGGGCCCTTGGCCCCAGAGGACCAAGAGAGTGGGGAGTGCGGCGTGGGGACACCGGCCAGGCCCAAGGAGGGTCCAGGTCGGCAAGGCATCCTCCTGGTGCCCACGGCAGGGGCTGGTCCGCGTAAGGGGCTCTGGGAGGCCTGTGAACACCCCAGACCTGCCAAGGCGAAGGATGATCGCCCCGATAAAGACGGATTCCAAGGACTGTAGGCGCCTGTGTCTCTCTCTGTGTCCCCATGCCCTCTCCCCCAGAGGCCACTTTTGGCGATCTGCTCTCGGACACCCCCAGGCGCCAGGCATCCTGGGTCCTCCCATAGAGGTCCACCCCACCGGATGCCCTGTGTGCCCCGGCCCCAGCGGTCACCTCCCTACCCTATGGAACCCACTGCAGCCCACATGATGGGATCAATTAACTGGGACCCCACTGATCCTTGGCCTTGTCTTGGGCCTCCGTATCTTTGCCCATGGAGGATCCACCCAGCTGGAACCTGCCCCCTGGCCACTGTGGGGACATCTTTCCCCGGGGAATTCTGGGCAGGAGACCCACTTGCCATTACCCGTGGGTTCCCCACTGCAGTCCCCCAGGGAATGCTGTATTCAGTGGTGGGGACCCC
>NW_012115377.1:679694-681950 GCF_000951035.1 Colobus angolensis palliatus | reverse complement strand
ACCATCCATTCATCCATCCATCCACCCACCCACCCACGCATCCACCCACCCATCTGTCCACCCACCCATCTACCCAACCATACACCCATCCATCCACCCACACATCTACCCATCCACTCATCCATTCACCCATCCATCCATCCACCCACCAATCATCCATCCACCCACATACCTATCATCCATCCATGCCTCCATCCACCCACCATCCACTCATCCATCCACCTATCCACTTGTCCGTCCACCCATCCATACACCCACCCATCCACCCATGCATGCACCTATTCATCCATCCACCCATGTGTCCACCTATCCACCTGCCCATCCACCCACCAATCATACATCCACCATCCACCCATCCACGCATCCATCCATCTATCCACCCACCATCCACTCATCCATCCACCCAATCATCCACCATCCACCCACCTATTCATCCACCCACCCGTGTCCATCCACCCACACATCTACCTGTCTACTCACCCATCCATCCATCCATCCACCTACTATCCACTCATCCATCCACCCATGCATCATCCACCCACCATCTACTCATCCACCAATCATCCATCCACCCACCCATGCATCCATCCACCTACCATCCACTCACACATCTGTCCACCCATTTATCTACCCATCATCCATCCATACACCCATTCATCCTTCCATTTATCCACCCACCCATCCATCCTTCCATCCATCCATCCATCCATCCTTCCATCCATCCATCCACCCACCCATCATCTTGTCCCCACCCATCCATGCATGCGTCCATCCACTTATCTATCCATCTTCCCACCCATCCATCCCCCACCCATGCCCATGTCCATCCATCTACCCATCCATTCATCCACCCACCCATCCACTCTATTCATCCATCTCTCCATCCACTGTTCCACTGATCCACCCACCCATTCATCCATCCCTCCATCCACCTACCCACCCACCATCTATTCACACATCCATCCACCCCTCCTCTTCACTTAACAAAGCCAGGCTGAAGGAGGTGTCAGAGGCCATGGAGAAGGGAGCCCCCCAAGGGCTGTCCAGGCCCCGTGCACGTCCTCAGAGCAGCGGCTGGGAGGCAGAGCCCACCTGCTGGGCACCCTTCCACAAGTTGTCCAAGAAGCTGGCCTGGGAGCTGTGCACCACGGGCGCCCCGGCCTCTGTCTCAGGCCTACTGTGCTGGCCCTCTGGGTACTGAGTATCACCACAGCTTCTGCAGTGACAGCTCTCAGATGACACTGTCCTTGGACAGAGGCAGTCCAAATGTCCAGGGACCTAGCAGGCTGACCCTGTGACTCTGGGGGACAGAATGGCAGGGAAACACTGGCCCTCCTGCCCACTCTGGCACAGTGGGTCGGGATCCACTTTGCACATGCAGGTTCAATCCTGACTCGCCCCCGAGCTGTGTGACACTGGCCCTGGGGTGACAGCCCTGGTTTGCTCAGGGCTGAGGGCTGTTCAGGGTATGGGACTTCAGTGCTAAAACCGGGAAAGTCCCGGGCAAACAGGGGCGAGGTGGCCCCTACTGGGAAAGCTTTTTCCCTCTCTGGGCCTCAGCAGCCTCCTCCAGTGAACAGGCACCTTTTCCTAGAGGGGCTTTCCACAGCAGTGAAGGGAGGGGCACCTAGAAGGCAGGCATATAGCTGGTGCGCCATTATTGCTGGGACAGTCCAACATCTCCTCTCAGTTGAGTCTCCCATGGAGCCAGGCTTGAGGATACACAGAGAGGAGTCTCTGGCCAGACTGGGCACGGCCCCCACTCCAGGACTCCCGGGCCACCCTCCCATCCTGGCCAAGCTGAGACACGGAAATGTCCCAAGGTCATGCCGACCTCCTATGTGGCCCCGTTAGAGCCTTGCACACCCTCGGGCCTCACTTTCCTCACCAGCACCGGACGCAGGTTAGTGGTTCCTTCTGGGGGATAATTGAAAGGTGGAGGCTGGAGGGGCCTGGCCCCTGCCTAATCCGCTGCGGGGGCCACCTGTCCCCTGGGCCCTGCCCGCCCGGCCCACACTCCTAATCCGGCCCTCTAAGCTGACACAGCGTCTGCAGCGTCTGCCTGTCCGGCTAAGTCGCCCAAAGCCCCACCCCCTGCGCCTCACGCCACGATCCTTCCTGCGGCCTCTTAACCCACACTGGCCAATTAGTTAATTGGGGTCTGAGATCTGAAGCAGCTGGTTATCGCTCTAAAGTGATGAAGCAATCAGGGAAATTCTCTCTCCCCACCCTGCAGCCCTGGGCCTCGATGGGCAA
>NW_012115377.1:678888-679222 GCF_000951035.1 Colobus angolensis palliatus | reverse complement strand
GTTATCGCTCTAAAGTGATGAAGCAATCAGGGAAATTCTCTCTCCCCACCCTGCAGCCCTGGGCCTCGATGGGCAACAGGCCTGGCTCCGCCCTGGACGCAGAGCCTGGTGGGCCCACCTTGCCAATGGGCAGCTGAGGCCGGGGAAGGCACCTGGAGCCTCAGAAGCTGCAGCCGCCCCTCTGGCCCGGGCTTGAACCCCTGTGTCCCTCCGCACCTTGCCCACCTGAACTTGGCCCCCGGGATGGGGGAGCTACACCCGGATCCAGGGTCGAAGCCACCTGCCCCCGGGGTTCTGACCCGGACTCCTCTGGGGCCTGGGCACCTGGTTTCTC
>NW_012115377.1:677910-678838 GCF_000951035.1 Colobus angolensis palliatus | reverse complement strand
TTAGCCAGGATGGTCTCGATCTCCTGACCTCGTGATCCGCCCGTCTCGGCCTCCCAAAGTGCCGGGATTATAGGCTTGAGCCACCGCGCCCGGCCCTCTGTCTCTCTTTGTGTGTCTCTCCCCCTTTAAAGCCAACATGCCAACATTCCGGAAGGATCTCTCTCTACTTCACTTTGCACCCGCCCCTTCGCCCATCCGCAGGCCTAGGTCTCCCCTCACTCCACCGCAGTCACCTCCCCCATGTCCTCCGTGTCACTAAATCAAGCCTCCCCTCATCTCCCCTTCCCACTGCCCCTGGAGTACCCTCTCCTTTCCGTGTCCAGGGCGCTCCCCTGCCTGAGCCCCCTGGCTCCTTAGACTTGGGGGGCACTGGTATCTGGAGCTTCCCCTGGAGCCCACTCCACCTCTCAGGCCTCCGCCTCTGCAACAGTCCCACCTCACAGTCCAGAATGCGCCTGGACATCGCCCTTGCACCTCTATGCCCACACCCTGCCCCTCTCCAGCTTCCTTCCTCTGGAATCGCTACCCCCTCCCTTCTGTCCTCCCCATCCCCCCAGCCCTTGGCCTGACCAGGCCCTTTAGCCTCGCCTGCCAGGCACCTGCCCCTGGTTTTGCAGCTGCTCATCATTGATGTCTGTATAAAATGCCAGTGTGTCCCTGCTCCACAACCTCCCATGGCTCCCCAGCACCCCATCCTTCACACCCCATGTGTCCAGAACTTGCGGCTTTGTACTCCGTCTTCCATTCTCATCACCTTCCATAACACAGCAACCTGGCCGGGCGTGGTGGCTCATCCCTGGAACCCCAGGACTATGGGAGGCTGAGGCAGGTGGATCACCTGAAGTTGGGAGTTCAAGACCAGCCTGGCCAACATGGTGAAATCCCATCTTTACTAAAAATACAAAAATTAGCCGGGCACGGTGGCTCA
>NW_012115377.1:669316-676563 GCF_000951035.1 Colobus angolensis palliatus | reverse complement strand
CCCTAAAACAAAATAAACTAGGAACCCACCTTGTCCCCACAGGCTCCTCCCCGTGGGTTTTCTCCCCAGGCTCGTGGCCACTGGCCACGCTCTGCATTTTAACACAGTCCCTGGTTGTCTGTTTGCCCCGCTAGAAAGTCAGCCCCGTGTCTTCTGTTTTGGTCACTACTGCTGTGAGCGGTACCTGGTACACAGTAAGTGCTCAATAAGTGCTTACTGAATGAATGAATGGTGAACTTCTTTTTCTTTTTGAGACAGAGTTTCACTCCAGCCCAGGCTGGACTGCAGTGGCACAACTTGGCTCTTGACCTCAGGTGGTCCACCCGCCTCAGCCTCCCCAAAGTGCTGGGGTTACAGGCGTGAGCCACCACGCCTGGCTGTGAATGGTGACTCTTATTCATACCTCAAGACCCAGTTAAAGCCAGGTGTGGTGGCTCAAGCCTGTAATCCCAGCACTTTGGGAGGCCGAGACGGGTGGATCACGAGGTCAGGAGATTGAGACCATCCTGGCTAACACGGTGAAACCCTGTCTCTACTAAAAAATACAAAAAACTAGCCGGGCGTGGTGGTGGGCTCCTGTAGTCCCAGCTACTCGGGAGGCTGAGGCAGGAGAATGGCGTGAACCCGGGAGGCGGAGCTTGCAGTGAGCTGAGATCTGGCCACTGCACTCCAGCCCGGGCGACAGAGCGAGACTCCGTCTCAAAAAAAAAAAAAAGACCCAGTTAAAAGGTCCCCTGCCCTTTATGTCCAGAAGAGCCAACTGCAGTACCTTCACCTCTGGGACCTCAGCTTCCCCAACCCCCTCTGACGTCTGTGAGTCCTAAGACACCTTTTTCTGCCCCCAGCAGATAAAAGTATTAACAATGGGCTTTCATTAAGTGCCCCCGTATGCCAATTTCTGTGCGATGCTCTGAGAAGCTGAAATCTCCCCAGGGTAGGTCCTAGTCTGGCAGTTTTATAGCCAGGGAAACTGAGGCCCAGGGAGGAAGAGCCCCGTGGCATCTTATGGTGAGGGGCGGTGGAGCCCGGCAGACTACCCCCCCAGCCTCCCACTTAGAGCTGCAGCCCTCCGCCCACCCTGCCCTCCCTCCTGGCTCAGGAAAACCCCGGGGACGGAGTGGGAGGTGCCGCCTCAATTAATCACCTTGAGCTAATCCTCCCCCACCCAACCCCGACCCGGCTCAGGTCTGGCAGGGCCAGGCCACAGCAGACGCGGCGCCGGGCCCGCTGGGGCAGGTGCCCTGTGGAGATTGACAGAGGGGCTGCCGTGGGCGGTGAGTGCGGGGCCTGCGTGGGAGGTGGTGGGGGCAGAGATTCCCCCCCAGGGTGGAGGGCTTAGGGCGTGAGAAGGGATCCTGCCTTCCTTGGGGGGGGACATCCTTGACCCCCCCCCGCCACACACACAGGCCGTGACAGCCACAGAGAGGGGAAGAGAAAACAGGGACAGTGACACACAGAGAAGGAAGAACAGACAGAGGCCCAGCAGGAGACCCCCACAAGCCCGAGGAGGACAGCCCGGGGATGCAGAACGCATGCTGGCCCCAGTGGAGGGAACAGATCTCCCCGGAGCCGGGAGGCAAGCCTGGGGCTCCCCTGCCCTGTCCCTGACGGTAGCCTCCCCAGCCGTCTCCCCGCCATCTGTCCCGCTGCCGTCTCGCCAGGTGGGAGCCATGTTCCTGAGCCCGGGCGAGGGACCGGCGGCCGAGGGTGGGAGTCTGGGGCCGGGCGAGGAGGCCCCCAAGAAGAAGCACCGGAGGAACCGCACCACCTTCACCACCTACCAGCTGCACCAGCTGGAGCGGGCGTTCGAGGCCTCCCACTACCCAGATGTATACAGCCGTGAGGAGCTGGCGGCCAAGGTGCACCTCCCTGAAGTGCGCGTGCAGGTGAGGGCACCCCCCCAACACACACACCTCTCACAGCCCGTGGAGCGAGGTGAAGCAAGAGCCTGACCCTCCCGGCGCATGAGCAGAAGAGAAGCTAGGAAGCCTTCCTGGAGGAGGGGGTGTGGGAGCTGAGGTTTTGACATTGGAGTAGGAGTGTGCCAGCTGGGAAGGAAAAGGGACATTTTTCTAGGCGGCCTGAACAGTGTGTGCAAAGACGTGGAGGGGTTAAGTTGGAGGCGTTTCCCTTGAGCCAGGTGTGAAGCGGGTGAAGGAGGAGGCAGAGAATGGTGCGGGTAATGGGTAACGATGCTTTTAAAGACCTTGAATGATAAGGGCCAAGGGAGATCAAGGAGGAGAGTGAGGAGCTGGAGGGAGCCTGGGCTTAGGGAACGCTTCGGAGATCCTTGTCTTCTTGGGACGAAACAGCAAAGCAGCAGGTGTGAGTTGGGTCAGCCAGGAGGCAGAACCCCCAGGGCTGGGGTGTGCAGAGGATCTCCAAGGAGTGGCGGGGAGCAGCTGAGCTCACAGCATCCCCCCCGTTCCCTCTCACACCCTCCAGGTGTGGTTCCAGAACCGCCGGGCCAAGTGGCGCCGCCAGGAGCGGCTGGAGTCAGGCTCGGGTGCCGTGGCAGCCCCGAGACTTCCCGAGGCCCCAGCACTGCCCTTCGCCCGCCCCCCGGCCATGTCGCTGCCCCTGGAGCCCTGGTTGGGACCTGGACCGCCGGCTGTGCCAGGCCTCCCCCGCCTCCTGGGCCCGGGCCCGGGGCTGCAAGCGTCCTTCGGGCCTCATGCCTTTGGTCCCACCTTCGCAGACGGCTTTGCCCTGGAGGAGGCGTCCCTGCGACTGCTGGCCAAGGAACACGCACAGGCTCTGGACAGGGCCTGGCCGCCGGCTTGAGCCTGCTGCCCTCCTGGGCCCCCTCCTCGGTTCGACCTGAGAGCTGGAGACGTGCCCTGGTGACAGCCACCACGCCTTGGCCTAGGCTGAGGTCACGGAGCAACCGTGGTCAGGCCAGGCCACCACCACTGGGGAGCGGGACCAGAGACAGGCTGCTGGGTCCTCCGCCCCCATCCTGTCCCCCACCCCATCGCCACCCATCGTGCTGGCAGCGGACCGGCCCCCAGTGTCAGGCAGGAGGTGACCCAAGTATTCCTAGGCCGGGGATGGGGGCCCTCCTCCCCTCCTGGGGCCTCAGTCTCCCGTCTGTTAATGGGGTGTGGGGGCCTCTGAGGTTCCCGGGCTGTGAGGCTGTGAGTGGCGGGGCCGCTGACTCTGTAACATGAGTCTAAATCTCTCTGCCGCTCCCACTCCCCGTCAGCAGAGCTGCCCACTCTCCAGGCTCCTGGTCCCCCCGAAATGACAATAACAGCAGCTCCTGCGATCCTGGTCTCCTTTCACGGTGCACTCACCATGTGAGCGCTCCCCTCTCCATTGCGCCCTGGACCTCGGGCACAGTCGTCAGCCCATTCTACAGAGAGGGAAACTGGGGCTCAGACAGGAGGCCAGGTCCCCAAGGTCGCACGGCTGGGAGTGGGTGAAGCTGCCTTTCAGACCCATCACCGGCCCCACCATCTGAGGCACGGCAGCAGGTTCTGGAGTGAGGGTGGGGCCCTCGTGTGGAGGCAGGCTGGTGCTGGCTGTGTCGTCATCAGCCCCTGTTCCTCACATCCCCACAGACCCCAGGCCCCGTGCATGTCCCCCAGCCCTGAGGAGGCACGGCTGGCGTCTGCTCTGTCCGACCCAGTTGCATTGCCCAAGAGCTCTAAGCAAGAAGGCTGTCGCGGGGCCGAGAACCCGCTGTGCCTGGCAAGCATGGCTGGCCCAGTGCAGCAGGAGGGGCCCTGAGCCATGGGATGGGACAGTCTTGGCCAGGGCCACCCCCTGGGACAGAAGTGCGGCACCAGGGCAGGAGCTACGATAGCTACCCTCCTCGTCTCCAGCCCGGGCTCCCCAGGTCACTCCCAGATCACCGGGGCACCCCATCTCCAGGCGGCACCTCACACACCAGTCCTGTGGCCCGACGCCCAGCCAATGTCACTGTGCACCAGGCACTGGGGACACGGCAGTATGCACAAGAAAGATTTTTTTTTCTTTTTAACCTAAACCAGGCCAGGTGTGGTGGCTCATGCCTGCACTCCCAGTGCTTTGGGACGCCGAGGTGGGAGGATCGCTTGAGACCAGCCTGGGTGACAGAGCAAGACCCAGTCTCCACAAACATTTTTAAAACGTGCCAGGTGTAGTGGTGCACGCTTGTCATCCCAGCGACCCGAGAAGCTGAGGCAGGAGGATGGCTTGAGCCCAGAAGGTCGAGGCTGCAGGGAGCTGTGATCACACCACTGCATTCCAGCCTGTGCAACAGAGCCAGACCCTGACTCAAAACAAATAAATAAAACACAAACCTAAAGCATAAGACTTCAGACAGTGATAAGCGATAGGGAGAAAAAAAAAAACCCAGGAAAGCCAGATGGGGAGTGTGGCAGGGGCTGCAATTGTAACAGGGAGTTCTGGAGGAGGGGAGGCTGGCGTGAAGGTGGAGACCGGGGCGGGAGGGAGGTGGTCTAGGGGAGGAGGGGGCTGGGCAGAGGCACAGGCTGTGCAAAGGCCCTGGGGCAGGGCCGCGCCTGGTGCATTGGCGGAATAGCAAGGAGGCCCGTGTGGCTGGAGTAGAGTGAGGAGGGGGAGGAGAGAGGTGACGGGGAGGCCAGGCAAGGCAGTGGCTGTTATAACTTTGATTTTTACCCTGAGAACCTTGGGGGGATAACAGGAGGGTGGGAACAGGGCTGGCACCACCTGCTGTGAGTGCCAGAGAAGGCGTGCTTACACCCCCGCCTGCCCAGGGAGGCCACCGGGGACAGCAGGTGCGTGGTAATCCGCTCCACTCCAGCGTCCCCTAAGAGGATGAAGGTTAGGGTTTCCCTGGGACGGGAAGAATTAGCCTCGGGTCCTCGCCCCGCCCATCCAGCTTCTGGACAGAGGAAGCCAGAGGGTGGGTGAGCCCAGCCCAAAGCCCCAGGGTACCCACCTAGGAATGGGTGGGGCTGCTGTGGCAAGCGTGGAGCTGATGGCATGACCCTTGGGAGTTCTGCAGGACATGGGGTCCATGAGGTGATCTACCCCCACCAAGAGGCCCCATCACTCCCTAACTTGGTGTCGCCCCCAGCCTCCTCCAATCTGGTGGGCTCCAGCCCTCGGGATCCCGCCCCATTGCTCCTCATCACAGCCAGGCAGGGCAGGAGTTGGGACTGCAGGGAGGCCAGTCCTCACTCGGGCTGTGGGTCAGGGTCAGGGTGCTGAAAGCAGACTCCAGAGGGTGGACTGGGGGCGGAGGTTGAGACCTGGGCTCCAGTGGAGTGGACAGAGGACTTGGGGGTGGAGAAGGAAGCCCCAAGCCCCTGGGCTCCAGGGATAGGCCATCGAGGACCACACTGTGACTGTGGCAGGAAGGAAGGGGCAGTCCCTTCCCTCTGATTCTACTTGCTGTGCTGGTGGGGACGTCAGCCAGGAGCCCTGGGGCTACCCTGCCCATGAGCGTTTGCCCATGGGGGATCCAAGGACCCTGAGATGGAGAGGGCCTCGGGTCTGAATATGGAAGCACCTGGATCCAGCCACACCTGAAGCCACACCGCTATCCCCGGACATCTCTGTTCTTGAAGCTCATAAAGCCTCTTTTCTGACTCTGACGGCTTGAGTTAGGTTTGAGTCCCTTGCAACGAAGAGCGGCTTAGCTAGGACAACCCCCTCATCCAGCAGCTTGAGATTTGGGGCTGGGGCCTCGTGGGCGGTGTCAGGAACTCCAGAGTTGGGAAGAGAAGCCCACCAAGGGCCGCAGGCACAGGGGACCTGCAGACAGCCCGCCACTGGCTGGGGTGGAGGCCGGGATCCCTGGGGTCTGAGGGGCCCTCTTCCTGCCAGACCGACGCCAGACTATACCAAGGGGCACCAGGGTCTACCCAGAAAGGTCTTTATTGGCCTCCAGGGCCCTGGTCCAGCCCCACTGTGGGGTCACATGGAAACCCAGGCTGGGGAGCCGCCTCTTGTCTCACAAAAGTCCGCGTCCTCTGGGAAAACGGCAAGGGGAGGCTGGGCCCACCACGCTACGCAGCAAGCCCTCGAGGCGGGGTCGGGAGGCCGGGCCCGCCACGCTACAACTTCTTGTTCTTGCTCAGCCGGTTGTGGCGCCAGATGTTCTGTTTCCGCAGCAGCCGCCAGTACTCCCGGCTCTCGGGATCCAGCTCCTCCAGGGTCTTTGGGGGGCCCAAGTTCATCTCGAACAGCCTGACGAGGGCGCAGGCAGGAATCAGAGCTACACGGCGACCCCCTGGGCCACCTGGTGTCCTGGGCACCTCGGGCAGAGGCGGCGACAGGGCTGGGTCCCAAGCCCACTGGTTGGCTGCAAGATCTCGGGGTGGTCCCTCCCCGACCCTGGGCTGGGAGGGTCCCTGGCTGTACACCAACGGAGCCAACCGCACCCCAATGGCACAACATCGGAGGCTGGCACATGCCAAGCCCTCTCCTGCCTCCCAGCACTGTCCACACCAGGCCACCTGTCCCCACTTGCTCAGCCTTCCTGACCCTCCCCAGGCTTCAGATCAGCTTGGGGCCACAGCAGAACCCTTCCCGCAGCCCACAGGCCCTGTCCTCGCCTCCTCCCTCTCTCGCCCTCCACACTCTGCTTCAGCCACACAGGCCTCCCTGCTGTTCCTCCAGCACACTAGGTGCGGTCCTGCCCCGGGGCCTTTGCACAGGCCATGCCCACTGCCTGAAAAGCCCCTTTCACCCACTCACGTCTTGGCTTCTGTGTCCCCCAAACCTCAGACCAGAGCAGCCAAACGTCCCTGATCTGTCACTCATTCTCCTGCCCCCTTCCCGGAAGTGTCACCACCACAGCTGCCTGACTTCCTGCTTCCTGTCTGCCTCCCCCGCTAGTTCTGCCAGGGTGGTGACTTGTGTCTATTTTGAGCTCTTATGTATCCCTGAAGCCTAGCGCAAGGGCCTGGCATGCAGTCAGTGGTCAATAAGTATTTGCAGGACGGGGGCAGTGGCTCACGCCTGTAATCCCAGCACTTTGGGAGGCCGAGGTGGGCGGATCACCTGAGGTCAGGAGTTAGTTCAACACCAGCCTGGCCAACATGGAGAAACCCTGTCTCTACTAAAAATACAAAATTAGGCCAGGCGTGGTGGCTCATGCCTGTAGTCCCAGCACTTTGGGAGGCCAGGGCAGGTGGATCACAAGGTTAGGAGTTCGAGACTAGCCTAGTGAACATGGTGAAACCCCGTCTCTACTAAGAATACAAAAATTAGCTGGGTGTGGCGGCGGGCGCCTGTAATCCCAGCTACTCGGGAGGCTGAGGCAGGAGAAT
>NW_012115377.1:667693-668701 GCF_000951035.1 Colobus angolensis palliatus | reverse complement strand
GCTGGAGTGCAGTGGTGCGATCTGGGCTCACGGCAAGTTCTGCCTCCCAGGTTCACGCTGTTCTCCTGCCTCAGTCTCCCGAGTAGCTGGGATTACAGGCGCCCACCACCACGCCCGGCTAACTTTTTGTACTTTTTTTAGTAGAGACAGGGTTTCACTGTGTTAGCCAGGATGGTCTCGATCTCCTGACCTGGTGATCTGCCCGCCTCAGCCTCCCAGAGTGCTGGGATTACAGGCGCGAGCCACTGCACCCGGCCAGTTTTATCCTTTTAGTAGAGATGGGGTTTCACCACGTTGGCCAGGCTAGTCTCGAACTCCTGACCTCAAGTAATCCAACCACCTCGGCCTCCCAAAGTGCTGGGATTACGGGCGTGAGCCACTGACCCCAGCCTGAAAAAAAAAACTTTTTAAGTATTTGCTTAAGAAGAGAGAGCATCGTTTTAGGTACTTGACAGGCGTTCTAATTTCATGAATTCCTCACAGCCCTTGGAGGGAGGGATGGGTCCCATCACCCCGTTACAGATGAGACCACCCAGATGCAGAGCCCTGAAGCCCCTGCCCTGAAGCCCCTGCCCTGAAGCCAGGATGGGTAGATACGACTGTTAGGCCCCGGCTGCAGTGGGGATCCGCCTCTCCTGGAACTGGTCCTCCTGGGGCGGAGGAAGGAATAGTCAGTGCAGGATAACACAGCCTGGTCCACTCACCATTCAGGGTACTCAGCATCCGGTTTCAGGGGTACATCCTGCCCTTCCTTGTAGATGTTGACGCCCATGGCGTATGTGGTGAGCCGGACAGGGTCTGTGCACACGTCGGGGTCCTTGAGGGCCTCACTGGCCACTGCACCTTTTCCGGTTTTGCCCCCCTTCATCACTGGGGGGAGGAGAAGGAGAGTCATTTCAGCCTAGCCCCTACCCTGGAAGCCAAACTTCCCTCACAGAAGCCCCTGTCTCAAGTGGCCTCAGCCCCTCACCGGACTCTGCTACACTAAAAACTGTTTTTTTTTTTTTT
>NW_012115377.1:659320-666402 GCF_000951035.1 Colobus angolensis palliatus | reverse complement strand
TTAGTAGAGACGGGGTTTCACCGTGTTAGCCAGGATGGTCTCGATCTCCTGACCTCGTGATCCGCCCGTCTCGGCCTCCCAAAGTGGCTTTTTTATTTTTTATACAAACAGGGTCCTGCTACGTTGCCCAGGCTGGTCTCGTACTCCTGGGTTCAAATGATCGATCATCCCTCCTTGGCCTCCCAAAGTGCTGGGAATGTAGATGTGAGCCACCATGCCTGGCCTCAAAATCACTAAGAGGGATTTAGACATAGCATTTAGTAACACCGATGCTTGGAATGACCAAGTCATTCAAGTTATATTTGATCTGCTATGTGTCTGTCTTTAAGGCTGAACATTTGCCAATTTTCTCCTTTCAACAAACGAGATCAGGCAAGGCTGTATCCAGCTAAATCTTAATAACCTTGTTTTGTTCTTGCTGAAGTGGCTAAGACTTAAAAATAGGCTCCATAGTTTCTTTGACTTTTTGGTAACGGCTTGGCCAAGGTCACCCTGCGATTTGGAGGCAGGCAGAGAAACAGGACTGGAACCCAAGTTCATGACCTCCCTAGACTCCCGGCAAATCCCTTCCAACCCGCTCGTGCGCAGTGAAACGCGTGGGCTCCACGTAACCCACACCCTCCTCCCAGGCCGCTGCCCAGCTGGCGCCTGCGCCCCGCGTCCAATCGCTAAGGTTATCTCCAAGCCAGACGCCCGAGCGCCAAGCGGCGCTGGGTCCCTCAAACTGCGCCTGCGCCTACAGCCTGGCATCCGCCTCTCTGCGTTTGCGCATTAGTTCTACCACCACCTCCCCAACCAGCGCCTGCGCACTGCCAATTCCTCAGTGTACCCACCGTCCCCATTTGGTTCCTGTTAACCCAGCTCACCTGGTTTCTTAGCATAATCCCGGACCAGGAGCCTTCTAGGAGAGGCGGGGTCTAGGAGCTCCCGGGTCCCCCAGCTGGCCCACGTCCGGGTAGCCCCTAAAAGGCGTCTGATCGCCATGACGTATTGCGGGCAGCTTGCACGTGCACGTTTCCGGAAGACGTCAGTGGTGCAAGGCGTGCTCGGTAGTTGTAGACCCCGTGGAGGTATCTGGGAAACGTAGTCTCCCAAGTTCTCATACTCTATGGTGATTTGTTAAGACTTGTAGACATACGCAGTTACTGTAGAAGGAGGCGTTCAAGGGCTATTTCACTGACTTCTTCTTGCCCTTCTTCAATTACGTAACATTTACTAAAAATATCACACTTTATATGTTCCCGATTCCATCCAATGAGTAATTATTCAAAGCTTTAAAGTTAAAAAAAAAGATTAACAATGAGTCTAATATACCCCAGTAGGCCTGGAGTCTAATCACTGTTAATTTTTATAACATCATATTTTTAACATTATTATATATAATATATATAACATAGTATATATTATATATAATATACAAATTAATAATATGTATTTTATATATTCTTTTCCAGCCCTACTGCTAAATCCTTAACCCACTCGATCTAATTTAATCCTCACAATTAGGAGGTAGGTACTATTTTTTTCCCCAGCTTATTAGTGAGGAAACTGAGACTCAGGGAGGTAAAGTTCCCAGGCCGACCGCAAATCCAGGGTGCACCAACCTGTCTCCCTACTGTGAGCCAAGCCGGAAGTCCGTCTTCAACAGGGTTCCCATGCCGCTTCCGGTACCTCAAGGTCCCAAGGAAACCACCTCTCACACTTCTTTAATATTTCCCAACCGCACTTCTCCCCATCTGCCATCCTTTGGAATAATGAACACGGCCCCCGGAGCCAGGCAGTGATTATTAACCCTATTTTGCAGGAGAAGAAACAGGTCCTGGGGCCAGCCCGGGCTGTCTGCGGGCTGGGAAGCCTGGGATTCGAACCCCAGCTCCAACACCTGCAGGAGTCCCAGCGCCACCTCGTGGCGAGGCTGGCTGGGAGAACTACATTTCCCACCAGGCGTCGCGAGACCGCGCATGCTCAGTGGGCCAGAGCGCTGTGCGGATGGAGGAACCAGCGCCGGGACCCGGAGTCTCCGAGGTGCGCCTTCTGGGGGCGCGGTCTGGGCTATGTCGGGGTCGTACTGGGGGCGCGGGGTCCTGGAGGCTGCGCGGGGCTGAGGCGGCCTCGATTTGGGAAGTGAGTGTCCTCGAGGTGCAGAGTGGGGTCTGAGTCGGCGCTTGAGGTCTTCGGTCTGACCGGAGTCTGGGCTTGGGGGTGGGTCCCGAAGTCGGGGTCTCAGTCTGGAGTCGATCTTGGGGTAACGTTGGAGATTTGGAGACTCGGGTCTGCTTTATGGCGTCTTGGGTCTCTGGTATTAAGTCCAGGGTCCTGGGTCTGAAGTTCCGGATGGAGGTATTGGGGGTTGAGGTCATGGGACTGAGGTCTTGGGTCTGGGGTCTTGGGGACCTGCTTCTGACGAGTCTGTGGAGTCAGGGTGTGAGGTCTGGATCTCCAGCCTGGGTTCCGCGTCTCGAGGGAGGAGGACTTGGAAGAACCAGGGCTGGAGTGAACAGACGTCATTAGTTGGGAGAGGTCTGGGATGACACATACAGGGACTCGGGAAGCCACAGCCTCACACCTGCCCATTCTGTGCCTCAGTTTCTTCATCTGTAAAATGGGAATCCTAACTGCCTTGTAAGGGTTGTCGAGGATTAAATTATGTGCCCTGTGTGAACAGTACCCGCTAGAGCCTAGCACCGGATAGGCACCCAGGAAACCTCAGGTTTTATGTTTGTTTTTGTTTTTGTTTTTAAGACAGGGCCTCACTCTGTCGCCCAGGCTGGAGTGCGGTGGCACAATCAAGGCTCACTGCAGCCTCTGCCTCCCCTGGCTCAAGTGATCCTCCCACCTCAGCCTCCCAAGTAGCTGGGACTACGGGCATACACCACCACCCCTAGCTAATTTTTTTTTTTTTTTTTTTTGAGACAGAGTCTTACTCTGTCGCCCAGCCTAGAGTGCAATGGCGCGATCTCAGCTCACCGCAACCTTCGCCTCGCGGGTTCAAGCGATTCTCCTGCCTCAGCCTCTTGAGTAGCTGGGATTACAGGCGCCCGCCACCACACCTGGCTAATTTTTTGTATTTTTAGTAGAGACGGAATTTCACCATGTTGGTCAGGCTGGTCTCGAACTCCTTGTAATCCATCTGCCTTGGCCTCCCAAAGTGCTGGAATTACAGGCATGAGCCACTGTGCCCAGCCTTAATTTTTTGTATTTTTTGTAGAGATAGGGTCTTGCTCTGTTGCCCAGGCTGATCTTGAACTCCTGGGTTCAGTCAGCCCTTCTTGGCCTCCCAAAGTGCTGGGATTACAGGCATCAACCACTGTACCTGGGTGAAACCTCAGTGCTGACTCTCTCTCTTTCAGCTGCTTGAAGATGCCAGCCTAAGCCTGGAGTCCAGGCATGGATTTCCCCACAATTTCCCGATCCCCTTCGGGGCTTCCAGCCATGGACTTGGAGGAGTCCAGGGACATTCTTGTGCCCTCTGAGGACCTCACCCCTCACAGCCAGTGGGACCCTGTGCCAGGAGGCCCCGGCAGCCTGAATCGGATGGAACTTGATGAGTCAAGCATTCAGGAGCTGGTGCAGCAGTTTGAAGCTCTGCCGGGTGATCTGGTGGGCCCATCCCCAGATGGAACCCCCTGTCCCCTACACATTGCCACAGGCCACGGCCTGGCCTCCCAGGAGATCGCCGATGCCCACGGGCTCCTGTCTGCTGAAGCTGGCCGGGATGACCTGCTGAGCCTCTTGCGCTGCGAAGAATGCTCGCCTTCCCAGCCTGGTCCTGAAGAGCCTCGAGAGCCTGCCCCCCGACTGTTGCAGCCCCCTGAGGACCCAGATGAGGATTCTGACTCCTCAGAATGGGTGGAGGGGGCCTCTGCTGAGCAGGGGGGCAGCAGGAGCTCCAGCAGTTCCCCGGAACCCTGGCTGGAGACGGTGCCTCTAGTCGCACCTGAAGAGCCACTCGCTGGTGCCCAGGTAGTGCCCGCCCCACCCTCCAGGTGTCCTGGACTGCCTGGAACCAAGCAGGGGGACTCAGTCCTGCCCCTCCTCTGTCTTCTTCCAGAGCCCCGAGACCCTGGCTTCCTACCCTGTCCCCCAGGAGGGTGAGTGTCCCGCCCGCCCTAGCCTCAGGCACTAAGGCCCCTAGACAGCCAGAATCAGGCTCCTAAAGTCTGGCAACAGTTTGCCAGTAAGGATGAGGTTCTCAGGAGGCTCTGAGGGTGGTTTCGAGCAGATCCCGGCTGGCCAGGGAGAGGAGAGCCAGTCTTGAGAACGGGGTAGAGTGAGAAGGGGGTTGTGGGGCAGCTTTGGCCATTGGCAGCACTCGCTTTTAGAGCCGGGCTTGGCAAATCATCATCGTCAGGCCAGACCCAGCTCACTGCCTGCTCACATAGGTCTTTAGTTAAAGATGGTTTTTGTGTGTGTTTTTCTTTTAACTTTTTTTTTTGATGACTTCTGTTTTCCAGGCTGGAGTGCAGTGGCTTGATCTCAGCTCACTGCAACCTCCATCTCCCAGGTTCAAGGGATCCTCCCACCGCAGTTTCCCAAATAGCTGAGACTACAGGTGCATGCCACCATGCCCAGCTAATTTTATTTTGTACTTATTTGGGTCGAGATGGGGTTTCACCATGTTGCCCAAGCTGTTTTCAAACCCCTGAGCTCAAGCGATCTGCCTGCCTCGGCCTCCCAGGGTGCTGGGATTACAGGTGTGAGCCACCGTGCCTGGGTGGCCTTTGCATTTTTAATTGAAAGAAGAATACTATTTCTTTTTTTTTTTTTTTTTGAGTGAGAGTCTGTCGCCCAGGCTGGAGTGCAGTAGTGCGATCCTGGCTCACTGAAACCTCTGCCTCCTGGGTTCAAGTGATTTTTCTGCCTCAGCCTCCCGAGTAGCTGGGATTACAGGCACCTGCCACCATGCCCAGCTAATTTGTGTGTTTTTAGTAGAAATGGGGTTTCATTGTGTTGGCCAGGCTGATCTCAAACTCTGGACCTCAAGTGATTCAGCCACCTTGGCCTCCCAAAGTGCTGGGATTACAAGCGTGAGCCACTGCACCTGGCCGAAGAACACTATTTCTTCATGTGAAAATGATATACTAGGCTGGATATGGTGGCTCACACCTGTAATCCCGGCTCTTTGGGAGGCTGAGGCGGGAGGATTGCTTGAGCCCAGGAGTTGGAGACCAGCTGGGGCAACATAGCAAGACCCCATCTCTACAAAAAATGTTTAAAATTAGCTAGGCTTGGCAGTGCATGCCTGTAGTCCCAGCTACTCAGGAGGCTGAGGTGAAAGAAGTTCTTGAGCCCAGGGAGTTGAGACTGCTGTGAGCTGAGATCATGCCAATGCACTACGCAGCCAAAGCAACAGAGCGAGACCTTATCTCAAAAATAAAAAAATGCAATTCAAATTTTAGTGTGCATAAGCCAGGGATGGTGGCTCATGCCTATAATCCCAGCACTTTGGGAGGTCGAGGCAGGTGGATCACGAGGTCAGGAGTTTGAGACCAGCCTGGCCAACATTGGTGAAACCCCGTCTCTACTAAAAATGCAAAAATTAGCCAGGTGTGGTGGTGCACGCCTATAATCCCAGCTACTCAGGAGGCTGAGGCAGGAGAATCACATGAACCTGGGAGATGGAGGCTGCAATGAGCCAAGATTGCGCCATTGCACTACAGCCTGGGCAATAGTGTGAGACTCCATCTCAAAAAATAATAATAATAGTAACAAATTTCAGTGTATATAAATAAAGTTTTATTGGTACACATCACGCTTGGTCATTCATGTGTTGTCCATGGCTGCTCTGCTGTTAGAATGGCAGAGCTGAGTAACTGTAGCAGAGACCTTGTGACCTACAGGGCTGAAAATATTTACTCTTAGGCCCTTTACAGAAAATGTTTGCCAATGGCTGCCCTGAAAGCATGGGAAGAACAATTTCTGGCCCTCTGGAATGTTCTAGACTTTTTTTTCAGTGACGCAGTCTCGGCTCACTGCAGCCTCTGCCGCCCGGGTTCAAGTGATTCTCCTACTTCAGCCTCCTGAGTAGCTGAGATTACAGGTGTCCGCCACCACGCCCGGCTAATTTTTGTATTTTTAGTAGAGATGGGGTTTCACCATCTCGGTCAGTCTGGTCTCGAACTCCTGACCTCGTGATCCACCTGCCTCAGCTTCCCAAAATGCTGGGATTACAGGTGTGAGCCACCGTGCCCTAAGTGTTCTAGACTTTCCTAAGAATATAGGTCAAATAGTAAGTTCTGGCCAGAAAGGGTGGCTCACATCTGTAATCCCAACACTTTGGGAGGCCAGAATTGGAAAATCGATTGAGCCCAGGAGTTCGAGACCAGCCTGGGCAGCACAGCAACATCCTGTCTCTACAAAAATAAAATCCCCCAAAAAATTAGCTGGGCACGTGGCATGGGTCTGTAATCCCAGCTATTTGGGAGGCTGATGTGGGAGGACTGCTTGAGCCCAGGAATTGAAGACCACCCTGGTCAACACAGCAAAACCCTGTCTCTACAAAAATAACACCCCCCCCGCCCAGCCCCGCAAAAATTAGCCGGATACATGGCATGGGTCTGTAATCCCAGCTACTTGGGAGGCTGAGATGGGATGATCACTTGAGGCTGCAGTGAGCCAAGATTGTGTCTCTGCACTCCAGCCTGGGTGACACAGGGAGACCATGTCTCAAAAAAAAAAAAAAACAGTTCTGTGGTTGTAAAGAGAAGAACTGGTTTGAACCTATAGCTCTAAGAAGGTTCTAGAATCATGAGCAGAGCTGCAACGCCTTGGGAGTTCCAGGGCTTGGCGTTTTGTCTGTGTTTCTAGGTTCAAGGAGTCTGGGCTGATGAGAATATACTCAGAATTGGTGAACAGAGCCATCTGCTTCTACTCAAGACTGGAAAATTCCAGAACCATGGAATTGTTATCTGGTGTTCTAGAACCCTGGGCAGAGCTGTCCAATTATAGTGTAATCAGAAAGTTCTAGATGGAAGTATAATAGAAATATAATGTGAGCCATATATGATTTAAAATTTTATAATTATCCACGTTAAAAAATTAAAAACAGGTGAAATAACTTTTTTTTTTTTTTTTTTTTTTTT
>NW_012115377.1:646800-658685 GCF_000951035.1 Colobus angolensis palliatus | reverse complement strand
CTGGTCTCAAACTCCTGACCTCAGGTGATCCGCCCACCTTGGCCTCCCAAAGTGTTGGGATTACAGGCGTGAACCACCATGCCTGGCTTTAAATTACTTTTCTGCAGGCTCATCTTCGATATCTAGTGTATATTTTCTATTTACGTCTCTATTCAGACGAGCCACATTTCAAGTCTGTGAGAGATACATGTGCCTGGTGCTACACACCGAATGGTGCATCTGTAGAACCCTAGAGTGGAGCTCTTATTCCAGAATGCTTAGATCATGAAATCACGACAGTGGGCAGAACCGACTGTGGTGTCAGGTGAATTTCACTGAGGGGTGTCCAGAACTGGGCCCTACGTCTGTGGTTCTAAACCAAACAGCAGTAGTTACTACTTAGAATATTCTAGAGCCACTGGCAGAGCTGTCTGGCTTTAGGTAGCTCAGGGAATTCTAGAACCATGGGATTCAAGCTGCTTTTTTTCCCCTTTTTGTTTTTGGAGACGGAATCTTGCCCTGTCGCCCAGGCTGGTGTGCAGTGGCGCGATCTCTCTCGGCTCACTGCACCCTCCACCTCCTGGGTTCAAGTGATTCTCCCGCCTCAGCTTTCGAGTAGCTGGGATTACAGGCATGCACCACCACGTCCAGCTGATTTTTGTATTTTTAGTAGAGAAGGTTTTGTCATGTTGGCCAGGCTGGTCTCGAACTCCTGACCTCAGGTGATCCACCCGTCTCAGCCTCCCAAAGTGCTGGGATGACAGGCGTGAGCTACCGCACCCAGCCAGGAGTAAAGCGTTATGTAGTTCTGGGCTGGGTTGGGAGTATTCTAGAACTGTTCTGGAATTCTCCTGGAACAGAATTGTTTGTTCCTCGACTGGTCAGGTAATTCTTAGAATCACTGGTATAGCCAAGGTGTGAACTACTGAAGGAGATTCTAGAACCACAGGGAGAGCTACCTGACGCCGTTGTGATTAAGATGTTCAGGAATCACGAAGTCTGATTCTAGAGGGATAATAAGTTTCTAGAACTCCTGACAGAATTGTTATGAGACCTGTCAGAGAATTCTGGAATCAAGGGTCAGAACCAACTGGGGTTCTGGACAGTATGGGAATTTTTTAGACAGGCAGCCAGTTCTCTCTCTATTCTGGGCAGTTCTACAACCCAGGCACAGAGCTGACTGCTATCCTGGGCTGACTGGAGACAGTTCTAGAACAGTGGGCAATGCTGGCCAGTTCTAGATTGATTGAGGGAATTCCAGAATCAAGAAGCAGAGGCCGGGCGCGGTGGCTCAAGCCTGTAATCCCAGCACTTTGGGAGGCCGAGACGGGTGGATCACGAGGTCAGGAGATCGAGACCATCCTGAGCTACACGGTGAAACCCCGTCTCTACCCAAAAATACAAAAACTAGCCGGGCGAGATGGTGGGCGCCTGTAGTCCCAGCTACTCGGGAGGCTGAGGCAGGAGAATGGCGTAAACCCGGGAGGCGGAGCTTGCAGTGAGCCGAGATCGCGCCACTGCACTCCAGCCTGGGCGACAGAGCTAGACTCCGTCTCCAAAAAAAAAAAAAAAGAAGCAGAGGTCCACTGTGGTTCTAGAATGTTGTGGCGGTTTAGCAATAGGAGTGGGGGGTGGGGCGCGGTGGCTCATGCCTATCATCCCAGCACTTTAGGAGGCCAAGGTGGGTGGATCACTTGAGGTCAGGAGTTTGAGACCAGCCTGGCCAACATGGCGAAACCTCGTCTCTACTAAAAATGCAAAAATTAGCCAGGCATGGTGGCGGGCGCCTGTAATCCCAGTTACTCATGAGGCTGAGGCAGGAGAATCATTTGAACTTGGGAGGCAGAGGTTGCAGTGAGCCGAGATCACACCACTGAGCTCCAGCCTGGCGACAGCGAGACTCTCAAAATATGTGGGAGTGGGACTGTCTGATTCTGGCCCGATCCTGGAATTCTGGGGACATGGGGTGAAGGTATCTGCGGGTGCTAGATCTGGCTTTGAATCCAGCCATGGCCTGGACTCACTGGCTTTCCCGCCTGCGAGTCCTTGCAGGATGGACAGGAGGTTCTAGACCTGTGAGGGCCAGGCTGCTTGGATGGTTCTAGAACAGGGGGCTGTGCTTCCTGGCTGGAGAGTGCTAAGCCACCAGCTAGAACACTGTGTCTCCTGACCGTCTCGGAGAGCACAGCCCTGGGGCAGAGCCCATGGGAGTGGGCCCCTGAGGGCTGACCCTCTCCGCTGTCGCCCTCAGTGCCCGGTCCCTGTGACCATGAAGATCTCCTGGATGGTGTCATATTTGGGGCCAGGTACCTGGGTTCCACCCAGCTGGTATCAGAACGGAACCCGCCCACCAGCACACGCATGGCCCAGGCCCGGGAGGCCATGGACCGCGTCAAGGTGAGGGGGCGGCCGGGGGCAGGTGGGCAGGTGGGTGGGCTGCGGGTTGGGTCTGTGGGGGCCTCCACCTCCCGCGCCGCCCCCCACAGGCCCCCGACGGGGAGACCCAGCCCATGACGGAGGTGGACCTGTTCATCTCCACCAAAAGGATCAAGGTCTTGACAGCGGACTCCCAGGTACGGGGCAGGGACCTGGCCCCAGGGGTGTAGGTGGGGTGATCGAGCCTGGCAAGGCCCCCTGGCCCACCCAGGCTGCCTCTCCCGCCCCTAGGAGGCCATGATGGACCATGCCCTGCATACTATCTCCTACATAGCCGACATCGGCTGCGTGCTGGTGCTGATGGCGCGGCGGCGGCTGGCGCGGAGGCCGGCCCCCCAGGACCACGGCCGTCGCCTGTACAAGATGCTCTGCCACGTGTTCCACGCGGAGGACGTGAGCAGCCAGGGCGCGGGGCCACCCTCCTGAGGCCCTCCTCACGGCAACTGTTACCCGCCTTGCTGGGCCATGCGTTTAGCCTCCCTCCCATAAGCTTATTTTTTTAATTCTTTTTTTGGGACAGGGTCTCCCTGTCACCCAGGCCGGAGTGCAGTGGCACGATCGTAGTTCACTGCAGCCTCTGCCCCCTACCAGGCTCAAACGATCCTCCCACTTCAGCCCCCCTAATAGCTGGGACCACAGGGTATCACCATGCCTGGCTAATTTTTGGATTTTTTAATAGAGGACAGGGTCTCGCTCTGTTGCCCAGGTGAACATGGAGTCTCAGACTCCTGGGCTCAAGTGATCCACCCACCTCGGCCTCCCAAAGTGCTGGGATTACAGATGTGAGCTACCGTGCCCATCCTCCCATAAGCCTCCAAGACTCTCAGCCGTCTCCCTGAAACCTCGCCCACTCCTGGGCTGTCCCTGCCACCCATCAGGCTCCAGGCCCCCTGGCTGGGTCTCTGGTAGCTTTTCCCACAGCCCATGCTCAGGGAGCTGCCTCCCTCATCATCACCCCAGCCCAGGGCTGCCCCCACCCTTCTCCCTGTAGATTCCCCAAGATACGGCTGTCTCTCCTCCTCCCCCAAAGCCCCAGGACAGGCGGCTGTGCCGTGGGACTCTCACCGCAGGTGGGGACAGGAGGGCTCAGCTTTGAGGACCTTGGGGACTTCGGGGAACTGGAGGAGGTGGGTGGGACACCCCAGGGACGTGCCGCCCCTCCCTGCAGGCCCAGCTCATTGCCCAGGCCATCGGCCAGGCCTTCGCCGCCGCCTACAGCCAGTTCCTGCAGGAAAGCGGTATCGACCCCAGCCAGGTGGGCATGCAGCCGAGTCCAGGCACCGGCCACCTCCACAACGGGGACCTGGACCACTTCTCCAACAGCGACAATTGCCGGGAGGTGAGTGAGGCGCTGGGCAGCCCCTGCTTGGCCCCTGCCCACCTGTGCACCTGCACCAGGCCCTGCCAAGCAGCCTCCGCGCCCCCTCTCTGTCCCAGGTGCTCCTCGAGAAGCGGCGAGGGGAGGGCCTGGGCGTGGCCCTGGTGGAGTCGGGCTGGGGCTCCCTGCTGCCCACAGCCGTCATTGCCAACCTGCTGCACGGGGGGCCCGCTGAGCGCTCAGGAGCCCTCAGCATCGGGGACCGCCTGACCGCCATCAATGGGACCAGCCTGGTGGGGCTGCCTCTGGCTGCGTGCCAGGCCGCCGTCCGCGTGAGTTTCTTGGGGTGGCGGGGCCCCCACACTCCCAGGAAGGGAAACTGAGTCCCAGAGAGGTCTCTTCCCTGGCCAGGTCTCTCCAGGCCAGCCGGGAGGGACAAAGTCTAACTTTTAAGTCCTGCCCATTTGTGTGCCCTTGGGGAAACTGAGGCCTGGAGAAGGGAGGCTGCTTGTCCAGGGCACCTCCCTAGAACCACAGCCAGGATGGAAATGCGGGTGGCCCAGCGCCAGGGCTGGGCGGCTCTCTCTCTAACAAGAGACTGCGATTTCTAGGGGGGTTTGTTTGAGACAAGGTCTTACGGTCTTGCCCAGGCTGGGGTGCAGTGGTGCACCTGTGGCTCACTGCAGCCTTGACCTCCTGGGCTCAAGCAATTCTCCTGCCTCAGCCTCCCGAGTAGCTGGGACCACAGGTGTGCACCACCACGTCAAGCTAATTGTTTTACTTTTTGTAGAGATGGGGTCTCACTATGTTGGCCAGGCTGGTCTTGAACTCCTGCCCTTAAGTGACCCACCTGCCTTGGCCTCCCACAGTGCTGGGATTACAGGCGTGAGCCACTGCGCCTGGCCATGTTTTTGAGTCTTAACCTTTGTTGTTCAGATGGGGAAACTGAGGCCCAGAGATAGGGAGGGACGTGCCCCCGTCAGAGGGATGAGGCCACAGTCTGTGCAGCCTCTTACAGACGCTTGCAGCCTGCCTGGAGAGCCCGGCTGTCGGCTTGGCTTTTGGCCATAAGGAAGCAGTATGGCTCGGGTCACACAGCCTCGACCCCAAGCCCACCGGGCCCGAGTCTGTTCTCCACCACATCTGAGGGGTCTTCCAGAATTGAGCCCCTGGACTCCAGGTCTCTGGTTTGAGAGGGTAAACTGAGGCCCAGAGGGGGCTACAGCCTGCCAGGCTGTCCGGCAGCTGCGTGAGGCCAACGGCTCCCGCCCTGCAGGAGACGAAGTCGCAGACGTCAGTGACACTCAGCATCGTCCACTGCCCGCCCGTCACCACCGCCATCATCCACCGGCCCCACACTCGCGAGCAGCTGGGCTTCTGCGTGGAGGACGGCATCGTGAGGCCCCGGCCCCTGGCCCGCGGTGGGGGGTAGGGCGGCCCTGAGCACGGGCCTGAGCAGCCCCCCACCTCTTTCCCATCCCCCCCTTTCCTCCCCCAGATCTGCAGCCTTCTCCGCGGCGGCATCGCCGAGCGCGGGGGCATCCGCGTGGGCCACCGCATCATTGAGATCAATGGGCAGAGCGTGGTGGCCACGCCACACGCCCGCATCATCGAGCTGCTCACCGAGGCCTACGGCGAGGTGTGCAGGTGGTGGGTGGTGGCCAGGGGCGCCCCCATGTCCCCCACAGGCCCAGGCCTGCCCTGAGCCCCATTCCGCCTCCACTCCCCAGGTACATATCAAGACAATGCCAGCCGCCACATACCGCCTCCTTACAGGCCAGGAGCAGCCCGTGTACCTGTGACCACCATGTCCCTCGCCTGCCACTGTGCCTTCGCCTCCATGGCCCCGGAGCCCTCTCCTGGGCCTGCCTTGGCTGGCCAGGACCCCAGCGGGTCTTGGTCCTGTATGATTCCCTAATATAAAAACAGTAAAAGCTTATGCAAGCGGCAGAGTCTCGGATCAGGGTCTACAAGACCGAGGAAGGTGAGCCCGGGGCTTGGCCCTCTCACCACCTTGTCCTTCCCGGAAGCCACTAGAAGCCGGTGCTGTGAAAATACTCTGTTTATTAAAGACCAGGCAGAGGGAGGCGGGGTTGCGGGTTCTGTATGGGAAACTGAGTCCCAGTCCCAGGGAGGGAGGAGGAGGACGGACTAGCTGGCAGCCTGGGAGAGGTCACAGGTCAGTGGCCGGACCCCAGTCGTAGCCTTCTTCATCGGAGGACTCCGCATCGCGGACTCGTGTAAACTTTTTCTTCAGGGCTTCCTGTTCATAGGTTCTGGGGATCAGGAAATAGAATAGATGCTGTGGGTGGGGAGCGTGTGAGCTTTCCCACTGTAAACTGAGGCTGACTGTGCTAGGCACAGTGGGTGTGGGCAGAGATAAGCACATCTGGGCATTCATAGGGAAGGCCTTGTTAACAAACTCCTATGCATCCCTCAAAGCCCCAGCTTCAATGTCCTGCCCTTCAAGAAGTCTTCCTAGCTCTCCCAGGAATTCCTCCTCCCTTGGCCCTGATTATATGGGGCTTAGAGAGACTTTGGCAGGCTCTGTCTTCCCAACTAGGCTAGGGGCACCATGAAGGCATAGCTTGGATATAGATCTCTATTAACCCCAGAGTCTGAGTCCCAAGGGAAGGGTTGAGGGGCCCCCAATCTGGAGTATGGGGTTCTTACCGCACGCTGTCCTGTCGCCACTGACCCTGGGGATGGCGGCTGTCCACCTTGGAGGAGAGGGAGAGAGGAGCTTCAAAATTCCCGCCAGAGCATGGTAAGTCACGATCACTAACCACCTCCATCCCATCCCCCACGTTGGCCGGGAACATCCTGCCCAATTGCTAACCCCATGACAAGTCTGCAGGTCATCCCCAAATATAAATGAGAAAACAGGCTGGGATGGGGGAAGGCCTTAGCTGAGACCTCCTAACCTGTCAGCAAAAGGGGAATTGGGTTTCTCATCTGTGCAGGTCCTCATAGGGCCACTGCCATGAGTTCATGTATGTAAAGGACTTAGTATAGTGGCTGCTCCATATGCAGGCCGCCATGGACAGTTGAACAGGTTGGGTACTGCACAACCCTAGGAAAATCATTCTAATCAGAGATGTCATCGATTCATAGATTTTTACATTGACCCAGAGAGGGTATGGAAGAAGATGCTGAGGCATATACACTAAGAGCTACATACACATTTGTTACTGTTAAACACCCAACTACAGCAGGGTGCTGTGGTTCACGCCTGTAATCCCAGCACTTTGGGATGCCAAGGCAGGATCATCACTTGAGCCCAGGAGTTAGAGACCAGCCTGGGCAACATAGCAAGACCACATCTCTGCAAAAAGTGAAAAAAATTAGCTGGGCATGGGTGATGGTGCGTGCCTGTGGTCCCAGCTACTCAGGAGGCTGAGGTGAGAGGATCCCTTTAGCTCAGGAACTGGAGGCTGCAATGAACTATGATTGCACCACTGCACTCCAGCCTGGGCAGCAGGGCAAGACCCTATCTCTAAAATTGAAAAAATAAAATATATAAATTAGGTAAGTTAGGTCAAGTTGAAAAAAACACGCAACTACTATGTGCCAAGACTTGGGCTGAGTACATTGAGTGCTCGCCACTGCCCTGTGCCACCAAGTCTGATACCATCCACCCTGTGGCCTAGATGAGGAAACAGGTGCAGAGAGAGGTTAAAATGTTGGCTGGAGGCCAGGTGCGGTGGCTCACGCCTGTAATCCCAACACTCTGAGAGGCTCAGGTGCATCACCTGAGGTCAGGAATTGGAGACCAGCCTGGCCAACGTGGTGAAACCCTGTCTCTATTAAGAATACCTTAAAAAAAAAAATAGCTGGGCATGGTGGCTCTAGCCTGTAATCCCAGCTACCTGGGAGTCTGAGGCAGGAGAATTGCTTGAACACAGGAGGCCGAGGCTGCCGTGAGCCGAGATCCAAGATCATGCCACTGCACTCCAGCCTGGGCAACAGAGCAAGACTCTAACTCAAAAAAAAAAAAAAAAAATTAGACCGGGTGCAGTGGTTCATGCCTGTAATACCAGCACTCTGAGGGGCCGAGGCGGGCAGATCACCTGAGGTTGGGAGTTTGAGACCAATCTGACCAACATGGAGAAACCCTGTCTCTACTAAAAATACAAAATTAGCCAGGCGTGGTGGCGCGTGCCTGTAATCCCAGCTACTCAGGAGGCCAAGGCAGGAGAATCGCTTGAACCCAGGAGGCGGAGGTTGCGGCGAGCTGAGTTGCCGCCATCGCACTCCAGCCTGGGCAACAAAAGCGAAACTCTGTCTCAAAAAAAAAAAGAAAAAAAAAATGGCTGCAAGTTGCTCAGTGCCACGTGGCTCTTAGCTACCCTAGGTCTGAGTCCCGGAAACCGATCTGACCAGGGAAGCTGTTTGTTGGCATCCTGGTAGGAAACAGGCTCCCCGGTGTGTGTCTCTGTGCCAGCGTCCCCGCCAGAGACCTTTCCCAGGACTGCCCCCCATGTCCCACGCACCTGGGTCCCCTGATAAGCCGAGATTCTCCCACGATCCCTCGGGCTCCGAGGCTCATCTGCCTGCACGGGCTCCGAGGACCGGGCCAGGGCTGGAGCCGGGGGCTCATCATCCACATCTGTGTAGGGCCCCCCCTCGCCGTCCGTGTACGCGCCGCCCTCGCCGTCCGTCTCCTCGTAGTCGCTGTTAACACGGCTGTCGCAGCTGAGGTCAGCGGAGCTGTCGGCCAGGCCGCGGTGAGGGAGGTCTAGGTTGTTCTCCAAGGAGCCTTCCAGCTGTGGGGTGGGTGTGGATGCTGCGGCTGGCCTCGGCCAGGACCCCAGCCGCCACCCACGACACCCCCCACCTTCAAACTCCAGTCCCAAATCGAGACGAGGATCCTGGAGCCTCAGTGGAGGCTTCACTGTTGACTCCAGGATTAATTGTATCCACTGAGCCTTCACCTGAGAGGCTCAGCCCCCAAATCCAAACTGAGCCCTAAACCTTGACTCCAGCAGCAAGAGAAGACTCCTCTCTCTCTCAAAACAGCTCCTCCAGGCCGGGCGCGGTTATTCAGGCTTGTCATCCCAGCACTTGGGGAGGCTGAGGTGGGTGGATCACCTGAGGTCAGGAGTTCGAGACCAGCCTGGCCAACATGGTGAAACCTCGTCTCTGCTAAAAATACAAAAATTAGCTGGGCGTGGTGGTGCTCGTCTGTAGTCCAGCTACTCGGGAGGCTGAGGCAGGAGAATCACTTGAACCCAGGAGGCAGAGGTTGCAGCGAGCCGAGACCACACTACTGCACTCCAGCCTGGGTGACATAATGAGACTCCATCTCAAATCAAACAACAACAGGCCGGGCGCGGTGGCTCAAGCCTGTAATCCCAGCACTTTGGGAGGCCGAGACGGGCGGATCACGAGGTCAGGAGTTCGAGACCATCCTGGCTAACACGGTGAAACCCCGTCTCTACTAAAAAATACAAAAAGCTAGCCGGGCGAGGTGGCTGGCGCCTGTAGTCCCAGCTACTCGGGAGGCTGAGGCAGGAGAATGGCGTAAACCTGGGAGGCGGAGCTTGCAGTGATCAGAGATCCAGCCAGTGCACTCCAGCCTGGGCGACAGAGCGAGACTCCGTAAAAAAAAAAAAAAAAAAAAATCAAACAACAACAAAAAATAGCTCCTCTAATCTCATCTCATCCAAGTTCCAGTCCAACACCCTTGTCTCAGGTCCCATCTTGACTCTGGCCACAATCCTGACCCCTGACCAAAACCTAACTCCCGACAGAGGCCGCAAACCCCAGCTGGGCCTGCACAGGGTCTGTGGGGCCCCCCGTCCCCGACCCACCCTCACCACGGCAGTACCTGATCTTCTGCTGTAAAGATGGGCCGCGTCTGCTGCTCTTGAATGATGGCCTTGAGCTCCTGGTACCAGGTGTCACTCGTGCCATTCAGAGGGATGGTGGCTGCAGGGAGGAGACATTAGTATGCGCGGGAGACTCAGGCTGGGGCCCACCCGCCTACCCTGGGACACCCAGCTCCCCCACCTGTGAAGAGGTGGCTGCTGTGTTTCCGCAGCTTATGGGCTTGTGCGTAGAGGCGGCGGGTGCTGCGGCGGGAGGCAGGCGCCAGCCACTGGCGCAGTGCCTTGAGGGCCGGCCGGCTCTCAGGGATGAAGAAGACCACAATGGGGTAGTACTGCACGTAGTTGAGGCGCTCGATGGCGGAGGGGGTCACATCCAGGAGCGCATGCTTGTCCTGGGCCAGGCCCGCGGAGGTTGGGGGAAGGGGGATTGCAGCAGGGTAAACAGAGAAAGATGGAAAGATGAGGAGTCTGAGGTCAGAGTGGACCCCAGCCTCTCACATCCACAGGCTAGCATGTTGGGGATAAGGGTGGTAATAGCCCAGGGCACAGCATCTTGGCAGACAGAAAGATGGGAAGATGAAGAGTCTGAGGTCAGAGTGGACCCCAGCCTCTCACATCCACAGGCTAGCATGTTGGGGATGGGAGTGGTAATAGCCCAGGTCACAGCATCTTGGGCATCAAAGCCCCAACTTGAGTCTCTCTGCCTGTGCCCAGGGCTGAGTGCTGTTTGACTCCGGTAAGCCCTTGTCTCTCTCAGGCCTCCTGCCTCACAAAGCCTCCGAAAGGGGCTCCATGGGAGACTGCACTTGTGGGGTGTGGGCTGAGAACAGGTCAGAACATTCAGTTGGACGCCCAGGCCTCGGTTTCCCCCATCCATGAAATGGGACCCATAGCAGGACCCGGCTTACTTTTTCTGCAATCAGCCGCACAGTGTCCAGTTTGATGATCTTGGAGGGGCTGTCTGTCCTGGACACAGTCTCTTTGGAGGGGAGACAGGACCAACAGCTTCAGGAGGGCATCCCCCGGCCCCTCAAATTCATGCCTACCTGCCCCTCCCCTGCTCAAGAAGCCACCATGGCTCCCCATTGCCCTGGAGAGAAATCCTAACAGCAGCAGCAGCAAATCCAACTCCTGTTGGCCAAGTGCCAGGCACTGCACTAACATCCTCTCCTGACCTCAAGCCCTCACCACCTCCCGAGGAGTGGGTGGCTGGTACTGGCCCATGTGGCAGGTGGGGAAACTGAGGCTCAGAGACAAAAGGCTACTTGCTCAGGGTCGCAGAGTCAGAGGCCAGATGCTGAGCCTGAGCTGCAACCCCTGGCTCTCCCAAACTCAGTCCCAACTCCAGGGCTCTGCTCAGGCTACAACCCCACAGGAAGCTCCACTCTTGCCCCTATCTGTCTTCTAGGATCTGAGAGGAGCACTGCTTCCTCCAGGAAGCCCTCCTGGATTGTGCAAAGTTTCCGGAAGGAGACACAGCCTGGCATGGAGGGGTTCAAGGAGGGAGACATGACCTCATCCCCCCTTTTTGTTTTGGTTAAAGACGTAAAATTGGCTGGGTACAGTGGCTCAAGCCTGTAATCCCACCACTTTGGGAGACCAAGGTGGGTGGATCACTTGAGGTCAAAAGTTCGAGACCAGCCTGGCCAAACTGCAAAACCCCGTCTCTACTAAAAATACAAAAATTAGCCAGGCATGGTGGCACGTGCCTGTAATCCCAGCTACTGAGGGGCTGAGGCAGGGGGATCACTTGAACCTAGGAGCGGAGGTTGCAGTAAGCCAAGATCCTGCCACTGCACTCCAGCCTGGGCAACAGAGCAAGACTCTGACTCAAAAAAAAAACAAAAACAAAAAACAAAAACACGCACACACACAAAGACGTAAAATTTGCATCTTTTTTAAATTAAAAAAATCTTTTTTCTTTTATAGAAATGTGATTTTGCTATATTGCCCAGGCTGGTTTCAAACTCCTAGGCTCAAGTCATCCTCATACCTTGGCCTCCCAAATTGCTGAGTTAAATGTGAGCCACTACACCCAGCCAAAATTTGCAATCTTAACTATTTTTTGTGTTTTGTTTTGAGACAGTCTCCCTCTGTCATCCAGGCTGGAGTGCAGTGGCACGATCTCTGCTCACTGCACCCTCCGCCTCCCAGGTTCAAGCGATTCTTCTGCCTCAGCTTCCTGAGTAGCCGGGATTACAGGCATGTGCCACCATATCCAGCTAATTTTTTGTGTTTTTAATAGAGACGGGATTTCACCGTGTTGTCCAGGCTGGTCTTGAATTCCTGACCACTGCGCCCAGCCTCCTAGTGTCTATCTT
>NW_012115377.1:644591-645866 GCF_000951035.1 Colobus angolensis palliatus | reverse complement strand
AAAAAAAAAAAAAAGGCTGTGGAGGTTCTATCCAGACAAACGGTGCCAAGATGGATTGAGGCTATCTGGCTTGGGTATTGGAGGGGGCACTGGTGGCCCATCTGCTGCTTATTTGCCGTCATTATTCTGACTCTCCACCCACCCCCCCCGCAAAAAACCAGTCGTGAAACGATTCACCAACAAGGTTTCCAGGGGATCTGGCGTCTCACCCGCGATTTCAAACTGGTCAGGCATCTCAGCAGTCAACTTCTGCATAGCAATGTCGGCCACAGGTCCCAGGATCACCACCGGCCGCTTGAAACTGGCTGAGGGGCAGAGACAGAGTGAAAGAATCAGGGTCCCATTTGCGGTTAAAGACAGCTAGGGTGTTGTACAAACCCCTCCACTTCCTTATAGTAAACAGCCTATTTAGCTAGGACCACAGCTGCCCAGCCAAAGACTACATCTCCCAGTATCCCCTGCAGCTAGGATGGCCATGTAACCAAATACTGGCCAATGGAACATAAGCAGATGATGTGTGCATTTCTGGGTTCCGCCTTCAAGGGCAGGAATAAGCCCCTCTCGGGCCTTCATTCCCTTACTCCCTGGCTGTAGGGTCTCTTTTAGCAGTTGAACCTAGCTAACTCATAGGTCAGGAGACTACAACCTGAGGGCCACATCTGGCCCACTGCATGTGTTTGTAAATAAAGTTTTATCAAAACACAGTGACGGCCATTTCTTTATGTCCTGTCTATGGCTACCTTTGAGCAGAGCTGAGTAGTTCTGCCAGAGACTAGCCCACAAAGCCTAAAATAGTTACTGTGTGATCCTTTGCAGGAAAGGTACGTTGACACCTGGCCTAGCAGATACACCATTTTACCACTGAAGAAACAGTCTCAGAGGATCTTGAGGGGAAAAAAGTGGCAGCCCAGGATCTTTGCAATTTAATCCTTCTCCTTCTCCCTTTCTTTCATTTTATTTACTTTTTTTTTTTGAGACGGAGTCTAGCTCTGTCACCCAGGCTGGAGTGCAGTGGCATGACCTTGGCTCACTGCAACCTCTGCCTCCCAGGTTCACACGATTCTCCTGCCTCAGCCTCCTGAGTAGCTGGGAATACAGGTACATGCCACCTTGCCCAGCTAATTTTTGTATTTTTAGTAGAGATGGGGTTTCACAATGTTGGTCAGGCTGATCTTGAACTCCTGACCTCGTGATCCGCCCACCTTGGCCTCCCAAAGTGCTGGGATTACAGGCATGAGCCACTGCGTCCGGCCTATTTACTTATTTTTTTGAGAT
>NW_012115377.1:636184-637399 GCF_000951035.1 Colobus angolensis palliatus | reverse complement strand
CAGCCTTTTTTTTTTTTTTAAAGACAGTGTCAATCTGCGGCCCAGGCTGGAGTGCAGTGGTACGATCATAGCTCACTGCAACCTGGACCTCTTGGGCTCAAGCTATCTTCCTGCCTCAGCCTCCCAAGTAGCTGGGACTATAGGTACGCACCACCATGCCCAATTATCTTTTTAAATTTGATGTAGAGGCTGGGCGCGTTGGCTCACGCCTGTAATCTCAGCACTTTGGGAGGCCGAGGCAGGTGGATCATGAGATCAGGAGTTCAAGACCAGCCTGACTAACATGGTAAAACCCCATCTCTACTAAAAATACAAAAAATTAGCTGGGCGTGGTGAACGACACCTGTAATCCCAGTTACTCAGGAGGCTGAGGCGGGAGAACAGCTTGAATCAGGGAGGCAGGGGTTGCAGTGAGCTAAGATCACGCTATTGCACTCCAGTCTAAGATAGAGCGAGACTCTGTCTAAAAAAAAAATAAAAAGTAAATAAATAAATAGATTTGATGTAGAGATGTAGTCTTGCTTTACTACCCAGGCTTGTCTGGGACTCCTGGCCTCAGCAATCCTCCTATCTCAGCGTCCCAAAGTGTTAGGATTATAGGTGTGAGCCACCACGCCCGGCCAAGACTGTGCCTTTTAGAGGCTGGATGTTAGGGAACAGGTGCATCAGGACCTTTGTGTGAGGCCTCCCCAGGGCCCCTCGCACCCCGGGCCCCACCTTCTCGAAGCACCACTCGTTCATAGGGCGGGTAGTGACCCTGTCGGGTCAGAGCTGAGAGGTCCTCATGGCTCCGCTGAGTGGTCTTCTTGGCTCCTCGACGAAGACCCCGCAGCCGCCAGAACTCGGCCCGAGCATTGGAGCTCGCCGAGGAGCCAGGACCGATTCCCACGGCCCTCTGGGCAGCTTCCAGGCTGGCCAGCTGCTCCGCCCTGGGGAGGAGAGGGGACAGACAGTACTGAGCACTGGGGTCAGCAGCATCGCGGCCCCAAAGACGTCCTCCTCCTACCCCTCGGAGCCTGTGGACAGGCCACTTTGTATGGCAAATGGGACTCTGCAAATGAGATGATGATTATTATTATTTTGGGTTTTTTTGAGACAAAGTCTTGCTCTGCTGTCCATGCTGGAGTGGGCTGGAGTGCAGTGGCACAATCTCAGCTCACTACAACCTCTGCCTCCTGGGTTCAAGTGATTCTCCTGCCTCAGCCTCCCGAGTAG
>NW_012115377.1:625557-632019 GCF_000951035.1 Colobus angolensis palliatus | reverse complement strand
CAGTGGCCTCCCCGCGCGTGGCTCTGCTCAGGGCCCGGGTACAGCGTGTCCAGCACGTGGAAGACGTCGCCACGGGTGAAGCCCAGGCCGGAGGGTGGGCTGGGCTCCAGCTCAAAGTGTGTGCGGATGTAGAAGGAGTCGCCCACGCGGGACTGCACCATTTTCCAGAAAACTGGGGAGAGCAGAAGGCTGCATGAGCTGCCTGGTCTGAGCCCTCCCCCGCGGAGAGTGGGCCTGGCTGGAGGGAACCCACCCTGGGAGACTTGGGCACTCTCCCTGCAGGGACTGGGGAGAGGGATGGAGGGTGCAGAGACGCACATTCGACCACAGACCTGCACTCGCCACCAGGCCACACAGCCAGGTCCTCCCCCCGACACACACAGGCACACCCACATCCACACACACTCACTGTCCTGCTTCCGCTGCGTCACCAGCTCCATCTCCTCTCCCGGTGGCAGCCCCAGCAGGAACTGCACTGCCTCCTCCCGTGTCAGGTTCTGGAATGGCACGTCATTCACCTGCCAGAAAGCGGGCACAGCTATAGACCAAGCTCCGGTACCTCCTGGCCGTGCATGAGATCCTGGACCTTCCTCTGGGCAAAACTCAGCCCCAACGGCTTCTAGAGCTGCTTCCAAGAGCCCCGGCAGTTCCCGGAGGGCTTTCTGACTGGGGTATCACCCTATGACTGTGTGATGTGTGACACAGACAGCTGGTGGCATCATAAGGATACAAGGTTTTTTTGTTTGTTTGTTTGTTTTTTGTTTGTTTTGTTTTGAGATGGAGTCTTGCTCTGTCTCCCGGGCTGGAGTGCAGTGGCCGGATCTCAGCTCACTGCAAGCTCCGCCTCCTGGGTTCATACCATTCTCCTGCCTCAGCCTCCTGAGTAGCTGGGACTACAGGCGCCCGCCACCTCTCCTGGCTAGTTTTTTGTATTTTTTAGTAGAGACGGGGTTTCACCGCGTTAGCCAGGATGGTCTTGATCTCCTGATCTCGTGATCCGCCCGTCTCGGCCTCCCAAAGTGCTGGGATTACAGGCTTGAGCCACTGCGCCCGGCTGATACAAGGGTTTTGACACGGAAACAGGGGCACAGGCACTGCGCTGGCCCTCGGACAACCAAGTCATGGTGGGTTGTCAGTATCAAAACATGGGAACAGAGGTCATGACATGGAGCTCGGTGGAAACTGTGAACTGCTCAAAAGAATTCAGACATAATCACAGTGGTCACAGGGTCGTGACAAGCACAACAATATACAGACGCAGCCAATGGACACAGCCACCTGCTCTCGGGGTTGTGACATGGACAGCAATACACAGACACAGTCACCTGCTCTTGGGGTCACAACAGGGACAGCAATGTACAGACACAGCCACCTGCTCTCGGGGTCACGACAGGGACAGCAATATGCAGACACAGCCACCTGCTCTCAGGGTCATGACATGGAAGCAATATACAGACACAGCCTGTGGACACAGACACCTACTCCCGGGGTCATGACACGGATGCAATATACAGACACAGCCACCTGCTCTCAGGGTCATAACAGGGACAGCAATATACAGACACAGCCACCTGCTCTCGGGGTTGCGACAGGGACAGCAATATACAGACACAGCCTGTGGGCACAGACACCTCAGACACCTACTCTCGGGGTCATGACATGGATGTCAAGGTTAGAATCCCACAAGCAAACTGAGTAGAAATACACTAAAAAATACCATGACCCTCAGGCAACTGGGCACCAAGTTGTCACCCAGCCAGTGGGCTGAGGACATGGAAAGTGAGGAGCTGTGACTCCCTCATGAATCAGAACTCACACTGCAAGGTCAAGACACAAGGTCATGAGAGCAAACTGGGGGTGCGACTTGGTGAGTGAACTTGTACAAGGGACAGGGGAGACGGCCTGGGGATGAGACGAGGCAAGGACAGAGACGGGGGGATGATGAAGGGCTGTGGATCCTGGAGGTAGTGATGACACTGTCATGAAGGCAGGACCCAGGCAAGGTCACAACACAGACACAGGGGGTGGTGGCACAGAAAGTGACTGTAAATGGACATGGAGATCATACGAGAATGATCTGTGACCTGACCACACGATTAGGACATATGAGACGGTCGTGACGCGGTTGACACAGCCCCGTCGGGAACAAGAGGATTGCGACCCAGACAAGGTCATGACATAGGCAATGAGGTTGTGGCCCAGACAAAGTCCTGACGTTGATAACAAGGAGACTGTGACATTGATAACAAGGTTGTCACATGGACAAGGTCATATGACATGAACAACAAGACTGTAACCCAGGATGGGTGCGCTGGCCCACACCTGTAATCCCAGCACTTTGGGAGGCTGAGGTGGGTGGATCACTTGAGGCCAGGAGTTCAAGACCAGCCCGGCCAACGTGGTGAAACCCCGTCTCTACTAAAAATACAAAAATTAGCTAGGCATGGTGGTGGGCGCCTGTAATCCCAGCTACTTGGGAGGCTGAGGCAGGATGATCCCTTGAACCCGGGGGGCGGACGTTGTAGTGAGCCGAGATCACACCACTGCATTCCAGCCTGGGTGTCAGAGCAAGACTCCATCTCAAAAAAAAAAAAAAAAGTTAGCCAGGCACAGTGGCTCATGCCTGTAATCTCAGCTACTTGGGAAGCTGAGGCAGGCGGATCACCTGAGGTCAGGAGTTTGAGACCAGCCTGGTCAACATGGCAAAAACTCATCTCTACTAAAAATATAAAAATCAGACGGGCGTGGTGGTGGGCACCTGTAATCCCAGCTACATAGGAGGTGAGGCAGAAGAATCGCTTGAACCTGGCAGGCAGAGGTTGTGGTGATCCGAGATCGCACCACTGCACTCCAGCCTGGGCAACAAGAGCAAAACTCCGTCTCAAAAACAAACAAACAAAAAAGATGAACCCGGATAAGGTCAAGGCACAGACAAGGAGGTTGTGACTGGACGATGACGTCATGACCTAGAAGATAAGGTCGTGACATCGGCCAGACCGTGACACAGCCAAGAGGACATTGAAATGTTAAAATACCCATCTGGGGTCTCAACAGTCCCCAGGGTGGACCCAAGGGGAGGACCCACAGGCTTTAGCCAACAAGGGCAGGACCTAGCACACGACACGCCCATGACCGGTGGGGCTGGCCGGCCACCCCGGGGAGCACCTGCAGGATCTGATCTCCCTCCTGGATGCCCTGACCGTCGGCCGGGCTGCCCGCCTGCACCCCGGACACGAAGATGCCCACGTCATTGCCCCCGGCCAGCCGCAGCCCGATGCTCCTGCCCTTGAGGAAGCGGACCACCCGTGTGTCGGGGCTGTACCTGCAAGGGGAGGCAGAGGTGGGGTCAGACCGGAGTGGGCGGACAAGGGGAGGGCTCAGCATTGTCCTTGGGAAAGCCCCCACCCCCTCCAGGCCTCGGTTTCCCCCAAATCCCCACTTAATTGTCCCACTCAACACAAGAGATACAAGCAGGCAGGACTGCGCTGATGAGGGAGGCAGCCTGGGATGCAGGAGTTTCAAGTAGGTGGGCTTTCTTCTGGCGTACATACCCGCGATCCTCCATGCTCTGGCTGCTGGGCACTCTGTAGATGTCATAGCTGCTTTCCCTGGGCAACTCTGAAAGGGAAAAGCCAGTCTCTTTCCCCAGCACACTGGCTCGGTCCAGCCTCCAAACCTTTGCTTTATGTCGTCATCCTGGAAGGACCGTCACCCACCTCGAGTCCTTCTCAGGAAACCGTGTCTCACCACTTAGGCTCAGGCCAACCTCCCCCGGCTCTGCCTGCCACAGCCTTGCTGTCGGGGATCTGAAATATCAGGGATTGGCCAGGCGCGGTGGCTCATGCCTGTAATCCCAGCACTTTGGGAGGCCAAGGCGGGTGGATCACAAGGTCAGGAGTTCAAGACCAGCCTGGCCAAGATGGTGAAACCCCGTCTCTACTAAAAATACAAAAAAATTAGCTGGGCGTGGTGGCATGCGCCTGTAATCCCAGCTACTCTGGAGGCTGAGGCAGAGAATTGCTTAAACCTGGAGGGGCGGAGGTTGCAGTGAGCTGAGATTGCGCCACTGCACCCCTGCTTGGGCGACAGAGGGAGACTCTGTCTCAAAAAAAAAAAAAAAAGAAATATCAGAGATAGGGGTGCTCAGAGTCACCACTCACCTGCTTGTTGCTCACCTGGTTCCGAGATGGTTCTGGAATCGACTGAACTTTCCCGCCGAAGCTGGGGGCTCTCCCTGGTGGGGAAGAGATTGGGAGTGAGGCAGGGGTGGATGTCAAGGGGTCATTTTAATAAGAATTTTAGGCCGTTTGTGGCGGTTCATGCCTGTAATCCTAGCATTTTGGGAGGTTGAGGAGGGTGGATCACCTGAGGTCAGGAGTTCAAGACCAGCCTGGCCAACGAGGTTAAACCCCGTCTCTACAAAAATACAAAAATTAGGCAGGCATGATGGTGGGTGTCTGTAATCCCAGCTACGCAGGAGGTTAAGGCAGGAGAATTGCTTCAACCCAGGAGGTAGAGGTTGCAGTGAGCAAAGATCACGCCATTGCACTCCAGCCTGGGCGACAGAACAAGACCTTGTCTCCAAAAAAAACAAATAAATAAACAAAATAAAAAGAATTTTAATTTGTCTGGGCTGGGCGTGGTGGCTCACACGTGTAATCCCAGCACTTTGGGAGGCTGAGGCAGGCCAAATGCTTGAGCCCAGGAGTTCAAGACCAGCCTGGGCAACACAGCCCCCATGTCTACCAAAAATATGAAAATTAGCCAGTCTCATATGACTTGGTCTCAAAACAAATAAATAAATAGAGGAAAAAAAAAATTTTTTTTTGAGACAGAGTTTTGCTGTGGTCGCCCAGGCTGGAGTGTAATGACATGATCTCGGCTCACTGCAAACTCCATTTCCTGGGTTCAAGCGATTCTCCTGCCTCAGCCTCCCAAGTAGCTGGGATTACAGGCACCTGGCACCATGCCGGGCTAATTTTGGTATTTTAGTAGAGATGGGGTTTCACCATGTTGGCCAGGCTGGTCTCGAACTCCTGACCTCAGATGATCCACCTTCCTTGGCCTCCCAAAGTGCTGGGATTACAGGCGTGAGCCACCGCACCCAGCCTAAGGCAGAGTTTGATACTAAGAAGTGGGGTGCTGCTGTAACCGACACCTACAAATGTGGACACGGCTTTGGAACTGGGTAATGGGTAGAGGCTGGAGGTATTTTGAGGCACGTGCTAGAAATACAGGACTACATCCTCACGGTTACCCCCAGTTGGAAAGCTACGTCCGCATTCCCCTCTCCCTCCCACCGACTATTCTGACGGGTGATACTTACACGGGAGAGTTGGTCTGGCTGGCCTCGGGGCTCCGCTGAGCGTGCCGGGGTGGCGGCGGGATGTGGGACGGTGGTGCCTGCGAGAGCTCCGAGGTGAGGTCTGAGATGTCTGCAGGGGGAGAGGACATCTCATCAGCCATGGTCACGCCTTCCGGATTGGACCCATTTTACAGAGGGGCACATCAAGACCCCTCTAAACAAAGAGCCCTAGACCAAAGTCAGAAGCTCAGTTAGAATATTCAGCTCTGGAGGTGGGCACGGTGGCTCACGCCTATAATCCCAGCTACTCAGGAGGCTGAGGCATGAGAATCACTTGAACCCAGGAGGGTGAGCCAAGATCGCCCCCTTGTACTCCCGACTTTCTGTGTGGCCTTTGGCAAGTTCCTGTCACTCTCTGAGCCTCTAGGGACCAGAATCACTGGTTCCTCCTTGGCCCTGCCTGGGGCTTCCTGCCTTCCCTGCTGTCCATTCAACCCCCTCCCAGGGCCTACCCTCTGGGTCCTCACCCTCCAATGGCGAGCTGTCACTGTCACTGACGGCAGGCGGAACGGTCACCAGGAACTGCCGGCGATCTCTCAGCACCAGCAGGCTTAGCTTCCCTTCCGACTTTTCGATCAGTCGCCGGGTGTCACTCAGTGACAGGTTCTGGCTGGACACGCCGTTGATCTGAAAGGGACCAGGAATGAAAGAGAGGAAGTGAGTTAATGAGAGACGGGAGACAGTAGAAAGTTTGGTGGGGGAACTAGAAACAGACAATTCCCCCAGGGGTTGCTAAAAACAGACACAACCTAAGGAAAATGTTAGAATTGGATTCCTGCTGTGAGTGGAGACCACACCAAGAACTGAGCACCGAATTCTAGGAACAGAAAATGTTCCTTAGAACATCCAGGGGCGGGAGACACTGGAGAAAATGAGAAACAGGTTGACTCTCCTTTCTTACCAAAAGTGGAAATTTCTCAGGGGATACTAGGAACAGATGTGAGGGTGACATTATAAACAACTCTAATTGAGGAGGAGTATCAGATACTTAAAAGAGTTGTCAATTAGAGGTCAGGAGTTCAAGACCAGCCTGGCCAACACGGTGAAACACTGTCTCTACTAAAAATACAAAAATCAGCCAGGCATGGTGGTGCACG
>NW_012115377.1:613974-624992 GCF_000951035.1 Colobus angolensis palliatus | reverse complement strand
ACCTCGCCCGGCTAGTTTTTTGTATTTTTAGTAGAGACGGGGTTTCACTGTGTTAGCCAGGATGGTCTCAATCTTCTGACCTTGATCCGCCCGTCTCAGCCTCCCAAAGTGCTGGGATTACAGCAGGCTTGAGCCATTGTGCCCGGCCACATTTTTTTTTTTTTAAATAGAGATGGCCATCTTGCTATGTTGCCCAGGTTGGTCTCAAACTTCTGGGCTCAAGCAGTCCTCCTATCTCAGCCTCCTACAGTACTGGGATTACAGGCATAAGCCACCACACCTGGCATTTTATTTATTTATTTATTTATTTATTTTTGAGACAGGGTCTCGCTCTGTCGCCCAGGCTGGAGTACAGTGGCATCATCACAGCTCAAGATCACTGTAGCCTTAACCTCCCAGGCTCAGGTGATCCTCCCACCTCAGCCTCCAAGTAGCTGGGACCACAGGTGTGTGGCACCACTAATTTTCTTTTTTGTAGAGATGGGGTCTCACTCTGTTGCCCAGGCTGGTCTTGAATTTCTGGGCTCAAGAGATCCTCCTGCCTCGGCCTCCCAAAGTGCTGGGATTATAGACGTGAGCCACCAGGCCTGGCTCTGGGATTGTAAATTTCTAATACCCCCACCAAGTTATCTATTTCTGGTATCTGCTGCAGTACACTAGAAACACAGTTGCTCAGGTCACTAGAAACAGATAATTTAGCCAGACGCGGCGGCTCACGCCTGTAATCCCAACACCTTGGGAGGCCGAGATGGGTGGGTCGCCTGAGGTCAGGAGTTCGAGACCAGCCTGGCCAACATGGCGAAACCCTGTGTTTACTCAAAATACAAACATTAGCCGGGTGTGATGGTGGGCACCTGTAATCCCAGCTACTCGGGAGGCTGAGGCAGGAGAATCCCTTGAACCTGGGAGGTGGAGGTTGCAGTGAGCCGAGATTGCGCCACTGCACTCCAGCCTGGGTGACAGAGCGAGACTCTGTCTCAAAATAAAATAGAAAAGAAACAGATAACTTTTTAAAGACACTGGAAATAACCAGCTGAAAGCAGTTTGGAAATCAGACACCAGGAGTCACTAGAAACAGATTTTCAGGGGAAGAATCCAGAAAGAAAGCATCCTTTAGGGCAGGGCGGCTCCCCTAAACACGGTGACTGGGTCATTAGCATCCAGCCACCTAGGGTAGGTCCAGGAGTCAGCTGCCCACATGATTCTCTGACGCACATCAAAGCTACAGGGTATTAGAAACAGACAACCCCATGGGGATACTAGAAACCGACATTTGGCCATGGATTAGCAGTAGCTGGAGAGAAAGGTGTTGTTTTTGTTTTTTTTTTTTTTTTTGAGATGGAGTGTCTCGCTCTGTCGCCCAGGCTGGAGTACAGTGGTGCTCAGCCTCCCAAGTAGCTGAGACTACAGGTGCCCGCCACTGGGCCCGGCTAATTTTTTTGTATTTTTTTAGTAGAGACGGGGTTTCACCGTGTTAGCCAGGATGATCTCGATCTCCTGACCCCCGTGTTAGCCAGGATGATCTTGATCTCCTGACCTCATGATCCACCCGCCTCAGCCTCCCAAAGTGCTGGGATGACAGGCGTGAGCCACCGCGCCCGGTGATTTTATGCCTGGCCATCTGCAACCTTTGAGATACAAGCAACAACACTGAAGGTAAATGGTTTGGGGCCCAGCTCTGCTGTCGTTGTTGTATGACTCAGTGGCACTGCCCGTCCCCACCCTGCCTCGGTCTCCCTGCCCTTAGGACAAGAAGCCCGGCCTCACCTGTAGAATGAGATCTCCTTCATGCAGCCCACGGTGCCGGGCAGCCAGGCCCGAATCTGTGATGTGCTTGATGAAGATCTGACTGCCCAGTTTGACACCAAACTCTGTAAGGGGGGGAGGAGGAAAACTGAGGCAGGACTCTGGAGACGGGTGCCTGGGGGCATTCTCCTGCTGCAAGGACAGAGTCCAGGTGTGGGCCCTCCCTTCCTAACACTTTGATGGCATCATAATGAGAACGGTGATGTCGCCTGTGGGATCTGAGATCTGAAAGTGTCAATGACATCTCCACAGGGTGGGGGCACCAGGTCACCTGCCGCTCGTGATGTTGCCATGCCCAGGCTAAGGGTGTTATATTGCTCATGACATCATAATTGTTTCAATTTTTATTTTTTATTTTTAAATTTTTTTTTTTTTTTCTTTTTGAGGCGGAGTCTGGCTCTGTCGCCCAGGCTGGAGTGCAGTGGCCGGATCTCAGCTCACTGCAAGCTCCGCCTCCCAGTTTACGCCATTCTCTTGCCTCAGCCTCCCGAGTAGCTGGGATAGCTGGGACTACAGGCGCCTGCCACCACGCCCAGCTAGTTTTTTGTTTTTTTTTTTTTTAGTAGAGATGGGGTTTCACCGTGTTAGCCAGGATGGTCTCGATCTCCTGACCTTGTGATCCGCCGGTCTCAGCCTCCCAAAGTGCTGGGATTACAGGTTTGAGCCACCGCACCCGGCCTATTTTTAAATTTTTTTCGAGAGTGAGTCTCACTGTTATCATCTGGGCTGGAGTGCAGTGGCGAAATCTCGGCTCACTGCAACCTCCACCTCCTGGGTTCAAGCAATTCTCATTCCTCAGCCTCCCAGGTAGCTGGGATTACAGGTGCATGCCACCACGCCTGGCTAATTTTTGTATTTTTAGTAGAAACAGGGTTCCACCATATTGGTCAGGCTGGTCTCAAACTCCTGGCCTCAAGTGATCCGCCTGCCTTGGCCTCCCAGTGCTAGGATTACAGGCATCAGCCACCACACTCAGCCAGGCCTCTTCTTATAAGGACCCGGTGGTGATATTGGACCCCCCAGATCATCCAGGATCACCTCCGAGCTCAGGGTCCTTCACTCCATCCCACATGCTGAGTCCCTTTTGCTAAGTGAGGTGGCCTAAGCAGACGTTCCGGGGATCAGGGAGGGGACATGTTGATAAAATGGTTCTGGGCCTCAAGTGGCTGACAGGTGATATGGCTTAACCCAGCTCAGAATTAGGGACCACCAGGTTCAGAGACAAAGAGCTAGACAGAATATATGAAATACAGACAGGGAGAAAGGGACAGAAAAGGGCAAAAGTGGGGATTTGTGGTGCGGGGAGTGAGGAGCGAGAAGATGCCAGGTGTAGTTGTAGCCTCCAGGCCGGGCACGGTGGCTCACGCCTGCAATACCAGCACTATGGGAGGCCAAAGCAGGGGATCACCTGAGGTCAGGAGTTCGAAACCAACCTGGCCAACATGGTGAAACCCTGTCTCTTCTAAAAATACAAAAATTAGCCAGGCATGGTGGCGAGTGCCTGTAGTCCCAGTCACTAGGAAGGCTGAGGCAGGAGGAGGGCTTGAAACCGTCACCCACCCGACCACGGTGCCCTGTGTCCAGTTCTGATCGCGCCTGACCTCCCGCCTCACCTTCGCTGTCTCTCCTCTTTACCAGAACCGACTTCACTGGCTTCATCTGCACGTCCTGCCGCGGCAGCCGCTTAAAGCCAGACACCAGGGCCAGCCCGTTGGCCTCGGAGTCATCACCCGGGCTCCTACGCCCATGGCTGCTGGCCCGGCCCCGGCGACCAGGCCTCTGCCGGCGGGAGCGCTCGTCCCAGGAGTGGCCGGAGCCGCTGGATGAGTCACCGTCATAACCCTGGCCCTGGTCCACCTCCTCCGCGCGGTGTGGCCCGTCGCCCCCGTCCGAGTCCTGGCGCCCTGGGCCGGAGGGGCTGGCCTTGGTGGTGGTGGTGGGCAGCTGGATCCTCCGGGGACGTTTCACTGTCTGTTAGAGGAAGGGACAGGAGGGGTCAGCTACAGGATAGGGCTGGGGGAGGCTCTGCTCAGCCCCCAGGTGACCCTGGGGGACACCAGTCTCTCTCTGGGCCTTAATGTCCAAAGTGTAAGATGAGATGACTCGTCGCTCTCTGAAGCTTACAACCTCTACAGCGGCAGGACCCAGGCTGGGGTCAGAGACGCCGGCCGTGCCAGGGGCTGCCTACTCACAATGTTGGCCATCTTGGCGCAGGTCTTGAGTGTCTGAATGACAAACGTGGAGGTGGCATTCTCCATGGAGACCCCATTCACCATGACGATGTGGTCGCCTGTCCTGAGAGAGGTGGGCGGATCTTACGGAGGCGGCTTTGCAGGGGAGACCCTCGTAACAAGCCCTCCCTGAGGAGGGGGTGTCCCTGGAACCTCCAGGTCTACAAGGCCTGGTTCTAATTCATTGGCGTCCCTAGGCTCACAAAGACATTCATCCTTCTGGGCCTCCGTTTTCTCACCTGTAAAATGGGGCCAATTGTAGAACCTACTACAATCATAGACTGGAAGCAACATTTTTTTTTTTTTTTTGAGACAGGGTCTCACTCTGTTGCCCAGGCTGGACTGCAGTAACACAATCTCAATTCACTGCAACCTCCACCTCCTCATTTCAAACGATCCTCCTGCCTCAGCCTCCCTAGTAGCTGGGACTACAGGTGCCCGCCACCACTCCTGGCTAAGTTTTGTATTTTTTATTTTATTTTATTTTATTTTTATTTTTATTTTTTTGAGACAGAGTCTTGCTCTGTTGCCCAGGCTGGAGTGCTATGGTGCAATCTCGGCTCACTGCAAGCTCTGGTTCCCGGGTTCACACCATTCTCCTGCCTCAGCCTCCCAAGAAGCTGGGACTACAGGGGCCCGCCACCATGCTCGGCTAATTTTTTGTATTTTTTAGTAGAAATGGGGTTTCACCATGTTAACCAGGATGGTCTCGATCTCCTGACCTCGTGATCCACCCACCTCGGCCTCCCATAGTGCTGGGATTACAGGCGTGAGCCACCATGCCCAGTCTGGAAGCTACAACTACACCTGGCATCTTCTAGCTGCTCGCTTCCTCCACCACAAATCTCCACTTTCTGCTTTTCTTTCCCTCTCTCCCCGTCTGTATTTCATATTTTCTCTCTAGCTCTTTCTCTCTGAACCTAGTGGTCCCTAATTCTGGGCTGGGCTGAGCCATATCACCTGTCAGCCACTTGGGGCCCAGAACCATTTTATCAACATAATTCCAAGAAGCTTCAAACCCTTAAAGACTCAGGACACTGGGTCTCCTTCCCTCCTGCCAAAAAAAAAAAAAAAAAGATGGTTTCCAGGACTTTATGTTCCAAAAGGACCCTGGGGCCACTATGACCCCAGGAACTGCCGTGAGGAACCCGGAAGTACTTTAGGGAAGTGAGGCTCAAGTCTCTGACGCTGTTCTACTGCCAACTCTAAGCTCTGTGTTGACAGAGCTAGAAGGTGCCAGGCACTTTCCAGTCTCCTTGCTTTGGCTTACAAAGGTTTCACCTTGCTTTCTTTTTTTTTTTTGACGGAGTCTTGCTCTGTCACCCAGGCTGGAGTGCAGTGGCACGACCTCAGCTCACTGCAACCTCCGTCCATTCAGGTTTAAGCAATTCTCTGCCTCAGCCTCTGGAGTAGCTGGGATTAGAGGTGCATGCCACCGCACCCCGCTAATTTTTTGTATTTTTAGTAGAGATGGGGTTTCACCATCTTGGCCAGGTTGGTCTTGAACTCCTGACCTCATGATCCACCCGCCTCGGCCTCCTGAAGTGCTGGGATTACAGGTGTGAGCTTTTGCACCCGGCCTGCCTTGCTTTCTTTCTTTTTTATTCTTTTTTTTGAGACACAGTCTCGCTCTGTTGCCCAGGCTGGTATGCAGTGGCGTGATCTCGGCTCACTGCAACCTCCACCTCCCAGGTTCAAGCAATTCTCCCAGCTCAGCCTCCCGAGTAACTGGGATTACAGGCGTGCACCACCATACCCGGCTGATTTTTGTAATTTAGTAGAGATGGGGTTTCACCATGTTGGCCAGGCTGGTGTCAAACTCCTGACCTCAGGTGATCCACCCACCTCAGCCTCCCAAAGTGCTGGGAAGACAGGCGTGAGCCACCGCACCCAGCCTGGTTTCTCCTCTCGACGTGCCCTCCCCCTGCCAGAACCCAGCTGCCTGGATACTCACTGTAGTCTGCCCTCCGCCGGCCCTCCAAGTACCACGTCAGACACAACCACAGATCCACTGGGCCGGTCTCGGCCTCCAGAGATCGCGATGCCAAAGCCCCGGCGAGGGTCCTGAGAGAGGATGAGGGGGAGGAAGAGCTGCTGTTTCCTGCAGGGTAAAGCATCTCCCCTCTATTGAGCTGGGCCTAAGCCGCCATGCCCCCTGGCACCCAGACAGGGCGAGGGAGGCCTTACCTTGGACAGCGTGGCCGTGTGCTGTTCCCAGATGGTCAGCTCCTCCATGTCGGCCACCTGGTCAAGGGGAACACAGGTGTGAGGCCACACAGCCTCATCTGAGCACTTGGGGGTCCCCAGCCCAGGGTGGGGAGTCCAGCTCTGACAGGCCTGTGGTTGGAGCCTATGACAAGTTACTACCTCTCTCAGGGCCTCAGGTTTTTTTGTTTGTTTTTTGTTTTGTTTTGTTTCTTGAGACAGGGTCTTGCTCTGTCACCCAAGCTGGAGTGCAGTGGCACAATCTCAGCTCATTGCAAGCTCTACCTCCCGGGTTCTAGCGATTCTCCTGCCTCAGCCTCCCAAGTAGCTGGGATTACAGGGGTGCACCACCATGCCTGGCTAATTTTTTTTTTTTTTTTTTTGAGATGGAGTCTCGCTCTGTCACCTGGGCTGGAGTGCAGTAGCCGGATCTCAGCTCACTGCAAGCTCTGCCTCCCGGGTTTATGCCATTCTCCTGCCTCAGCCTCCGGAGTAGCTGGGACTACAGGCACCTGCAACCTCGCCCGGCTAGCTTTTTGTATTTTTTAGTAGAGACGGGGTTTCACAGTGTTAGCCAGGATGGTCTCGATCTCCTGACCTCGTGATCCGCCCGCCTCGGCCTCCCAAAGTGCTGGGATTACAGGCGTGAGCCACTGTGCCTGGCCTTGTTTTGTTTTTTTTTGAGGCAGAGTCTCACTCTGTTGCCCAGGCTGGGTTGCAGTGGCACGATCTCTGCTCACTACAGTCTCCGCCTCCCAAGTTCAAGTGATCTTCCTGCCTCAGCCTCCTGAGTAGCTGGGTTTACAGGTGCCCGTCACCACGCTCGGCTAATTTTTCCATTTTTAGTAGAGACGGGGTTCACCATTTGGCCAGGCTGGTCTCAAACTCCTGACCTCAACTGATCCACCCACCTCAGCTTCTCAAAATGCTGGGATTATAGGCCTGAGCCACAGCGCCTGGCCCGTACTCAGTTTTTCATCTGCAAAATGGGTCTAAGTCAGTGGCTCTCAAACAGGGGCAATTCTGCTTCCCCCTGGGGACACTGGGCGATGTCTGGGGACACATGTGGTTGTCATGACTTGGGGGAGCTCCTGATATGGAGTGGGTGGAGGCCAGGGACGCTGCTCAGCACCCTGCAGTGCCCAGGACGGCCCCACCCCGGAGAACAATCCGGCTGTGAATGTCAGCAGCGCCAAGGGGGAGAGACCTGGTTGAAGTGAACTGAACAGTAGCAGGTGCAGAGAGAAAGCAAGTTCTTGGTCCCTCTCCCTCTGGAAGGTCTGGCTCAGTTCCCTGGAGAGGATCGAGCCAGGCCTGCAGGGTAGAGGGAGCTCACTCTGCTCCAGCCACTCGGGCCTCCTCACTGTCCCTCCAACACCAACACGCCAGGCGCAGTCCTGCCTCAGGGCCTTTGCACCAGCCGTGCCCTCTACACGGAGCACCTTCCCCATATCCCTCACCCTGCTTCAAGGACTTAACTCAAACGTGACCCCCTTGATGAAGTCACCGCTGACCACCCCGTTTAGAACTGTAACCCCCTCCTGACCACAACAGACCACCTTTTCCCTCTCTCCTTGGTGTATCTTCCTCCATAGGATTTTCAACCCGGCCAGGCACCATGCCTGACACCTGTAATCCTAGCACTCTGGGGGCCAAGGCAGGTGGATCACCTGAGGTCAGGAGTTTGAGACCAGCCTGGGCAACATGGTGAAACCCCATCTCTACTAAAAATAGAAAAATTAGCTGGGTGTGATGGTGCACACTTGTAATCCCAGCTACTTGGGAGGCTGAGACAGGAGAATTGCTTGAACCGGGGAGGCGGAGGTTGCAGTGAGCCAAGATTGCACCCTGCACTCCAGCCTGGGCGACAGAGCAAGACTCCATCTCAAAAAAAAAAGGCAGGCTGGGTGCGGTGACTCATGCCTGTAATCCCAACACCACTTTCGGAGGCCAAGGCAGGCAGATCACCTGAGGTCAGGAGTTCAAAATCAACCTGGCCAACATGGCGAAATCCTGTCTCTACTAAAAATACAAAAAAAAAATGAGCAAAGCATGGTGGCGGGTGCCTGTAGTCCCAGCTACTTGGGAGGCTGAGGCAGGAGAATGGCTTAACCTTGGAGGTGGAGGCTGCAGTGAGCCGAGATCACGCCGTTACACTCCTGCCTGGGCGACGGAGCAAGGCTCCGTCTCAAAAAAGAAAAGAAAAAAATTAAAAAAGGAATTTGCAACCCTTGGACATTCTCTAGATTTTTAAAGTCTATTCACTATCTGTCCCCACCGTCTAGAATATCAGCTCTAGAGGGCAGAGATTTTTGTCTTCGTCCACAACTGAGCCCTCAGTTCCCTGCGTAGAACAGGGCCTGAGTTGCAGCAGGGATTGAAGAAGGATATGCTGAATGAATGAATGAGTGAGTGAGTGAATTAATGAAGCACTTCCTTTGTGCCAGGTGCTTTACATGTACTATCTTTTTTGTTGCTGTTTTTTTGAGACAGAGTTTCACCCTTGTTGCCCAGGCTGGAGTGCAATGGTGTGATCTCGGCTCACCGCGACCTCGCCTCCCAGGTTCAAGTGATTCTCTGGCCTCAGCCTCCCGAGTATCTGGGACTACAGGCATGCGCCACCACGCCCAGCTAATTTTTTTGTATTTTTAATAGAGATAGGGTTTCACTATGTTGGCCAGGCTGGTCTCAAACTCTTGACCTCATGATCTGTCCACCTCGGCCTCCCAAAGTCCTGGGATTATGGGCCTGAGCCACCGCATCTGGCCTTACATGTACTATCTCATGTAATACATTCATCAAAGATGCATTCAATTATCCCCATGTTACAGATGAGGAAACTGAGGCACAGGGCCATGAAGTCCCCCCTCCCACACTTTCTTTTATTTTTAGACAGGGTCTCACTCTGTCACCCAGGCTGGAGTAAAGTGGTGTGATCACGGCTCACTGCAGCCTCAGACTCCCAGGCTCAAGTGATCCTCCCACCTCGGCCTCCCAAAGTGCTGGGATTACAAGTGTGAGCCATAATGGCTCACTGCAGCCTCGGACTCCTGGCTTCAAGCAATCCTCCTGCCCCAGCCTCCTGAGTAACTGGGACTACAGGTGCATCCATCATGCTCAGCTAATTTTTTAACCTTTATTTTTGTAGAGACAGGGTCTTGCTATGTTGCCCAGACTGTTCTTGAACTCCTGGGCTCAAATGATCCTCCCACCTGGGCTTTCCTAGTTTGGGAAAAAAAAAAAAAAAAGCTCTGTTGCCCAGGCTGGAGTGCAGTGGTGTGATCACGGCTCATTGCAACCTCCGCCTCCTAGCTTCAAGCGATTCTCCTGCCTCAGCCTCCTGAGTAGCCGGGATTACAGGCGCTTGCCACCACACCCAGCTAATTTTTGTATTTTTAGTAGAGATGGGGGTCTCACCACGTTGACCAGGCTGATCTTGAACTCCAGACCTCAGGTGATCCACCCGCCTCGGCCTCCCAAAGTGCTGGGATTACAGGCGTGAGCTTCCGCGCCCAGCCGATTCTGTTATTTTCATGTCCATGGCATAGACGAGAACACCAGACTCAGGTGCAAGGTCACCTGGCCACGCCTCCACCCCCCCTTCCCTCCTGCCAGCACAGACCATGTCCTGCTCCCCAGGCAGGGGACAGGTAGAGGGACGGGGGAGGGAGTTTGTAGAAGTAACTCCTCCTCCTCCCCGGGACGGTTTTCCAGGCTTGGCACAGCGGGTGTATGATTCCCTCTGCCCAGGCACCCCCCATTTTCTTATAAGCTCCAGCGTCTCCAGGGAGGCCAGCATTCCTGATCTCCAGGAGTGGGAAGCGGGGTGGAGGGGAGAGAAACAGAGCAGAGGGCAGGGCTCTGCAGTTCCCAGGGAGGCAGGACAGCACTCAGGACCGGACTCAAATCCCACGTCCGCCCACCCGTGCTAGCTATGGCGGGGCCTCTCCCGGCCTCAGTCTCCCCATCTGTGAAATGGCACCACTGCCCTGTCTTCCAGGGATGTGGTTTGAGAGAAGGGTACAGATTCAATGGATGACAAGCAGAAGGAGGCTTGGGGAGGTGGCAGCCAAATAATGACTTTCTCCTTTGCGTAGTTTTTGTTTGTTGGTTGGTTTGTTTGTTTTGAGAAGGAGTTTTTTTGCTCTTGTCGCCCAGGCTGGAGTGCAATGGCATAGTCTCAGCTCACTGCAACCTCCACCTCCTGGGTTCAAGCGATTCTCCTGACTCAGCCTCCTGAATAGCTGGGATTATAGGCACCCACAACCACAGCCAGCTAATGTTTGTACTGTTAGTAGAGACAGGATTTCACCATGTTGGCCAGGCTGTCTTGAACTCCTGACCTCAGGTGATCCTCCTGCCTCGGCCTCCCAAAGCTCTCCTCGTCCATGCTGGCTGCGAACGGGCGCTTGATGTGGACCTATTCATTTCATCCTCAGAGTGACCTTAGGAAGTGGCATGGTTACTATTCCTAGTTTAGCAGTGAGATTAAAAGGGGCCCAGAGAGGTTCAGTAACTTGCCTGAGGTCACACAGCACAGTGGTGAACTTTGCCAGCCTGCCCTGTTCTCTGGCTCTTTTTGGTTGGCTGGTTGGTTGGTTGATTGGTTGGTTGGTTGGTTTTTGATACGGGGTTTCACTGTTGCCCAGGCTGGAGTGCAGTGGCTCAATTACAGCTCACTGCAGCCTTGAACTCCCAGGCTCAAGGGATCCTCCTGCTTCAGCCTCCCGAAAAGCTGGGACTGTAGGCATGCACCACCACACCCGGCATATTTTT
>NW_012115377.1:609550-612974 GCF_000951035.1 Colobus angolensis palliatus | reverse complement strand
AAAAGAGAGAGAGACAGTCCCAGGGAACCAGGGCCCCAGAGGGGGAGAGGGACGAGGGAGTCCAGGTGGTCCAGGCTTGTCCCAGCTTGTGCGGGTTCATCTCCACGGAAACCAGAAGCTTTGTCTAAACCCTCCAGAGCTCCGCAGTGCCCGAGGGATTAAGCCTAACCTCACAGCCCACCTCATCTTAGCTCACCTCCAAACATTTACCCCATCTGTCCCCTGAATCTGGGACATGTTTCATGGGATTCCTGCCTGGCTGGCCCCAGCCACTGAGGTCTAGGCTCAAATGCCACCTCCTCAGGAAGTCCTCCTTGACCACCTAACTAACCAGTCTTCTCTGATCCCCAATCACTCCTGCCTGCCTGTTTTATTATATTATTATTATTAGTAGTAGTAGTAGTAGTAGTATTTTGAGACAGAGTTAGTAGTAGTAGTAGTAGTAGTAGTAGTATTTTGAGACAGAGTGTCACTCTGTCGCCCAGGTTGGAGTACAATGGTGCGATCTCGGCTCACTGCAACCTCCACCTCCCGGTTTCCAGCGATTCTCATGCCTCAGCCTCCCAAGTAGCTAGAATTACAGGTACCCACCACCACGCCCGGCTAATTTTTGTATTTTTAGTAGAGACGGGGTTTCACCATGTTGGTCAGACTGGCCTCAAACTCCTGACCGCAGGTGATCCGCCTGCCTCGGCCTCCCAAAGTGCTGGGATGACAGGCGTGAACCACCACGTCCAGCCTGTTTTATGATTTTTTATTCAAGGCATCTAAAACTCATCTTTATTCCCTTTAACCATCAGTTGGTACGGTTGTGGTCTTTTCTCTTCATCTGTGAAAGGAGGCACGTCTGTCTCTCTGGCTACTTGAGGCCCAGGTGATCGGCCATCAGCCTCCTTTCCAGGCCTTGGGTGCTGGTGCTGGACTCCCTGGCAAACTCCTATTCATCCTTCGCAGCCCCAATCTCTTCCTCCGTACGCATATCATACATCCTTCTGTCTGGCCCAACTGTGATGATTGGGGTATGGGATGTCAGAGTGCATTTGTCCTCCCCACACCTTCCCCCTCAGTCTGAGAGCTCCCGATGGGCAGGGATGGGCCCCTGGGACCCCATAAGACCAGGCCCCCTTAGGGAAGAGTTTGAGGAACGAGTGAATGGTTGAATAAAACACATTGTGGCAGGTGCGCAACAGGTGCGTCCTCAGTTCCCGGCCCTGCCCCTGTCCAGGTGAGCTCTGAGAGGGTGGGGCTTGGGTCTTTGTCCCCGCCCCCCGCCCAGGGCTGGTCACAAACGCCGAACTAGAGGCCTGCCCAGAAGGTACGGCTGGTACCAAGTCACACGTCCCCGGGGCACGGGGCTCCCAGGCCACCGTCCCTTCTCCCCCTCCCCACCCCACTTCCAGGAACAATGGCAGAGGGGGAGGTTTCAGCCAACAAATACACCGACTGGGGAGGGGATTCTGAGAGCTGTACCTGGAGGCCAGGAAGAAGTCAGTGGAAACCAGAAATGCCGGGTCCTGAAGCCTGGGGCCAAATGGCCTGGGTCTGGCCACATACCGCTGCAACCCCAGTCTACCCTGGCTGGTGGGTGTGAAGGAGCCAGTCCAGGCTCCATGCCTGGAGGGTGAAATCCCTCCGGAGACAAGGATCGCCCCTCCACCCCGCCCCCACCACGGCGCACCCCAGCCGGCTTGCTCACTCCACCCCTGCCTCTGCCTGGTAATGCCTGTTAACAACGGCTCTGTACACAGTGGGCACCCAATAAATGCTGGTGCTCCCTCCTGCAGCCTTGTAGGAAGGAGGTGAATGTTCACCAGCGCCACCCCAGCCCACAAATGAAGTCACTGCCCACCGTGCCACCATGGGCGCCCAAGCTCAGCCGGCTGCACACCCCCAGCAAAGGGGGATGAACATCTTTCCAGCCCACCTACGATGCGCCAAGCTCTTCAAACACATTTTCCCTCTGTTTAAAATGCTGATCACCCATTTATCAGATGAGGTAAAGAGAGGGTTCACTCACTGGCCCCACGTTACACACAGCATAGCGGACAGAAAATTCGGGATTTGAGCCCAGCTGTGTGGGATTAGAGGCCAGTCCTGGGGCAGAGGAGGCTCCAGCAGAGATGGTCTTTGGAGGCAGGGATGGGGGGCGCGGAAGCATCTCGAAGTGCAACCTCCAGCTAGCCACTTCATCCCTCTGGGACTCAATTTCCCTGCCTGTTATGTAGGTAGAAGGTGTTCTGCTGTCCTGGGTCCGACTCCCAAACCCTGCTCCCCCCCCCACCCCAGCCCGAACCCCTCCCTCCGCCGCCCTCGGAGGGTTACTCGCCTGGAATCTCACCGCCATGGTCCACCTGGGGGCTCTCCAGCCCCCCTACCCGAGGGGGGGCCTGGAAACAGTCAATCGGCCCTCACCCTGGGGTGGGGAAGGAGGCTGGGGAGGGTCACAGCCGCTGAGGCCTGGCGGCTCTCGTCCTCCTCCCTCCAGCTCCGCAGCTCCCGGCTGCACCTGCCCCTTCTTCCTCCTCCAGGTCCCTGGCCAGCCCCGCCCCTGCCCAGACACGCCCCCTGGACGCCGCAGAGGTTTCTCTCCCCGCTCCCATCACAGGAGCCAGGTCCTGAGGCGGAAACTCCAGGCCGGGTTATCCACGCAGCCGAGCTGGGGCCCGCGGCCGCGACCAGATCCCGGCCCGACAAGGCTGCCAGCAAGACCCGGCAGGAATAACCCCCGCTCTTGGAACGGAGCCTACTATTTGGACGGTGTTTCCGTCGGCGAAATGGGCACATTTTGAGGTGCATCTGGGAGGCCTCTTGGATTAGAAGCTTGTCGAGGGCCGGAGACCTCCTCAGCATAGGGCTGGTCCCTGAGTCACCTTATCTCCGGAAGGTTTGCCCCATTCCCCAGAGGGGAACCTGAGGCCCCAGAGGCCAGAGGCGTGGACTCTCTGAAGATGCAACAGCGGCTGCGTGCCTTTTTCCTGCGGTCCTGGCCTCCGGGCTCTGTCTTCACACCCAGCACCCAGGAAAGAAGGGCAGGGCGGGACCGGGCGCGGTGTCTCCTGCCGGTAATCCCCGAATTTTTTGGGAGGCCGAGGCGGCCGGATCACGAGGTCAGGAGTTCGAGACCACCTGACCAACATGTTGAAACCCCCATCTCTACTAAAAATACAAAAATCAGCCGGTCGTAGTGGCGCATGCCTCAGCTACTCGGGAGACCGAGGAAAGAGAATAGCTTGAACCGGGAAGGCGGAGGTTACTGTGAGCTGAGATCACCCCACTGCACTCCAGTCTGGGTGACAGAGCAGAGTGAGACCCTGTGAAAGAAAGAAAGAGAGAGAGAGAGGGAGGGAGGGAGGGAGGGAGGAAGGAAGGAAAGAAAGAAAGAAAGAAAGGAAGGAAGGAAGGAAGGAAGGAAGGAAGGAAGGAA
>NW_012115377.1:603634-605114 GCF_000951035.1 Colobus angolensis palliatus | reverse complement strand
CCTCAAGGGTCTCCAGGGGCCCCAGTAAAGCATTACCAAAGCCTCTTGTGCGGACCCACTTGGAACTTCAGAGCTGGGAGGGTTCTAAAACCAACTCTCACCTATTTGCTGTGTGACCTCAGGCAAGTTACTGCCCCTCTCTGTTCCTCAGTTTCTACATCTGTAATTGGGAAAAATAATAGGCCCTACATCACAGAGTTGTAAGGAGGATTAAAAGGAGCCTAGAGGCCAGGCACAATGGCTCACTCCTGTAATTCCAGCATTTTGAAGAGTCAGGTGGGAAGATCACTTGATGCCAGGAGCTGGAGACCAGCCTGGGCAATATAGCAAGACCCAATCTCTGTAAAAATAAAAAGGAGGCCGGGCGCGGTGGCTCATGCCTGTAATCCCAGCACTTTGGGAGGCCAAGATGGGTGGATCATGAGGTCAGGAGATCGAGAGCATCCTGGCTAACACGGTGAAACCCCGTCTCTACTGAAAAAATGCAAAAATTAGCCAGGCGCGGTGGCGGGCGCCTGTAGTCCCAGCTACTCGGGAGGCTGAGGCAGGAGAATGGCGTGGACCCGGGAGGCGGAGCTTGCAGTGAGTGGAGATCGCGCCACAGCACTCCAGCCTGGGTGACAGAGCGAGATTCCATCTCAAAATAAATAAATAAATAAAATAAAATAAATAAACAAAAAGGAGTGTGTAGTTCTCTTCACTTTTGCGGCCATCACTGAAGTGGGAGCGACCAAAATGAAGTTCGATCCCTTTGTGACTTCCCAGCGAACAAGAATCACAAAAGGCATTTCAATGCACCTTCCCACATTCGCAGGAAGATTCTATGTCTTCCCCTCTTTCCAAAGAGCTGAGACACGAGTACCACCTGCGATCCATGCCCACTCGAAAGGATGATGAAGTTAAGGTTGTGCGAGGACACTATAAAGGTCAGCAAATTGGCAAAGTAGTCCAGGTTTATAGGAAGAAATATGTTATCTACATTGAACTGGTGAAGCAGGAAAAGGCTAACGGCACAACTGTCCACGTAGGCATTGACACCCCCCCCCAAAGTGGTTATCACTAGGCTAAAACTGGACAAAGGCGGCAAGAAGATCCTTGAACAGAAAGTCAAATCTCGCCAAGTAAGAAAGGAAAAGGGCAAATACAAGGAAGAAACTATGGAGAAGATGCAAGAATCAAGTAATCTTATAGACAAGCTTTGATTAAAACTTGAGCCTGTAAAGGCCGGGGGCGGTGGCTCACACCCGTAATCCCAGCACTTTGGGAGGCCAAAGTGGGCAGATCATGAGGTCAGGAGATCAAGACCATCCTGGCTAACAATGTGAAACCCCGTCTCTATGAAAAATACAAAAAATTAACTGGGCGTGGTGACGGGATCCTGTAGTCCCAGCTACTCGGGAGGCTGAGGCAGGAGAATGGCGTGAACCTGGGAGACAGGGCTTGCAGTGAGCGGAGATGGCGCCACTGCACTCCAGCCTGG
>NW_012115377.1:596680-597714 GCF_000951035.1 Colobus angolensis palliatus | reverse complement strand
TATTTGAAACAGAGTCTCACCCTGTCACCCAGGTTGGAGACAGTGCCATGATCTCAGCTCACTGCAACCTCTGCCTCCCAGGTTCAAGCAATTCTCCTGACCCGGCCTTCCGAGTACCTGGGAGTACTGATGGGTGCCACCACGCCCAGGTAACTTTTATATTTTTAGTAGAGATAGAGTTTCACCATGTTGGCCAGGTTGGTCTCAAACTCCTGACCTCAAGTGATTCGGCCACCTTGGCCATCCAAAGTGCTGGGATTACAGGCTTGAGCCATTGTGCCCAGCCATAGCTAATATATATATATATATAATGTTGAAACATAGTCTTGCTGTCACCCAGGCTGGAGTGCAATGTCGCGATCTCAGCTCACTACAACCTCCATGCTTCCCGGGGTCAAGTGATTCTCCTGCCTCAGCCTCCTGAGTAGTTGGGATTACAGGTGCCCGCCACCATGGCTGGCTAATTTTTTGTATATTTGTAGAGATGGATTTTGCCATGTGGGCCAGGCTGGCCTCGAACTCCTGACTCAAGTGATCCTCCTGCCTTGACCTTCCAATGTACTGGGATTATAGGTGTGAGCCACTGCACCCTGCCTCAGATATTTTAAAAATTTGTTGTGGATGTGGAGATGGGGTCTCACTATGTTGCCCAGGAATGATCGTGCAGTGGAGTGACCATGACTCACTGCAGCCTCCACCTTCTGGGCTCAAGCAATCCTCCCACCTCAGCTTCCCAAGTAGCTGGGAGTACAGGCAAATGCCACCAAGCCTGGCTAATTTAAAAAAAAAAAAAGGCCGGGCGCGGTGGCTCATGCCTATAATCCCAGCACGTAGGGAGGCCGAGGTGGGCGGATGACAAGGTCAGGAGTTTGAGACCATCCTGGTCAACACAGTGAAACTCCGTCTCTAATAAAAGTACAAAAATTAGCCGGGCGTGGTGGCAGGCACCTGTAGTCCCAGTTACTCAGGACCCTGAGGCAGGAGAATGGCGTGAACCCGGGAGGCAGAGCTTGCAGTGAGGCGAGATTGCACCT
>NW_012115377.1:592691-594594 GCF_000951035.1 Colobus angolensis palliatus | reverse complement strand
AAAAAAAAAAAGAGGAAATCTGCTTTTCAGCAGTCTACTTCATTTACGCCTCCATTCTTCTGTACATTTAGTCACTCACTCAGCAAAACTGTTGCAAGCCAAGTATACAACACGTGATTGGGAACCAACGCCCAGGGCCAGTGTGGCCTGAGCAGGGTGAGGGACAGGAGGACGCAGGGAAGGTGGGGTCCTGGAGGTCTCCTTGCGATGACCCAGCTCAACCCCTTCTGAGTGCCTGTGGGGAAACTGAGGTGCAGAGATAACAGGGGCTGGGCTGAGGTCCCCCAGTGAAGCAGGGCCAGGCTGGTCTCGAACTCCTGACCTTGTGATCCGCCCGCTTCGGCCTCCCAAGGTGCTGGGATTACAGGTGTGAGCCACCGCGCCCGGCCTAATTGTACTTTTTAGTTTCATACATGATTATTCAATTATTGTCTGTCTCCCCTAAAGGCTGTGGGGCTTCCACTGTGCCTGTCAATCAGTCCTCCGGCAGCCCCATCACTGTGTATGCAGTAGGCACTCAATAAATACTAAAAGAACGGCTGGGTGCAGTGGCTCACACCCGTAATCCCAGCACTTTGGGAGGCCGAGGCATGTGGATCACGAGGTCAGGAGTTTGAGACCAGTCTGGCCAAGATGATGAAACCCTGCCTCTACTAAAAATACAAAAATTAGCCAGGCACAGTGGCATGCGCCTATAATTCCACCTACCCGGGAGAATGAGGCAGGATCACGAGATCAGGAGTTTGAGACCAATCTGGCCAAGATGGTCAAACCTGTCTCTACTAAAAATACAAAAATTAGCCGGGCGTGGAGGCGGGCACCTGTAGTCCCAGCTACTCGGGAGGCTGAGGCAGGAGAATCACTTGAACCTGGGAGGCGGAGGTTGCAGTGAGCCAAGACTGCACCACCGTACTCCAGCGTGGTTGATAGAACAAGATCTGTCTCAAAAAAAAAAAAAAAAAAAATAGTTGGGCATTCAGGTGGCCTATGCCTGTAGTGTTAGGTACTCAGGAGGCTGAGGTGGGAGGATCACTTGAGCCCGGGAGGTTGAGGCTGCAGTGAGCTGTGATTGCACCCCTGTACTCCAGGCAAAAAAGAAAAAAGAGTGGGGGGAGTGACCGAGGTGAGGGGAATCCAGGCAGGGAATAGTTAGATCTGCAGGAGGCAAGCAAGGAGCTATGGCAGACGTCAGGGGGATGGTGTTCCAGGGCACAGCCCGTGAAAACATACTGGGGCAGCACCATGCCTGGCACATTGAAGGAACAGTAAGAGTGAGGAGGCCTGTGTGGCTGGGACAGAGTGAGGAGGAGAGAGGAAGAAAAGAAGGGCAGGGAGATGAGTTGATGGGGCAGGGCCTTGTGGGCTACAGGGAGAACTTGGGCTTTGACCCCAAGGCAGGTGGGAGCCATGGAGGGCTGTGGGCAGGGGAGAGATGGGCCTTGACTCAGGTGCTCACAGGCGCTCTCTGGTGGCTGCTACAGGAAGGACAGACAGTTGGGGACAAGGGTGGGAGCCGGGGACCAGGGCAGTGGGAACTGAACTGGCTCAGGTGGGCGATACTGGAGCGGGATCAGGCGGGGACGGAGGAGGGTGAAACGTGGGCAGATTCTGAAATCATCTGCAAGCAGAGCCTCTCCCACTGGGGACAGACAGGATGTGGGAGGTGAAGAGAGGCCACTCCCAGGTGTGGGTGCCTGTGCCTCTGGAAGGGGCAGGTGAAGCCTCTGTGATGGGATAAGGTGGAAGGGGTGGGAGGGAGATGGGGGCGGCAGTGGACGTGGTCAGGCTGGGCAGACGCTCCTGGGGAGGTCAGGGGGAAGCCAGTGCAGAGGGAGAAGCCCCAGACCCAGCGGAAAGCCAGCAAGGTGTTTATTCTCTTATTTATTTATTTATTTATTTATTT
>NW_012115377.1:586355-590539 GCF_000951035.1 Colobus angolensis palliatus | reverse complement strand
ACCTAACTGCTTTCCACAAACATTAGCATCTTGCGTTATTACCGGGTACCTATGTCACAGCCAAGAAGTCAACATCGGTACAACCCTGTTCACTGAACACGCTTTATTCACGTCTCTCCGCAGGCCCTTTGCCGCCCCAGGGCCCCATCCAGGATCCTACCTGTCATTTGGCTGTCACGTCTCCTTAGACACCGCTGGGTTGTGACCGATTCTGTCTTTCCTGTTCTGTGACCTGTTAGTCTGTGCTGGGCAGGTCTTTTGCAGAATGTCTGTCAATGTGGGGACATTGAGGACCAGCTGCTTCCCTCATGACTAGACTGGGGTGATGGGTTTTGGGGGACCTTGGGAGGTTTTAAGGAAGGTGTGTGGAGAGGATGGGGCAGGAGCAGAGACAGAGAGCAAAGACGGAGGGCAGCCAGGTGGGAGGAGACGGGCCGGTCTGTTGCCAAGAGTCGAATGACCTTTGAGGAAGGACGAATTCTAGGTGTGGCCGGCTCAGCCCTAAGGCACAGGAGGGCTGAAGAATGTCTCAGGGTTTGGCGTCCTTGGGAGGCTGGAGGACCTCATGGGGGGCACTTTGCAGTCGGAGGGGAGTGTGGAACCTCCTAGAAGCTTGCAGTATGGAATGCAGCTCAAGGGGTTCAACGGGGGACTTTTTTTCTTTTTTTTTGAGACAGTCTTGCTCTGTTACCTAGGCTGGAGTGCAGTGGTGTAATCATAGCTCACTGCGGCCTCCACTTTCCTGGGCTCAAGTGATCCTCCCACCCCAGCCTCCTGAGTAGCTGGGACCACAGGTGCACGCCACCCCCCTCCCAGCAGATTTTTGTATATTTTGTAGAGACAGGACCTCACTATGTTGCCCGGGCCTGTCTTGAACTGCTGGGCTCATGTGATCCTCCCACCTCGGCCTCCCAAAATGTTGAGATTCCAGGTGGCAGCCACCAAGCCATGCCAAAGATGCCATTTCCCCCAAAAGAGAGGATGGCTGAGCTCTAGAAGGAGGTTCCACAGTAGAGAGAGAAGAGCAGAGCCCGTGTGAATTCCAGCCCCTGCCTCAGTTTCCTCATCTGTAAAATGGGGATCCTGGTTTTGACCCTGAGCAGTATTTAGGGGAAGGCTCAAAGGCTTAAGCATCCACCACTAAGGATCCCCTGGGCTGCCTCTCCAAGCTTCTAACTCCACTTGGGCCCCCCATAGGAAAATCAAAGGTGAATTACAGTGTCCCAGGGCTGGAGGGGGCTCCCGGCCCCCTGGAAACCGTCTACACTAAGGTACCGTCATTCTGGGCACGGAATGACATTTTTGAGATGGAGTCTCACTTTGTCACTGGGGCGGGAGTGCAGCGGTGCGATCTCGGCTCACTGCAACCTCTGCCTCCCGGGTTCAAGCGATCCTCCTGCCTCAGCCTCCCAAGTAGCTGGAATTATAGATGCCCGCCAACACACCCAGCTAATTTTTGTATTTTTAGTAGAGATGGGATTTCACCATGTTGGCCAGGCTGGTCTCGAACTCCTGACCTCAGGTGATACACCCGCCTCGGCCTCCCAAAGTGCTGGGATTACAGGCGTGAGCCGCCGCATCTGGCCTCGTTTTGTACTTGTATGAGAGTTATGATTTTACTATTTTGGGAAAAAATATCCTTTAATATCATAAAGCCAAATATCTTTAGGCCAGCATTTAAAGCTCTTTCTTCATTTTGGCTGAACACGGTGGCTCATGACTATAATCCCAGCATTTTGGGAGGCCGAGGCAGTCGAATCACCTGAGATCAGGAGTTCGAGACCAGCCTGGCCAATATGGGGAAACTCTGTCTCTACTAAAACCACAAAAATTAGCCGGGCTGGTGGTAGATGCTTATAATCCCAGCTACTCGGGAGGCTGAGGCAGGAGAATCACTTGAACCCAGGAGGTGGAGGTTGCAGCGAGCGGAGATCATGCCACTGAACTCCAGCCTGAGCAATAGAGTGAGACTCCGTCTCAAAAAAAGTGAAATAAAATAAATTACAAAGCACCTCTCACGCATGTTATCATCTATGCCGCCATTGGCTCAATTATTGTGTTTCTTGTTCCACGTCTGTCTTTCCCCACCTAAACATACGCCCCAGGAGAACAGGAAGCTTGGTCTGCCTTGCTCGCTGCTGAATCTCCAAGGCCTGGTGACCCCACACTCGCACATACAGTAAGTGCTCCATAAATGCCCGTTCCCTCCCTGGGCGACCCCTCCCCCCAGCCTAGGCTTCCGCTAGCCTCAACCCATTCCAAAGGGTGTCAGGCTCCACCCTGAGCAAACACAGCTCCCCTGGCACCCGGCCAGCCATAAAGAGGAAGAACAGGTACCCATAATCCCTGCCCTGGACTTTCCCCGGGACTCAGGGCCACGAGGAAGCACCAAGCCAGGGGGCAGGCCTTTCTCGAGATGCTGAGCCTGAGGCATCCGCTGGGGGCAGGGCTGGCCTCCAGAGCAGCGGCCTCCCCACCGTCCCCTCCCACAAACCCGCTCCCCATCCTCTGCGTCTTGACTCTTGCCTGCCTGACATTTCTACTTGGCTGTGCAGCCTGGGGTAAGTGGCTGTCCTTCTCTGAGCCAGGATTCATCCTCTACAAACCACGAAGCTGATGAGACCACAGGACTCCAATTGGGAACAGGACAGCTCATCTTGATCCCAGAATGACCGAGAATCTGTTACCTGCTCTATTATGTCCGGCACTCAACAACCCGGTGACTCGGTGACTCAATATCCCGCCTTTTTTTTTTTTTTTTTTTGAGACAGAGTCTCACTCGGTCGCCAGGCTGGAGTGTAGTGGAGCGATCTCGGCTCACTGCAACCTCTGCCTCCTGGGTTCAAGCGATTCTCCTGCCTCAGCCTCCCGAGTAGCTGGGATTACAGGCGCCCGCCACCTCACCCGGCTAATTTTTGTATTTTTAGTAGAGACGGGGTTTCACCATGTTGGCCAGAACGGTTTCCATCTGCTGACCTCGTGATCCGCCCGCCTCAGCCTCCCAAAGTGTTGGGATTACAGGTGTAAGCCACGCTCTATGATGAGCCACCGCACCCAGCCTATTCTTTTTTTTTCTTATTTCTGCTGAGCATTCTATTCTGTTCTATTCTGTTCTGTTCTGTTCCGTTCCGTTCCATTCCGTTCCGTTCCATTCCATTCCATTCCATTCTTTTGTTTTGTTTTGTTTTTTGTTTTTTTCGAGATGGAGTTTCGCTCTCCTTACCCAGGCTGGAGTGCAATGGTGTGATCTCCAGTCACTATAAGCTCCGCCTCCCGAGTTCAAGCAATTCTCCACCCTCAGTCTCCCAAGTAGCTGGAATTACAGGCGCCCGCCACTGTGCCCACCTAATTTTTGTATTTTTAATAGAGACAGGGTTTCACCATGTTGGCCGGGCTGGTCTCAAACTCCTGACCTCAGGTGATCCGCCCACCTCAGCCTCCTAAAGTGCTGGGATTACAGGCCTGAGCCACCGTGCCTGGCCTCCGTTCTATTCTTTTATCTGAGACAGGGTAGCTCTCTGTTGAGCCCCCTGGTCTTGAACCCCTGGGCTCAAGTGATCCTCTTGCCTAAGCCCTCTCAAGTGCTGAGAGTGCAGTGGCACGATTATGACTCGCTGCAGCCTCGACCTCCTGGGCTCAAACAATCCTCCCACCTTAGCCTCCTGAGTAGATAGGATTTGGGATTACAGGTGCAAGCCACCACGGCCAGCTAATTTTCATGTTTTTCATGGAGACGGTGACTTTGGAGTTTCACTTTGTTGCCCAGGCTGGTCTCGGACTCCTGGTCTCAAGAAATATTCCTGCCTTGGCCTCCCAAAGTGCTGGGATTACAGTCGTGAGCCACTGCACACAGCCTATTTTTTAATTAACATTTTTTTGGAAATAATTTTAGGCCAGGGTCAGTGGCTCATGCCTGTAATCCCAGCAATTTGGAGGCCAAGGCGGGCGGATCACCTGAGACCAGCCTGGCCAACATGGTGAAACCCTGTCTCTACTAAAAATACAAAAATTAGCCAGGTGTGATGGAAGGTGCCTGTAGTCCCAGCTATTCGGGAGGCTGAGGCAGGAGAATCGCTTGAACCCGGGAGGCAGAGATGAGCTGTGATTGCGTCACTGCACTCCAGCCTGGGCAATAAAATTGAGACTCTGTCTCGGCCGGGTGCGGTGGCTCACGCCTGTAATCC
>NW_012115377.1:577896-582135 GCF_000951035.1 Colobus angolensis palliatus | reverse complement strand
TGAGACAGAGTCTCACTCTGTTGCCCAGGCTGGAGTGCAGTGATGCGATCTTGGCTCACTGCAACCTCCACCTCCCGGGTTCAAGAGATTCTCCTGCCTCAGCCTCCCGAGTAGCTGGGATCACAAGCGCCCACGACCACTCCTGGCTCATTTTTGCATTTTTAGTAGAGACAGGGTTCCACTATATTGGCCGGGCTGGTCTCAAACTCCTGACCTCGTGATCCATTCGCCTCGGCCTCCCAAAGTGCTGGAATGACAGGTGTGAGCCGCCGCGCCTGGCCCTCAATATCTGCATTTTACAGCAGGAAACAGAGGCCCGGAGAGAAGGGAGGAGTGGAAGCCGGATGTACCTGAATCCACAGGTTTGCTCAAAACCCAGGCAAGATGGACTCTGTGTCACCCACCCCTACAGACTCCCGAATCTCAAGCAAGCCTGCTCCCTGGGAGCTCTGCAGCCACACAGCCACAAGGTGACCCCAAATGCTGGGCTGCTCTGTCCCCCACCATGCGATCATCCACACCTCCTCAGCCTCGGGGCACCCACTCGGTGCTGGAGAAAGAGATTTGAGACGCAAAAATTGGACACTTGGCTCACCAGGAAGCTCACTTGGTCCTCCCATTTGGGAGCAAATGACCCAGAAAACCCCTTTTGCCGCCGACCCCTCCCCTTTCCGACTCTGAGAGCTCCTTCCTCCTTCCCGTCTGCCCAGTCCTGCAGAGATTTCGCTCAGAGGCGTAAAGATTAGCAAAAGAGGGCCGGGCGCGGTGGCTCACGCCTGTAATCCCAGCACTTTGGGAGGCCGAGGCAGGTGGATCACCTGAGGTCAGGAGTTCAAGACCAGACTGGCCAAATGGTGAAACCCCGTCTCTATTAAAAATACAAAAATTAGCTGGGCGTGGTGGTGGGCACCTGTAATCCCAGCTACTCAGGAGGCGGAGGCAGAGGTTGCAGTGAGCCAAGATCGCACCACTGCACTCCAGCCTGGGCAAAAAGAGCGAAACGTTGTCTCAAACAAACAAACAAAAAAAAGGATTAACAAAAGAAAGCCCACCCCAGCCCCTCCCTGCAAAGCTCCCGGAGGTTCCAGCGGTGAGAACAGGGTGAGGGGTTGGGGGGTGGAGATGCAGTTGTTCGAAAACTTGAGAGCTTTTTAAGAAGTTCCAGGAGGCTCAGGCAGGGGTGAGGTCGCAGCCTTTCCCACCTGTCACCTCCCGGCCTCAGGCTGCAGGAGGTAAACCCAGGCTCTGTCCGGACTGATATCCCCTCCTCTCCTCAGTTTGGGGGATCAGAGACCAACCTGTGCCCCTTCGCCACCTCCCTGCACCACCTGGATAACAATGACCCCTTTAAGTCTCTAGCTCAGTGTCCTGGGCAGGCCGCCAGGTGCAGTAACTGCCGGTCAGATAATCCCTACGAAACTATGTCAGATGCCCACGCAGGAGTGTCAGTTTCCTGCTTTCCGAGGAGCAGGGGAGACAGCTCTCGGCGGGGGAGGTTTGGGGGGAGTCCCAGGACCCTCAGCTGGGGAAGGCCAGCTCAGACAATGCACCCTGGGTGGAAAAGCAGAGTGGGGTGGGGGACTTACCTGTCTAGGAGGCTGGGTGGCCTCTGAGCAGGCGGCAGGTGCCAGGGCCCGGGTGCCCACCTGCCACGGGTGGTGGGGAGGGAACCCGAGGCTTGTAGCTCTGGCCTCCCCACCTGTTTGACCAACTTTTCCTCTCTTGCGGTGGCAACAGGGAGGCAGGTCCCCTGCCAGTGGAACCAACGACCACAGACACAGGGAGACGGACCAGGGTGAGGGGGCGGGCCAGCAGGCGGGCTGGGTGTGAGCCTCTGTCGCAAGGTGCCCTCACGTGGGAGCAGCTGGCCTTAACCCCTGCTTGTCCAGAGGTGAGCTTGCTCCTGCCTGCGCCCTCACCGCCGAGGCCCTGGCATCAAGCGTCCACACATAGTAGGTGCTTAGGAAACCCTCATGGGCTACATTCAGGCATGAATGGACCGCACCCCGTGAGTCATCCTCCCTCCTGCTTCTTGCACCTGGAGCTGCCCAGCATCTGTGTTTCCTGAGCCTCCCGCCAGGCACGCCGGCCCATCAGGTTGCGGCTTGGCATACTCCTTTACCCACCGCAGGTCTGCGTGCAACGTCTGCCTCTGCTACAAAGTGACTGAATTCCTACATGGAGAAGCTTCTGCCACCTCCCCGCTGTGTGGCTCTGGGCAAATCACAGGGGCTTCTCACTGTCCTTATCTAAAAAACAAGGAAGGGTCAGGTGTGGTGGCTCGCACCTGTAATCCCAGCACTTTGGGAGGCCGAGGTGGGAGGATCACTTGAGCCCAGGAATTTGAGACCAGCCTGGGTAACACGGTGAAACCCATCTCTAGAAAAATTTTTATATATCTTCTGTTTGTTGTTTGTTTTGAGATGGAGTCTCCCTCTGTCACCCAGGTTGGAGTGCAGTGGCGCGATCTCAGCTCACTGCAACCTCCACCTCCTGAGTTCAAGTGATTCTCCTGCCTCAGCCTCCCGAGTAGCTGGGATTACAGGTGCCCGCCACCTCGCCCGGCTAGTTTTTTGTATTTTTTGGTAGAGTCGGGGTTTCACCGTGTTAGCCAGGATGGTCTCGATCTCCTGATCTCGTGATCCACCCGTCTCGGCCTCCCAAAATGCTGGGATTACAGGCTTGAGCCACCATGCCCGGCCAAGAAAACTTTTTTAAAAATTAGCCAGATGTAGTGGCGCACACCTGTGGTCCCAGCTACTGAGGAGGCTGAGGCGGGAGGATCGTTTGAACCTGGGAGGTTGAGGCTTCAGAGAGGTATAATTGTGCCACTGCACTCCACCCTCGGTAACAGAGCAAGATCTTATCTAAAATAAAATAAAATAATACAGGAAAGGTTGGGCATGATGGCTCACACCTACAATCTCAGGGCTTTGGAGGCTAAGGTGGCAGGATCACTTGAGGCCAGGAATTCGAGACCAGTCTGGGCAACATGGTGAGACCCGCCCCCATCTTTGCCAGTACATTAAAATTAGAACAATTAAGTCTGGGCACAGTGGCTCATGCCTATAATCCCAGCATTTTAGGAGGCTGAGGCGGGCGGATCACCTGAGGTCAGGAGTTTGAGACCAGCCTGGCCAACATGGGGAAACCCCGTCTCTACTAAAAATACAAAAATTAGCTGGGCGTGGTGGCAGGCGCCTGTAGTTCCAGCTACTTGAGATGTTGAGGCAGGAGAATCGCTGGAGCCCAGGAAGCAGAGGTTGCAGTGAGCCGAGATTGCACCCCAGCACTCCAGCCGGGGGAACAGAGCAAGATCCTGGCTCAAAAATAAATAAATTAGAATGACACCTTACAGAGGTCATGGATTTTGTCATGCTCATCCCTGGCGTGTCCTATGGCCTAGCACAGTGCCTGGTACACAGTAGGTGCTCAATATATGTTTTTGGTGTAAATGGACTACGGTCCCTCCAGCCTGCAGTACCTGCTGCTGACAGCAGTAGCCACTATGGCCACCAGGGGGCGCCAGAAACCACGCAACCGGTCCCTGCCCGGCAGCCTCGGTTTTCCACCCTGCCTAATGGGAACAGCGGAGCAGGGGTGTGGGGGATGTGGGGACGGCACAGAAGGCTGGTGGCTCTCCCGGACCCCAGCCCCTCCTCGCTGTCCCTTGCCTCTCCCCTCCTGCCACCCCATCCCGGCCCTAGTTTTTGTTGTTGTTGTTTCAAGTTGTTTGTTTGTTTGTTTTTGTTTTTTGAGGCAGAGTCTGTCGCCCGGGCTGGAGTGCAGTGGTGCTGGGATTACAGGCATGAGCCACCGCGCCCGGCCTTTTTTTCAAAGTTTTTATCTTGCATTAAAGTTACACATGCGGCTGGGTGCAGTGGTTCACCCCTGTAATCCCAGGACTTTGGGAGGCCAAGGCAGGCGGAACACCTAAGGTCAGGAGTTCGAGACCAGCCTGGTCAACACAGTGAAACCCCATCTCCACTAAAAATACAAAAATTAGCCGGGCATGGTGGTGTCCGTCTGTAATCTCAGCTACTAGGGAGGTTGAGGCAGGAGAATCGCTTGAACCCAGGAGGCGGAGGTTGCAGTGAGCTGAGATCCCACCATACTGCACTCCAGCCTGGGCGACAGAGCGAGACTCCTTCTCAATAATAATAATAATAATAAAGTTGGCCGGGCGCGGTGGCTCAAGCCTGTAATCCCAGCACTTTGGGAGGCCGAGACGGGTGGATC
>NW_012115377.1:575607-576321 GCF_000951035.1 Colobus angolensis palliatus | reverse complement strand
CCAATTTTTGTATGTTTAGTAGAGATGGGGTTTCACCATGTTGGCCAGGCTGGTCTCGAACTCCTGACCTCAAGTGATTCACCCACCTCGGCCTCCCAAAGTGCTGGAATGACAGGCATGAATCACCCCTTCCCCCAAACTTTATCTGGCATCTGAATTGCCTGGAAGCGGGGAGTCATGAACACCCAGATTGTGCCCCCCGCCAACTCTGCTCAGTTTCTGGTGTGTGAAGTCTGAGTGGGGGCCTGGGAACCTGCATTTCTTTCCCTTTTCATTGCTTTGAGACCGGGTCTTGCTCCGTTGCCTAGGCTGGACTGTAGTGGTGTGATCATAGCTCACTGCAGCTTCGAACTCCTGGGCTCAAGTGATCCTCCCACCTCAGCTTCCCAAGTAGCTGGGATTACAGGCATGTGCCACCACACCCGACTAATTTTTGTATTTTTAGTAGGAACAGGATTTCTCCATGACGGTCAGGCTGGTCTCGAACTCCTGACCTCAGGCAATCCGCCTGCCTTGGCCTCCCAAAGTGCTGGGATTACAGGCATGGGCCACTGCGTCTGGTCAAGCCAGGCTAATTTTTTTTTTTTTTTTTTTCAGAGACGGAGTCTCCCTCTGTTGTCCAGGCTGGAGTGCAGTGGCCGGATCTCAGCTCACTGCAAGCTCCGCCTCCCGGATTTACGCCATTCTCCTGCCTCAGCCTCCTGAGTAGCTGGG
>NW_012115377.1:573920-575474 GCF_000951035.1 Colobus angolensis palliatus | reverse complement strand
TTACAGGCTTGAGCCACCGTGCCTGGCCCCAGGCTAATTTTTAATTTGTTTTGTAGAGATCTGGTCTTGCTACGTTGCCCAGGCTGGTCTTGAACTCCAGGGCTCAAGTGATCTTCCTGCCTCAGCCTCAATCCCAAAGCACTGGGATTACGGGCATGAACCACCGTACCTGGTCTCGGAAACTGCAGTTCTAACAAGCTCCCAGGTGAGGCTAATGTGGCTGGCCCAGGGACCACACCTTGAGAGCCAGTGGTCTAAATCTTTTTTTCAAGACAGATTCTGAATGAATCAGGGGCTCTGTTGATGACCTGAGTCCAAATAACTCTTCCTGGAGCCTTAAAATGGTGGAGACCGGGTGTGGTGGTTCACGCCTATAATCCCAGCACTTTGGGAGACCGAGGTGGGCGGATCACCCGAGGTCAGGAGTTTGAGACCAGCCTGGCCAACAGAGTGAAATCCCGTTACTACTAAAATTACAAAAATTAGCCAGGTATGGTAGCACACACCTGTGGTCCCAGCTACTTGGGAGGCTGAGGTGGGAGGATCACTTAAACCTGGGAGGCAGAGGCTGCAGTGAGTCGAGATTGCGCCGCTGCACTCCAGCCTGGGTGACAGAGCAAGACTGCATCTCAAAAAAGAAAAAAACAAAAAATGGTACTAAAATACACATAACATACAATTCACCATTTTCATCATTTCTTTTTTTTTTTTGAGTCTTGCCACCACGCTCGGCTAATTTTTGTATTTTCAGTAGAGACGGGGTTTCTCCATGTTGGTCAGGCTGGTCTTGAACTCCCGACCTCAGGTGATCCACCCACCTCGGCCTCTGACAGTGCTGGGATTACAGGCATGAGCCACTGCTCCCGGCCCATTTTCACCATTTCTTTCTTTCTTTTTTTGGAGACAGTCTTGCTCTGTTGCCTAGGCTGGAGTGCGGTGGTGCCATGTGGGCTGACTGCAACCTCTGCCTCCTGGGTTCAAGTGATTCTCCTGCCTCAGCCTCCCAAGTAGCTAGGATTACAGGCGTGAGCCACCACACCCAGCTAATTTTGTATTTTTAGTAGAGACGGGGTTTCTCCATGTCAGTCAGGCTGGTCTCGAACTCCCGACCTCAGGTGATCCGCCCGCCTCGGCCTCCGCCAGTGCTGGGATTACAGGTGTGAGCCACCGCGCCCAGCCCCCATTTTCACCATTTCTAAGTGCACAGCTCAGTGGCATTAAGCAGATTCCCATGGCTGTGCAAACATCACCGCCGTCATCTCCAGAACTTTCTCATCTTCCCAGACTGAAGCTCTGCCCCGTGAAACACTCACTCCCCGTCCGCCGCCAGCCCCTGATACCCCCCATCCTACTTTCTGTCCCTGTCAATGTGACGACTCTAGGGACCTCCTAGGAGTGGAACCACACAGAATTTGTCTTTTTTTGTTTTGTTTTGTTTTTGCAGGGGGAGACGGGATCTTAACTCTGTTGCCCAGGCCGGAGTGCAGTGGTGTGATCAAGGCTCACTGCATCCTTAAACTCGAGGACTCAAGCGATCCTCCCACCTCAGCTTCC
>NW_012115377.1:565405-568059 GCF_000951035.1 Colobus angolensis palliatus | reverse complement strand
CCTCCCGGGTTCAAGCGATTTCTCCTGCCTCACCCTCCCAAGTAGCTGGGATTACAGGTGCCCGCCACCATGCCTGGCTAATTTTTGTGTTTTTAATAGAGACGGGGGCTTCACCATGTTGTCCAGGCTGGTATCCAACTCCTGACCTCAGGTGATCTGCCTGCCTCAGCCTCCCAACGTGCTGGGATTACAGGAGTGAACCACTGCTCCAGGCCTCTGAAGCGTCTTTTTAACCCCCGGGTCTGACTATCACTCCCTACCTCCATCCCAAACACATCAAAGCCCAACCTTGTCAGCTTCCCGAGACCCTCCCCAGCACCCCAGCAAAGAAGAAGGACCATGTCTCTGGGGTCACACAGGCCTATGTAAAGTATCTCAGCTCCGTCCCTCACTGACTAGGTGGCTAGATTCCCTTCATCTGTGCCCCAGGAGAAACCCTTAGGAATGAAGACAACTACTAATGCTAACGTTTACTTATTTATTTACTGCTTCAGAGATGAAGTCTCACTCTGCTGCTCCGGCTGGAGTGCAGTGGCATGATCATAGCTCACTGCAGCCTCGAGTTCCTGAGCTCAAGCAATCCTCCCACCTTAGCCTCCTAAGTAGCTGGTTAATTAAAAACAATTTTTTTTTTGTAGGGATGAGGGGGCTCACTATGTTACCCAGGCTAGTCTAGAACTCCTGAGCTCAAGCAATCCTCCTGCCTTGGCCTCCCAAAGTGCTGGAATTATAGGCGGGAGCCACCGTGCCCACCCTAAACATTATTTATGTGCATAGGTAATATCATCATTATGATTTAAATTTATGTAAATAATATAAACATTATTACTTAAATTCACATAACATAAGATTTATTATGTGCTTATATAAAGAACATAAATATGGCCGGACGCGGTGGCTCACACCTGTAATCCCAGCACTTTGGAAGGCCAGGGCTGGCAGATCACGAGGTCAGGCGTTCAAGACTAGCCTGGCCAACATGGCAAAACCCCATCTCTACTAAAAATACAAATATTAGCCGGGCGTGGTGGCACACACCTATAATCCCAGCTACTCCATCTCAAAACAAAAAAAAGAATATAAATATTACTACTTACATTTGCATAAATATATACTTTATCATATATTTGTATAATTATGTAAGTGTTTCTTATAATAGCAAACTATATTATTATTGATAATATAAAGAAAACGACGTATCTATACTTATGTAATATAAATGATGGAATATAAAGATTATTTGCAATATGATATACAGGTAGTTAATTGCAAATGTCATTGGTATGTATTACGTAGATCAATGTTAATAACGTATATTGTGTAGATCAATTTTTTTTTTTGTTTTGAGATGGAGTCTCCCTCTGTTGCCCAGGCTGGAGTGCAGTGGCACGGTCTTGGCTCACTGCAAGCTCCGCCTCCTGGGTTCACATCATTCTCCTGCCTCAGCTTCCTGAGTAGCTGGGACTACAGGCCCCCGCCACCATGCCTGGCTAATTTTTTGTATTTTTAGTAGAGACGGGGTTTCACTGGGGTTTCACCAGGATGGTCTCGATCTCCTGACCTCGTGATCTGCCTGCCTCAGCCTCCCAAAGTGCAGGCGTGACTCACCATGCCTGGCCATGTGTAGATCATTATTATTTACATGTACTGTGTATATCACTGTTATTGGCATATTTTGTACATATCAATGTTATTGACATGTAGTGTGTATATCACTGTTAATAATGTATATTGCATAGATCAATGTTAGTCACATGTATTGTGTAGATCAATGTTATCGGTATTCATCGTGTATAGCAATGTTATTGGCATGTATTGCATATAGCAATGCCATTTGTATGTTTTATGTAGAGCCATGTTAATGATCTAGTATAGATTCATGTTATTGTCATGTATTGTGTATATCCATGTTATTGGCATGTATTAAGTATAGGCATGTTATTGGCAAGTGCTGTGTATATCCATGTTATGGGCATGTGATGTGTATATCCGTGTTGTTGGCATGTATTGGGTAACTCCATGTTATTGGCATGTGCTGTGCAGGTCCATGTGTTTTTTTTTTTTTTTTGAGACACAGTCTCACTCTGTGGCCCAGGCTGGAGTTCAACCGCGCGATCTTGGCTTACTGCAACCTCCACCTCCTGGGTTCAAGCGATTCTCTTGCCTCAGCCTCCCGAGTAGCTGGGATTACTGGTGTGCGCCACCGCGCCCAGCTATTTTTTGTATTTTTAGTAGAGACAGGATTTCACCATGTTGGTCAGGATGGTCTCGAACTCCTGACCTCATGTGATCCGCCCTCCTCGGCCTCCCAAAGTGCTGGAATTACAGGCGTGAGCCACCGCGCCCTGCCAGATCCGTGCTACTGTCAAGTGCTGCACAGGTCCCTGTTGTTGGCATGTGCTGTTTAGATCCATGTTATTGGCATGTGCTGTGTACATCCATATTATTGGCATGTGATGTATAGATCCATATTATTGACATGTGTTGTGTAGTTCCATGTTATTGGTATGTGTTATGCACAGCAATGTTATTGATACGTATCGTGCCTGTCAATATTTCTTACCTAACGCGATGGAATGGCGAGCCTGGCGCTGTCCTCCCACCCCTGGGCGCGAGGGGGCACTCGAGGCGCTCCTGGCCGCGGGTCACACGCA
>NW_012115377.1:560725-564780 GCF_000951035.1 Colobus angolensis palliatus | reverse complement strand
TTGGGTGGAGGAGGCGGGGGTCTCTGAGGCCGTGCGTGTTGATCTCCTGATGTCACCTCCCTTTCTGTAAGTCCCCAGACCTGGGTCCGGGTGCGCGACCTTTCCTCACCTTCCTGGGCCTCAGTTTACCTCCCTGCTACAATGAGGGGAGGAAAAGGGTGACATTTCAAAATGCCTCCACTGCCCCGGCTGTGCACACAGGGTGCCCTGTCGCCCCCTCTCCCTCTCCCCGAGCCTTCCCCCAGGACACACTGGTGGGGCTGCGGGCTGGGCGGGGGGCGCGGCTGTCTCATGCCCCTTTTGGCTGCTTCCTGGCCCTCCAGCCGGGTAGGTGCGGGCAGCTGGGCCTGCTCTTCTTTGGGGACGGTGTGCAGAGCCCAGAGGAAGGGAACGGTTCCTTCTCTGTCGAGGTCACAAGCTCCCAAATCGGAAGTTTCCGGATTCACAAAATCCTCTGCTCCTCCCAGGCAGCCGGCAGCAGCAACGTCTCTGTAGACACCCACACGGGCATCCGTCCTCCCCTTCTCCCCCCGGGCCTCCCGAAGCTTCCTTGGTTGGCAGGCGGGCAAGCGGGCGGGCGGGCGATGCGTGCTGCCTGGGAGTTGGGGGAGATGTCTGGAGAGAGAGAGAGTGTGGAAGTTATCAAGTCCCCCCCCCCACCGCCCCCAGCCTTGAAAGACGCTGGTGGTTTTCCTCCTGGCGGCCATCTGGAACTGCTTGGTAGATGACCCGGTTCCTTCTCCAGAGCCAGTGGCCTCGCCCCTTTCTTTGCGGGCAGCCAGTGTCCTGGCCTGGCCAACACGAGACATCGTGGAGGAACCCAGGCAGGGCAGGAGGCCCCAGCCCTGGTTTCTTTCTCGGGCCCCCCAACTTCCGCTGTCAGCCCTCTGACCCCAGCTGGTCAGAGACAAAGTAACCCAGGACTCGCTGACCACGAGAAAACCACACTGTGACCATTCATCTTATCAGGGGCTCTGGGAGCACTGGGGACAGATAAAGTTGCCAGCTCCAGGAGCCATGGCTGGGGCTGAGCATGGGCGGGGAGGGGACAGCCGGAAGGTCAGGGCCTGGCATCTCTGCCCATCCCTGAAATCCACAGAAATGGGACCCCAGCTGGCCATGTATTGCCTCTGAAATTTTAAAATTCAGAGTTGCCGCATTCCTCCAACCCCATCTCTTCTGTGTCAGTGCTGGGGAGTTTAGGTGGTGCCTGGCTGGGCCGCAGAGACGTGAGCACGTAAAGGGGCCTGCTTGTTCTTCACCGAGATGGCCTCACTGGGGCTTCTCTGCCTCGGCAGAGGTATGTTGAGCCAGGAAATGAGGGGTGCTGAGCAGTGCCCCCTGGCTTCTGCCCACCGTATGCCAGGGGTACCTCCCAGTTGTGACAGCCACAAGTGACCCAGACACTGTTCAGTGTTCCCTGGGGGCAGGACGGCCCTGGTGAGAAACGCCACATGTTTATGACTCTGTGAACTGCTTGCTTTTTATCTATGGTCATCTGGAGTCCCCCCACCCTATGTTGGTATCGGTTTATAGAGAGGGCGAGTGCCAGGCAGTGGTTAATGGGGAGCCCCAGAGTTGTTCCCACCAGGGTCCCCCTCCCAGCTCTGCGCCTCAGTTGCTGTGTGGCCGTCACTTCCCTGGGCTTCAGTGTCTTGTCTGTAAAATGGGGTGATGACCGTGTCTGCCAGGGGCTGGTTGAGCCTGGGATGAGCTGGCACTCATGCTTGGTGACTGTTGTGCCGGTTGGCCGCCTCCTTCGGGCCTCTCCATCGTCAGTGTCTCCAGGCCCCTGCTGAGGCCCATGCCGGTGGTTTCTGGAGTCAACTCTTGCTGTTAGAAGCGATGGTGACACCTTCCAGAAAGCTCAGCTACAGCGGGAGCCTTGTCCGACGGGCTGAGGGAGGCTGCCCGTTTCCCATGGCGCTGCCAGCTCCCAATGTCGTCGTTCTTGGTGATTTCGGCCGATCCGACGGGAGGCAAAGCAATGTCTCGTTGGTGTTTAAAATCTGGTTCCTCTGATTGCCCGGGCCCCTGGCTCCCGAGACGTGGCCTGAATGGCGTCTCCATGGGCCATGGCTGTGGGGCACGTGGGGGCTGTCTCGGGAAGGCCAGGTCTGGGGATGCGGCTGTGCCCGCTGTGGGGGCCGATGGCCTGTGCTGGGTTTTGGTCTGAGCTGTGGCCTGGGTGTGTCTGAGCCTCTTCCAGGCTGTCCTATCTCTTTGATGCCCCAGAACACTCAGCTCCATCCCTGCCCCTGCCCCACTCCCACGGCTGATCTGGCGGCAAGTGATGTCAGCCTCACCTTCAGAACTGGCCCAGAACCCACTGACTCCTTCCCTGTCCTCTGCCTCCCCCGGGTCCAGCTTGGTCCTCCCCGGTCCAGTTCGACCCTCCCGAGTCCAGCCCGGTCTTCCCCGGTCCAGCTTGGTCCTCCTCCGTCCAGCTCTGTCCTCCTTCTCCCCCTGAGCCAGGCCCAGCGCTCCTGCTCTTCCTCTGCTCCCTGTCCCACATTCCAGGAGGACCCCATTAAAAACCAGCGGCCCAAGTCCCACCCCTCCTCTGCTGGCAGCCTTCCATAGCTCCCACCTCCCTCAGGGTCAAAGACACAGTCCTCCTTGAAGCCCATCAGGCCCTGCACAGCCTGTGCCGGGCCCTTGCCCTCCCTCCGCACTCTGATGCAGGCCCATGGGCCCCTTGCTGTTCCTCCAGCACGCGGGGCGTGGCCCTGCCCCAGAGCCTTTGCACTGCTGTCCTCGCCCCCTGCCTGGAATGCGCCTCCTCCTCTCTGTGTCCTTCACTCCCTTAGCACTCTCCAGGTTTTGCAGGAGTATCTCCTCTCCACGAGACCTCCCCGCCCTGCTGTCACCACACAGTGGCCTCCCCTCCTCCGTCCCCTGCCCTCCCGGTTCCTCTTCCTTGTTTGTGTCACCATAGCACTTGTCACCACCTGAAACATATGGCTCTGCTGACGTGTCTTCTGACCATCTCCTCCTGAGCGAGAGCTCTGCGAGGGCCAAGACTGTCTGTGCCACTCCTGCGGCATCCCCTGCACCCGGAAGAGCTCAGCACAGTGCAGATCCTGGTGAACATCAGGTGCACGAGGGCAGCAGTGCCAGGGAGGAAGGGCAGGGTAGAATGCGGTGGCTGAGAAGGTCTTGCCAAGAAGGTGGCATCTGAGGGAGACCTGTGGGTGGTGGGCAGGAAGAGGGCATGGCCCCAGCAGAGGCCCCGCGTGCCTGGAGCACAGTGTAGTGTGGTCAGAGGGCGGCCGGGCAGGGAGTCAGCACCACCACCAGGGCCTCCCCTATAGTTGTGGTGGTCTGCATAAAAGGTCAGGGAGGCCTGGCATGGTGGCTTACACCCGTAATCCCAGCATTTTGGGAGGCTAAGGCAGGAGGATCACTTGACCTCAGGAGTTTGAGACCAGCCTGGGGCAACATAGCAAGACCCCTGTCTCTACTAAAAAAAATTAAGAGAAGTAACTAGATGTAATGGCATGCACCCGGAGATCCAGCTGCTCAGGAGGCTGAGGCAGGAGGATCACCTGAGCCTGGGAGGCCGAGGCTGCAATGAGCTGTGATCGTGCCACTGCACGCCTGGGTGACACCAAAATTGTATCTCAACAATAACGACAACAAAAAAGGGTCAGTGGGATTGTGGTGTCTCTCGTTGCAAGTCAGCAGGGCGCAGGCGGAGGCTGAGGATGCTGGGGATGGAAGGTTCCTCATTCTGTCCCGCCCTGGCCTCCTCCCAGGATGCAGGTCAGGCACCGTGACCGCCGCAGCCTGGGTGTCCCGGTGGAGAGGCCTCGGGAGCCGGCCCTCCTGGGTTCACACCCAGCGCCACTGCATGCCAGCCGGGGACGTGTGGCCTCGGTGTCCCTGTCTGTAAAGTGGGCGTGATGGCTGCTTTTCTCCTGGGCTGTATGGAGAATCGTGGGGTAAAGCCCTTAGAAGGCACGGGGCAGGCAGCCGGCCCCGCGAGAGAGCTGGGATGCCCCCTCCCTCCCAGGTTGCCATTGGAGGAGGAGTCCCCTTCGTGTGCTGCTTCC
>NW_012115377.1:554869-559985 GCF_000951035.1 Colobus angolensis palliatus | reverse complement strand
GTCTGTGGGCAGCCGTGCTCTGTGGGGTTGGGGCAGGTGTCCAGGCGAGTGGCGCCGGTGCCTGGACAGGGCATGGGGAGGTGAGGGCTGGTGAGGGAGATGAGGGGCCCGGAAGGATTTTGGCCCAAGCCGTGGAGCTGGTGGCCAGGGTGGGGAGGACGGAGGACAGAGCAGGACTGGGAACCCAGGCTCTGTGGCAGGCGTGTGCCGATGTGGGGTGAGCAGGCAGTGGGGACCCCCAAAGCAGGTGGAGCCTCCAGAAGTCTGGGTGGGGTGGTCCCAGGGCCTGGTGTGGACTGAGCTGAGCCTGCCTTGGCCACTGAGACCTGTGTGCCTCTGAGCAAGTGACTTCCCTTTGTTTTAAAATTGTAAAACTTTTTTTGTAGAGATGAGGTCTCACTATGTTGTCCAGGGTCCAAGGGTCTCGAACCCTTGGTCCCAAGCAGCCCTCCTGCCTCCGCCTCCCACAGTGCTGGGATTACAGGCAGGGCCCCGACGGTGGCGCCTTCTTTGCCTTTTGGAACAAGAGCTGCGGGTGTCCTGAGTACCTGGCAGGACAGCGATGGGTGAGGGCCCAGCCCCTGGGAAGCTGCATGACCTGGGTCTTTCTTTACAGATGGGGAAACCGAGGCTCCAGGAGGGCTGGAGAGTCCACACAGGGTGGGGCCGTGAACGAGGAGCGGGGCCTAGGCCTCCCTGCTTCCTGCTGCCTGCCACCTGGCCTGGGCAGCATGTCCCTTTACACAGGACCAGGCTGGGCAAGACCCTGTAAGGATTTGCCGGCAGACGCCAGCTGGACAGGGGCCCGCAGTGGTGCCAGTGCTCGTGGGGATTACAGCCTGAGGGGATTAGCTCAGAGCCCCTGCACCTGCCTCCCCGCCATGCTGAGAGGCCAGCTTGGGAGGGGCTGGAGTTGAGCATGAGGGCCCCCAGGTGCCTGAGCTGACGTGGGGGTGCCAGGGGACCGGGCCTCTGGCTGAGTGAAGAGAGGACCCCAGCACCCTGCCTGGCTGCTGTCCTCCACTCAGGCGGGGCTGCTGATGACGGTTTGGGGGAGTGGGGTGCGCTTCGGATATCATCAACATGTGCTCTCCTGTGTGTGCTTTGGCCGGGTGCTGGGGGCCAGGGGAACAAGAGGGCCAGGCCCCCGAAGGAACTCCGGGAGTGGGGCCAGGATGTGCAGACAGCAAAGAAAAGCAAAACACACAACGCAGTGGACGAGACAAGTGCCGGGGAGAAGAGCTGAGCAGAGGAGGGGAGAGAGCGGCGGAGGAGGGGAGAGAGCGGTGGAGGAGGTGCCCTCAAGGCCGGGGACTCGGGGGTCGTGCTTGAACAGAGATCCAGGGGAAGCCAGGGGGTCGTGGAAGTGTAGGGGGAGCCCTCCAGCAGAGGCACTGTGCAAAGGCCCTGGGGCAGGACCACGCCTGGTGTTTTAGAGGAACAGTGAGGAGGGGAGGGCAAGGAGGGGACGGGGCAGGGTGTGCAGGGCCTTGTGGGCTGCAGGGAGGACTTGGGCTTTGACCCCGAGGGAGGTGGGAGCCATGGAGGGCTGAGGGCAGAGGAGGGTTGGGCCCCGACTCAGGAGCTCACAGGCACCCCCTGGTGGCTGCTGTGGGGAGGACAGATGGGGTGAGGGCGGGAGCTGGGCTAGGGGAACCAGGGCAGAGGGGAACATGAGCAGTGGGCCATCTGGGATGGATTTTGGGAGCAGAGCCAGCAGGACCTTTTGAAGGGTTGAGTGTGGGGCTGAGGGGGCTTGAGTTTGATACCAAGATTTGAGCCTGAGCCCTGGAAGGACAGAGCCACCCTCAGCCAAGATAGACGCAGGAGGGGCAGCGTGGGGGCCGCTGGTGCCCAGCATGGCCGAACTGCGTGTAAGACCCCAGGAGCCTCTGTGGGGAGTGTCGGGGGCAGAGGTGAGAGCCGGCAATGGGACTGGGTGGGGCCGTCAGGACCCTGGTGGTGGCCGTGCTCAGTGGACGGTGGTGTCTCTGTTCCATCGTGCCCTTGGCAGGAGGACAGCTGAGATGAGCGGGTTCGGTTGCTCAGCCGCTCCGTGCCTCAGTTTCCTCATTTGGAAAGCTGGGTTCCTTGAGGATTAGATGAGTCAATGCACACAAAAGGCTCAGAGCCGGCCCTGCCCATGGTGAGCGCCCAGGGAGTGGGGAGAGGGACGTGAGCGGGCAGTTCCCACTGTGCGCCCTTCCCATGCGGTGCTGGGCCTGGCCACCTACGTGCGCTGACATCAGCAGGGCTGCTTGGGCAGGGAAAAGAGCCTGGGGTGGGAGCAGCAGCCTTGGGGCCCTGTGCCTGCAGTCCCAGTGTGCCCATGTCTGGCTGGTCCATCCTCCTGGGGGGGAATGCATTTCCCCAGGCGCATGTGAGTCAGCCTGGCTTGGCCTCTGCTGCTAAAACAAACATCCCCGCTCTCCTGGCCATCCCAGAGGCTCGTTTCTTGCTTGTGTTGGGGGCTATGGTGGAGATCCAGGTTGACAGAGGTACTGTCACCCTCAGTGCAGTAAAGGCTTGATGCTTCTGTAACCCAGAAAGGTGGTACATGTATTAAAATGCACTCTGATTGGTTTTAATCAGGTCTGGTGAGGCAAAGAGAACAGGAGGTGACTGCTATTGAAAAGCTCTTGTGCCGGGCGCGGTGGCCCAAGCCTGTAATCCTAGCACTTTGGGAGGCCGAGACGGGCGGATCATGAGGTCAGGAGATCGAGACCATCCTGGCTAACATGGTGAAACCCCGTCTCTACTAAAAAATACAAAAAAAAAAAAACTAGCTGGGCGAGGTGGCGGGCGCCTGTAGTCCCAGCTACTCGGGAGGCTGAGGCAGGAGAATGGCGTAAACCCGGGAGGCGGAGCTTGCAGTGAGCTGAGATCCGGCCACTGCACTCCAGCCTGGGCAACAGAGCGAGACTCCGTCTCAAAAAAAAAAAAAAAAGAAAGGCTCTTGTGTTACAGTTCCCAAAAGAAAGGGCCCGACTGCGACCCACACAGGGCCACCCCACGCAGCACCAGCGTCAGGCAAGAGCCAGAGGGCAGAAAGGTCGGGCCAGGGTCTGTGTGAGGCTTTGGTGGGAAGGAACGGGCCAGGCGGGGTAGGTGGGCTGGGTGTGCCTGGGATGGGCTGGTTTGACCCCCAGCTGTTTGCAGCTCCTGGCTGTTGGGGTGGTCCCTGGTGTGGGAGCTGGCCCTGGGGTGATTCAGGACAGGAAACCTGGGCGTGGCACGTGAGAGTCTGATCAGGCGTGTGGGCTCGCAGTTGGTTGCTCTGCACGTCACAGTGTGCTCGCAGGAATCCGCTAACCCTGGAAGGGGCCGTCATCCCCAGATCAGCGAGGCCCCCCAAGATGTCGTAAAAGCCAGAAAACAAAACGCAGCATCAGCACTGTACAGACCGGGCGCTCATGTTCCGGCAGCAGAGGATGCGTCCGTCTCTCCCATCCTCACCAGCCATATGGGCGCAAGGCGACTTCTTCCCTCACTGCGTCATTGCAGCGTATATTCGTCTTCCTGTGACTCAGAGAAAAAGTCCTCATGGATCTTCTCAGCATTTCCTCTGTTTTCTTGGAACTGCGTTTCCACAAGGGGAGCAGAGACCACTCGAGGAGAAGGGACTCACCACACAGGCGCTCCTTCGAGCTCCTCCCGACGGTCACCTGTGTTTCTGTCAGAGCTGGAAAATGGAGTGTCCCACCAGGGAGACAGGGTCACCACTGAGGCCGGCTCCGAGCTGCCGCAGCTCCTGCAAGCTCCATGGCCCCGGCCTCAACCCTCTCCGGCCCATTTTCCTTGCACAGTTCCTTCTTGTAAGCACACACATGTCAGATTGAACTCTGACCTCATTTTCTGGGACCTGTATGATTGTGTCTTTCCCAGTCTACAGTTACCTATCACCATCTTGTTGATTCGTAGGAGCTCTTTATTTGTTATGGCAGCTATTCATGTATTGGTGACACAAGTGCAAGTACTTCTTTACCCATCTTCTCCTACGATGATCGTTAACGCCCGGCAGGTATTTTGGGGTTTATGTGGTCAAACTTATCACTCTTGCCTTTTTGGGTTTCCTAGTTTGGTGTCATGGATGGGAAAGGCTTCCTGTTCTGGGGTTATGATTAAATTCTGCTAAGACTTTTATAACTTAGCTTCTTTTCTTTTTTGTTCACAATTCTTTTTTTTTTTTTTTTTTGGAGACGGAGTCTCACTCTGTCGCCCAGGCTGGAGTGCAATGGCCGGATCTCAGCTCACTGCAAGCTCCGCCTCTCGGATTTACGCCATTCTCCTGCCTCAGTCTCCCGAGTAGCTGGGACTACAAGCGCCCGCCACCTCGCCCGGCTAGTTTTTTGTATTTTTTTTTTTAGTAGAGACGGGGTTTCACCGTGTTAGCCAGGATGGTCTCGATCTCCTGACCTCGTGATCCACCCATCTCGGCCTCCCAAAGTGCTGGGATTACAGGCTTGAGCCACCGCGCCCGGCCTTTTTTTTTTTTTTTTTTTTTAAGACAGTGTCTCACTGTGTCACCCAGGCTAGAGTTCAGTGACGTGATTGTAGCTTGCTGCAGCCTCAACCTCTTGGGTTCAAACCAGCCTCCTAACTCGCTGGGACTGCAGGTGTGTGCCACTGTGCACGGCTAATTTTTAATCTCTTTTGGAGACAGGGTCTTGCCATGTTGCCTGGGCTAGTCTCGAGCTCCTGGCCTCAAGGGATCCTCTTGCCTTGGCTTCCCAAAGTACTGGGGTTACAGGTGTGAGCCAGTGCGCCTGGCCTATTTCTGGACTTTTTGTTCTGCTCCATTCGTCTGCCTTTGCCTTCATGCTACAGCCATGTCTTGTCTTGAACAAATGATAACATGTTCACAGTTTAAAAAAAAAAAAAAGTAATCAGACGTGCAGTGAGTAAAAAGTGAGTCCCACCTCACCCTCTCCATCTCCGTGGAGATAATGACTGTCACCGCAGGTGTTTCTCTGGCCCATACACTTGGGGCTCAGATTATATCAGGCTTTTTAAAATAGTGTATTTGGAAAGCTTTCCAGTCTATAGAAGGGGCAGGAATGCTGCAGTGAACACCCATACAGCCCGCACAGCGATCCGCCAGCTGCTAATGTTTTGC
>NW_012115377.1:549552-550919 GCF_000951035.1 Colobus angolensis palliatus | reverse complement strand
GCCCGTCTCGGCCTCCCAAAGTGCTGGGATTACAGGCTTGAGCCACCGCGCCCGGCCATTATTTTAATTATTATTATTATTTTTTTGAGACGGAGTTTTGCTCTTTAGCCCAGGCTGGAGTGCATCTCGGCTCACCGAAACCTCCGTCTTCCGGTTTCAAGCGATTTTCCTGCCTCAGCCTCCCGAGTAGCTGGGATTACAGGCTCCCCGGCCACCATGTCCGGCTGAGTTTTTGTATTTTTAGTAGAGATGGGATTTCACTATATTGGCCAGGCGGGTCTCGAACTCCTGATCTCGTGATCCACCCACCTTAGCCTCCCAAAGTGCTGGGGTTACAGGCGTGAGCCACCGCGCTGGGCCTGTTTGTGGTAGTTAGTTTGTGAAGCTGCTGCAGACACTTCAGATGCAGACTGAGCCCTGACTGCAGGGGAAACCCAAGGTTGGTCCTGTGAGCCTCTGGGCACGACGTTTCCATCAGCCAGTCGATACGTGACCTTGTTGTATGTCCGTTTCTATTTCAAGGCATCTTACCTTAGGGCTGGGCGCGATGGCTCACGTCTGTAATCCCAGCACTTTGCCAGGCTGCGGCAGGAGGCTGAGGCGGGAGGATCGCTGGATCGCTTGAGCCCAGGAGTTTGAGGCCGCAGTGAGCCGTGATTGCACCACTGCACTCCAGCCTGGGCGACAGAGTGAGATCCTAAGAAAATTTTAAAGACACCCATGTTGTTGATTTATCCACAGGGAGCTCACAGACCGCAGGCCTTGCGCCAAGCCCGCCCCCTCCCCACCCACCCCAGGCACTTTCCCGGCCCCACGCCCCCTTCGCAGGCTCTGTGTTGCGGTTGAGGCCAGAAGGGGGACCCCAGGGTGTGTATTCAGCTGGGTGGGGGCTCAAAAACGGGGTAGGGGGCCGTGGCCACGTGGGCGCGGGTCCCCCTCCCATCGTCGACCGGCCCGCTCGGTGTCTCTCTCTCGCTCTCGTTCTCCCCCCTCTCTCTCCTCTCTCTCTCTTTTTCCACTCTCAGTCCTGTTTGAGCAAAGCTTCTCTCACTGCGGGTTTCTCCACGGGCTCATCCCGGTCTCTAACCCTGAGGGACACGAAACCATCTGCTGACAATGCCTGGGGGGCAATTTCAACAGCACAATCACCTGCAAAACTGCAAAACACACACGCGGCCCTCAGTGGACCTGAGAAAGCCAGGTGCTCACAGCGGGAGCTGAAACCAGGGGCGAGGGGCCTCACCGGAGCCTCCTGGGAATGTGTGTGCCCCAAAGTGCTGGGGATGCTGCTCTGGAAATAGCCTTCTGGTCTTCCAGACCCCTCCCCGCCCACAGCAGGGGGCCAGGGGCCGTCCCACCCGCAGATG
>NW_012115377.1:544241-544592 GCF_000951035.1 Colobus angolensis palliatus | reverse complement strand
CCCAGAGTGCTGGGATCACAGGTGTGAGCCACCACGCCCGGCCTTAAATTCTTTTTAAATAGCAACTTTATTGGGATATAATTCACAGATCCTACATTTTACCTATTTGTAATGTGTACATGTGTTCATGGGTTTTAGTATGTTCACAGTTGTACAGCTCTCCCCTCTTATTCCAGAATATTCTCATCGGCCAAAAGCTGTCCATGGAGAACTCATTAACTGCCACTGCCACCCCTCCTCCAACCCCTGACCACAGCTCACTCACTTTCTGGGCATTTCATAGAAGTGGGAAAATGGGGCTGGGTGCAGTGGCTCACGCCTGTAATCCCAGCACTTTAGGAGGCCGAGGTG
>NW_012115377.1:540674-542206 GCF_000951035.1 Colobus angolensis palliatus | reverse complement strand
CTGCTTGTTTTCTGAGACAGGCTCTCACTCTGTTGCCCAGGCTGGAGTGCAGTGGTGCGAGCCTCTCACCTTAGCCTCCCAAGTAGCCGGAACTATAGGTGCTGCCAGCACCCCCAGCTAATTTTTGTATTTTTGTAGAGACAGGGCCTTGCTCTGTTGCCCAGGCTGGTCTCAAACTCCTGGAGTCAAGCAATCCTCCCTGTTTGGCCTCCCGAAGTGTTGAGATGAGTTGAGATGACAGGCGTGACACTGCCTGGCCTGGTTCTTATTATTGACTTGTGAGTTCATGTCTTTTAGATGTGAGGCCCTCACCACACAGATGATTCAAATCTTTCTGCCATTGTGCGGGTCCAGTTTCTTGCTGGTGTCCTGTGAGGCACAAAAGTCTTGATGAAGTTCACTTGATCTGTCTTTATTTTATTTATTTTTCTTGAGACAAGAGTCTCGCTCTGTCGCCCGGGCTGGAGGGCAGTGGCGTGATCTCAACCCACTGCGACCTGCGCCTCCCGGGTTCAAGCCAGTCTTCTGCCTCATCTTCTAGAGTAGCTGGGATTACAGGTGTGCACCACCACACCTGGCTAATTTTTGTATTTTTGGTAGAGACAGGGTTTTACCATGTTGGCCAGGCTGCTGTCGAACTGCTGACCTTAGGTGATTCGCCCTTTAGGAGGATCGGCCTCCCAGAGTGCTGGGATTACAGGTGTGAGTCACTGCCTGGCTAGGAAACTTGCTGTAGAGGGCTGAGTAGTACATTTTTTAGCTTTTACTCTTAAGTACGGTGGCTCACGCCTGCTTCGGGAGGCCAGGGTAGGAGGATCCGTTGAGCCCAGGAGTTTGAGACCAGCCTCGGCAACGACGCGAGACCTCCTTTTTCCCTGAAAAAGAAAAGAATTAGCCAGACATGGTGGCGCCTGTAGTCCCAGCTACTCAGGAGGCTGAGCAGGACGATCACTTGAGCCCAGGAGTTGGAGGCTGCAGAGGTGTGATGGCACCACTGCGCTCCAGCCTGGGTGATAGTGAAAGACCCCGTCTCTACAAAAAAAATCTAGATGAGCATTTTAGGGTTTGTGGTCCAGGTGGTCCCTGTCACGACTCCTCCACGCTGCGGTTTTAGCACTTAAGGAGCCAGACAATTTGTCAACAAATGGTTGTGGCCGTGTTCCAAGAAAACTTTCTTTAGTGGGCTGCATTTGGCCCCTGGACTGTGGTTTGCCAGCCCCTGCTTTAGACAGTCTTTGTAGGACCCTCTGAGGTCCACATAATCAGCGAGACTCCTGTCTTTTTACCTGTGCTGAAGTTTAGGAGAAAGTTCTAGAATTGGCTGGGCGCGGTGGCTCACGCCTGTAATCCCAGCACTTTGGGAGGCCGAGGCGGGCGGATCACAAGGTCAGGAGATCGAGACTCCTGTCTTTTTACCTGTGCTGAAGTTTAGGAGAAAGTTCTAGAATTGGCTGGGTGCGGTGGCTCACGCCTGTAATCCCAGCACTTTGGGAGGCCGAGGCGGGCGGATCACAAGGTCAGGAGATCGAGAC
>NW_012115377.1:534285-539169 GCF_000951035.1 Colobus angolensis palliatus | reverse complement strand
TGTGCTCTGCCTCTCCTGTGCTGGGGGCCGGGCCTGCTGCAGAGAGAGTCATCACTGGCCAGGGTGCCAGGGGGCTCCAACGTGGCGGAGGTGTGGGACTGCCCAGGAGGGGAAGTGGGGGCTGGCTGTGCTCTGCACAGGATTCTCCGGTTGTGCCTGGACGTATCCCAGCTCTCCAGGCACGATTCTGCCCCGGGGCCTCCGCACTGGCTGTGCCTCTGCCTGGGAGGCCCCTCCGCCCTTCCCCCGCCCGGCTCCTCCGCACTCTCCTCCTGTCCCTGCTGTGGTGCCGCAGCCTGGGGCCTGACCTCCTGGAATCAGGTGCGGCCACCCCCATATTTTTGCTGCATGATCTCAGGCAAGCGATCTGACCTCTCTGAGCCTCAGTTTCCACCTCTGCATAATGGGAGCAGTAACAGCACCTACGTCACAGAGTTGTTGGGACGATGACATGACTAAGCCATGGGGTTCTTATGGTGTGGGCCCCGCTGCACACACGGCAAAGGTGGGCTAGCGGGTCTCTGGCCAGCTCCTCGCCGCGCCCCAGCTGTTCCAGGGTGGCTCAGTGGTTAGAGACGGGAAGCAGCCTGTGCCCCCAGGCTCTTGACTCCATCCAACCCCGTTTCCCTCTTGAACCAAGCCCACTGTGCCCTGGACCCAGACCTCCGTGGGACTCCCGGGAGGAGGACGCTGTCACAGACAGCCTTACCCACGTGCCATGCTTGTGCTCCCTGCACTGTTGCAGGAGGAAAGATGAGGTCGCTGCCCTGGGCTCATGGCCTCAGAGGGAGCAAATGTGGAGGATCCAAGGAGTAGAGAGAAGTAAACCACGCAGGGGCAGGGTGACCAGGGAGGGGCCTCTCTGAGGAGGTGACATTTGATCCAGACCTGAACAAGGTTGGGTGGGAGAGAGAGTCGTGCAGTCATAGCTCACTGTAGTCTCAGTCTTCTGGGTTCAAGTGATCCTCCTGCCTCAGCCTCCCAAGTAGCTAGAAATACAGGTGTGCACCACCACTCCTGGCTAATATTTAAATTTTTTTTTGTAGAGATGGGGGGGCTCGCTATGTTGCCCATGCTGGTTTCAAACTTCTGGGCTCAAGCCGTCCTCCTGCCTCGGCCTCCCAAAGTGCTAGAGCCACGTCACCTGGTCTTACATTTGTTTTTAAAGTAGAAGCAGTCTCCTTTTCTCTCCTTGTTTTCCTCGTTGGTAGTGTTTTGGGGGGACATGAAATTCACATTGAATTTCGTTGAAGGTTTTTCTGGATTCGTAGATGGGATCACAGGGTTTTTCACCGTTGGCTTTGGGTGACTTTGTAGATTTCCCCAGATACCCATTTCCCGGCCTGTCAGACAGCAATCATGAATTAGGTGGCAGCTGGATCAGATGTCCATAGGCACCTGCTGGCCACACGCCGCCGGGGAGCGGGCCGTGGGGGACGAAGGCAGAGGTGAGTGTGCCAGGCGGGGCTGAGTGATGGTGCAGCCTTTTATTTCTAGATCGGCCTGTTTTTCGAGAAACCCAGGTTTTTCTCCAAAACACTGTGATTTCTAAAGTTGACCGAACCCAAACACCACAGGGCTCAGAACCAAGCTCAGGCGGGCCACTCCCCGAGGTGGGCTGGAGCCCAGGCGGGCCACTCCCCGAGGTGGGCTGGGAGCCCAGGCGGGCCACTCCCCGAGGTGGGCTGGGAGCGGTGGGTGCCCAGGACCGCGGATATACCGGGTGACAGTTTACGGTGACTCACCTGTCTTGGGGCTGCAGGGCTGGGCAGGTACCTGAGTTCACATCTCTCGTCACTTCCTGACGGGGACCGTCAGTTGGGTGCTTCCTGTCCCCAAACAGGGACGCCGTTGCCTACCACTCCAGGCCTGTATGAGGTTAGAGACGATGGCGCAGGAAGCCTGGCCACGTGGGTTCTCCCCAGCGGTGTCGGAATCCTTCCACCTCTCCCAGCCTCGGTTTCCCCATGTATCAGATGAAGCCTTGAGAAGTGGCCGCCTGGTCAGGCTGGGTGGGACTCTGCGTGGGGAGAGCTTGGTTGGCACCTGGAGCAGATGTTTGCTGTTGCAGCCGTGTTGAACTTCTCACCCAAAGGTTTAACCTCAGGGGCTATTGGGGCGTCACCTGGGGTCATCCTGCCCCCTGGGGACACTGGGCCTTGTCTGGAGACATCTGTGGTTGTTACAGCTGGGGGATGCCCTTGGCATGGAGTGGGTAGAGGCCAGGGACGCTGCTCAGCACCCTGCAGTGCCCAGGACAACCCCAGTGACCAGCCCAGAGAACAATCCAGCCCTAAGTGCTGAGAGGGGAGACCCTGGTTTACATGGGCTTTGGGGGGTGCCTGGAGGCCCCTAAACTGTTTGCATATTGGTACACTCCTATCGAGAGAGAAGAGGCCTGAGGCAGGGCTGTTTGGTATCACCGTGGACAGGACTGTCCATCCCAGTCCACACCAGAGAGGAGTAGAAGCTGAGAATCAGCACCAGCCTTTCAGACCTTGGCAGTTGGTGTTTACTACGATTTACAAAAGCCTTGGTCCCTGATGGAGAGAAAAGAAAGAGTGAACTCAGTCCTGCAGGCACAGACAGTGTGAGAAGCTCCAGCCTGCAGGACTGGCTGCCCTTCTGGTTAAGCCTTGACCAAGTCCCCCGACCTCCTTTAGAGATAAGCAAACTGTGAGGCCCTGGGGGATGACGAGACTTTGGAGAAGGTTCCAGATGGTATGTGTCACTGGGCAATACTTTTGCAGCTAACGGGATCTGCATCTTCATTTTGCTTTTCTGGGACATAATTCACTGTCACAAAATTCACCCTTTGAAAGTGTCTTACTGCTCCCTTATTGCAACGGAGTAAATTCTTTTCGGCGTATTCACAGAGTCATTCAGTTGCTGCCACTAATTCTAGTACATTTCCATCACCCCGAAAGCAAACCCTGTGCCCGGTGGCTGTCCCTCCCCATCCCTCCCCAGCCCCAGCACCCACGCATCCCCTCCCTGTCTCTCTGGATCAGCCTGTCCTGGGCATTTCGTAGAAATGGGGTCACACACTGCATGGCCTCTTGTGTCTGGTGTCTCTCACTGAGTGTGACGTCTTCAAGGTGCATCCGTGCTGTGGCCTGCTTCAAAGCCTCACTCCTTTTCATGGCTGAATAATCCATTATACAGGTTATTAATGCTCCTTTGAATGTAAGAAATCCAAGTAAGACAAAGGAATTAGAAACTGTAACTCCTCCTGTTCCAAAGAAGTCCACAGATAGGCCAGGTGCGGTGGCTCATATCTGTCATTGCAGCACGTTGGGAGGCCGAGGCAGGCACATTACGAGGTCAAGAGATGGAGACCGTCCTGGCCAATATGGTGAAACCCCGTCTCTACTAAAAATACAAAAAAGCTGGGCATGGTGGTGCGTGCCTGTAGTCCTAGCTACTCGGGGGAGGCTGAGGCAAGAGAATTGCTTGAACCCGAGAGGCAGAGGTTACAGTGAGCTGAGATCTGTTTCAGTCAGCTATTGCTGTGTAACAAACCACCCCCAGATAGAGACTTCAGACAACCATGTATTTGCTTGCGATTCTGTTACTTGGGTTGGGTTCAGCTGGGTGGTTCTTCTGTAGGTCATAGCTGGGGTTAGTCCCCTGGCTGTGGTTGGCAGTGGCAGGAAATTCAAGCTTGTCCTGCACTTGCCTGTCCAGCCCTCAACCGGGATGGCAGGAACAGCTGGGGCCGCCCAGCCTTTCTGCAGGGAGCCGGCCTCTGAGCGTCATGGCCCAGGTTCCCAGAGACGCAGTGAGAAGTGCCAGCCTTCCTCACGCCCACGCTGTCCCTTCCCTCCCAAGTCACACCACTGCCAAGCATCGCAGCCATCTGTGGACAGCCACAGAAGCCCTTTCTACAGTTTAGCGAGAGAAGATTCTCGCATGGCCTGCCCTCGTCCACCGGGTCCTGGGCTGAGCCTCACCAGAGCTGAGGGTCGGCCCTGCCCCCTCTGGGTCCCCAACCCAGCCTGTGTCGTGGAGTGCGACTGCCCAGCCTGGCCTTCCTGGCAGGTCCTCAAAGGGGCCTGTGGTCCCCGTGGTCAGAGGCCTGCACGGCAGGAGGCTAGAGAATGGGTTGTCCAGCGAATGAGGGAGGTGACCGTGAGCTCTGGCCTGGAGTTGTTTCCTGCTTGCAGGATCGCAGGACCCCATGCCTGGGCCGTCCTCATGCACTCGGGTTGCTGTGTCATGGTGAGCCAGCACCTGTGCTGGGCGCCCAGCAGCTACCCTCTGGGCAGCGGCCCCACCCAGGGGTGCAGGCCCTGGGTGCTACTCTGACGCACTTGGGTCCCAGTGCCGCCCCTTTCTCACTGGCCCTCCCTTGCTGCCCTCAGAGAGCTTTGCCAGAGTCTGTGGGAGGCAGGTGACAGAGCAGGCCTGGGCCCCCTGTTGTGGGGATGACAACAGCCATATGCCAGGTGGTGCCATGTGCCGGGCAGTGAGGAGGGGACCGTTTGGCGCAGGGTGGCTGGGGGAGGCTTCTGAGGGGGTGATGTTTAAGCCAGGTCTAGGGTGAAGCAAAGGAACAAATCCTGAGGGAATCTTGGGACCAGCAGGCCAGGCAGAGGCACCGCTCATGCAGAGGCTGTGACGCAGGGTGGCGCTGGCGTGCTGGAGGGACAACGAGTGACGCAGGGTGGTGCTGGCGTGCTGGAGGGACAGCGAGGGCCCGTGTGGCTGGAGCAGAGGGAGGAGCGGAGGGCAGGGAGGGGGTCACGCATGGTCTGGTGGGGTAACAGGGCCTGGTGTTTACCCTGCAGGGCTGCAGTGGGGCCTGGGGAGACCCTTGTCTGCGGTGGGGATGGGGTGGGTGGGCCCCCTGTGGCTGGAGCAGAGGGAGGAGCGGAGGGCAGG
>NW_012115377.1:531607-533179 GCF_000951035.1 Colobus angolensis palliatus | reverse complement strand
CCCCGGGCACTCAGCCTGACCAGAGGAAACTGCTCAGAGGGGCCACCTCCCGGCTCTGCAGCGCGGCACGCCTCTCCTCCCCCGACTATTTTTAAAACCTAATTTCCTCGAAAACGGGGTGGCTCATTCTGCAGATAATTAGTCACGTCTCAGGCTGAGCAGAGCTCGATGTCATGACAGCCCCTCATGGGGGTCACGGCAGGCTCCGTGCCGGAGTGGGCCTCGTGGGGAGCAAGGATTGAGTGAAAATGGCACTCACCTGCTCCCTCGGCCGGGCAGTGGTTGCAAGGCTCTGCTTCCTCCCCTGTCCGCGCCCTTCCGCAGGACTGTCCGCGCCCCTCCGCTGGACGCTCGGCTCTGGTCTCCCCTTGCCGTCCCTGCCTGCCCTGGGAGCCCCACATTTTCCCCAGGGTCCCCCAACCGAGTGCCTCCCCTCCCTGTCCTGCTCCACCCCCGCCTTGGTGCTTCGGCCCCGGCCAGTCCCTTAACCTACAGGTCCCCAGTGCAGGGCTGTTCCCAGCAGGGCCCCAGCTGGCCGCCCCCTCCACTCCCCCTTGTCAGCCAGCTCAGGCGAGTTGGGCAGGTGAAGACGTGGAACCAGGGAGGGAAACTGAGGCAGGGGGCCTAGACCCGATGCAGGTGACCCTGAGGTGCCTGGTGAGGTCAGCAGAGCCGGGTCTGGAGGGCCTCGCCGTGTCCACTCGGTCCCGGGGCAGTGGGGAGCCTGGGAGAGTCCGGGCCGGGGTGGACCCGAGCGCTGTGACCTCTTAGCCTCGGGGCCACTGAGGAAAACAGCTGAGTCACCCAAGTGGGTGTGGGGGAGCCAGAGGGGCGGTTTCGGGAGTAGAGTCAGGACTGTGGGCAGGGAGGCCCCAGACGGGCCGAGCAGGGGGACTCCCAGGCCCCCGATGAGGTCTGGAATGTCCCGCCGCAGCCCACCACTGGCTTCCTGCCCTCTCTTCTCTTCCTTCCCCCACACCCTGGACGTAAAACCGTGAATTGTTCTGCTACAGGGCGCCAACCCAAACATCACGTCAGCATCCAGCACCTTCCGCCCCCCGCAGCCCAGAGCAGGCCCTGTGTGGCCTCTCAGAGACCTGGGGCGGCCAGCCCTGTCCTCTGGAAGGACAGAGAAGCAGCCCGGTCTGTCCTTCCCTGCACCAGGGCAGGCAGCCGGAATCCTGAGTCACCTCCCTCCCTCCGTCCCCGCCCCCGCCCCTGCAGTGAGCACCGTGGGTCCGTCCCCCAGTTCCTTCCAGGGCCCGCCCAGTGCCCAGCCAGCCCTGCAGGGCGCCCAGGTGGCCCAAGGGGAGGGCCCTTCAGCTGTTCTGGCTGCCTCGAGAAGTACGCCTTCTCCCGTGCAGGGCTGGGGTCCTCACTGGAGGGCCATACCCCGTGTGAGGTCCTGGGCTGCCCAGACAAAGTCCCTGGGACTGGGGGGCTTGGAGCAGCAAGCCTTGAACAGGCGTTTGTTCTGGCTCTGCTCTGGAGGCCAGAGCCCGAGGTCCAGGAGTGGGCAGGGCTGCGCCCTCCCGACCCACCGTGGAGAAGCTTCACGCCCCTCTGCTCCTC
>NW_012115377.1:512853-530982 GCF_000951035.1 Colobus angolensis palliatus | reverse complement strand
CACTGAGAGCAGCGCAGGGGCCGAGGGGCACTGGCAGGGCTGATGGGGCGGGGCGTCGATGACCCAGGCCCGGGTTTGACCTTTCCTCCCCTTCGGCGTGACCTTGGGTGGGTTCACCCCTCCCTCTGACAGTCTCTTTCCGCGTCTTAAAACAGAGGGGCTCCCTCCCTCTGCGCTCTTTGCTGGCTTTGTAAGGCCTTGGTCCAGAAAGACTTCTTGTCTCTCGGGAAATTCTCCTCTGTCCCCTCTCCCCAGTTCACCCCCAGCCGGGTCCCCACCCCCGACGGTCCCCATCTGCACCCCGGACTCCACACCCACCTCCTCACCTGTCTGCACCTCCCTGAACCTCGCCCAGTTGGCCCCTCACGTGTCCTGGCCTCCCCTGCTCACCTCAGCCGGCCTGGAAGCCAGGGCCAGACCAGTTCCAATGCACTGCTGCCCAGCCCAGAGCAGGGAGGCAGCCAGAGGGCCGAGCCCCACAGAGCAGGGCACGTGCCACACCCTCCTGCACGCATCCCGGCGCAGCCCGAGCGTCTCCACGGGCTCATAATAATCCCCTTTGAGGGCCTGCCTCAGCACCCCCGGCTGCAGGACCTTGGCCCTTGGCCGGCCCTCCCTTCCCCGACCCTCAGCCTGTTCCTGTAGGACCGGGGAGTGGAGTGAGAAGGTACAGGCAGTGCTGGGGCGGAGTCGGCCCTGCCCCACAGCCCCTGTGTGATTCAAGACACATTTGTCTCCATGCCCTGGGCCCCGGTGGTGCCAGCGTTGGAATCCAACAAGGAGACGCTCCCCTTCGGCAGCTGCCTCCACGTGAGCCTGGAGAACGCTGCTGTGATCCGTGCAGCCGCGCGGCGCCTCAGCCACCCCGTGACCTTTGCGCCGGGGCTCCCTCTGCCCGGATCCCTCCTGCTCCCCCGGCATCCTTGTTCGGCACTGAGCTCAGACACGGCCGGCCCAGGGAAGCCTCCCTTGCTGATCCGCACCCCACCTGTCACCCCACATCTAACACCTAGCCCTGCGCCCACCCCTGTTGGTGAGCCCCTGGAGGGCGAGGCCGGGTCTCCCCAGGGCCCGCATGGTGGTCGCCCGTGCGTGCGTTCCCTGCAGTCACCGACACCGCTTCCCACCTCAGGCCTCCGGGGCCAGGAGTCCAGCCCCAGAACAGGGCCTCACCAGGCTAGAGTCAAGCTGTGGGCAGGGCTGGGCCCAGCAGAGGCTGCAGAGGAGAATCCGTTTCCTGCCTTTCCCAGCGTCTAGAGGCGCCCACACCTGTCGGCTCAGGTTCCTTCCTCCCCACTCACAGCCACGGCACAGCCTCTTCCCGTCTCTCTCTGACTCACCCGCCCGCCTCCTCTCGTGAGGACCCTGTGAGGACATCGGACTCCCAAGTCCCCCAGGATCATCTCCCGTCGGTCTCAGGGCCCGTAATCACAGCTGTAGAGTCTGTTCCCATTCTCCAGATGAGGACCCCAGGGCCCCGCTGCTGGGAGCCAGGGTTGTGAATGTGGTCCTGGGTCCTAGGAGCCGAGTCTCTCCTGTTCCCCTCATCCCAGCCTCCTCGTGTGGAGGGAGCTTTGGCTCAACCCAGCAGGCCCCTGTCGTCCTCTCTGGAGCTGAACCCAGCAGGCCTCTCTCGTCTCTCGTCCTCTCTGGAGCTGTGGCCCGGGCCCTGCTGCAGGCGCTGACCAGAGGCTGTGGGCCCAGGACCCAGGGCAGGGCTGGGGGTCTCCTCGCAGGCTGCCTTATCCTTCCACAGACCTCACCCTGGAGAGGGACGGGGAGGGCGCCAGCCCTGGGGACCCCTGCCAGCTCCCGCTGACCGCAGCTGCTTGGGTGCTGCTGGGCGCTCCCCACAACTCCAGCCTGCCCTCGCCCCAGCAGGGCCTACACCCCTCACTCCCCACGCTAGCACCTGATTTCCCCATGCCCGAGCCTCTCCTGGCACCTGCCTCCGGGGAAGCGGGGCTCGGTCAGTTCAGACCTGCTCGGCCGGTGACTGCCCAGAACCTGATGTCTGGGCGTGAAGGGGGTCAAGAGCCAGGGGAGGTTTGCTCACCACTTCCCCTCCCCTCCTCCAGGCAGGTCCAAGCCCCAGGCCCTTCATGGTGGGTGCCAAGCCTGGGCGTCACCGGCTGCCCACCTCCCTGAGGCTGCAAAGCCTCTGCCCTGCTCTAGGCCCCAGTGACCGCCAACCAGGGTGACCATGGCAGGTCTCAGCGGCCCCCGCCCTCATCACATCCTCCCAGTCTTCACGTGTGTGTCAGTCCATGTCTTCACGTGTGTGTAGCCTTGAGACAGGCCCCACGCGGAGTTACACACGCCAGGCCTGGGGGGCCAGGAGGTGGGCCGGGGGCTGGGCCCAGGACTCCCGGGGGGTCCCCAGTTTCCTGTCTGATACCGGTTTGTCTCTTCTGCAGGTTTGGCTCAGAAGAAGGCAGCCCCAACAGAGGTGAGTGTCTGGAGGGGACGAAGGGCCTGGGGTCCCCACCCTGACCACTTCCTCCCTACCCGTGGAGAAGCTGTGTGGCCTGAGGCAGCTCACCGCAGCTTTCTGGGCCCCAGATGCCATCCAGTGTCCACAGGCAGGATGAACATGAGGTCTGTGCCAGCCGCGTCTTGAGAGGTCAGGGTGAAATTCTGTGATGGAGGAGGGGGCCCCGCATCTGAGGGGCCGTGCCCCTAGTGGCAAGGGTGCCTGGTCAGGGCTGCAGGGGCAGGAAGGGCTTCTCTGGGTTCCAGGCCACGTGGAGCCAGGACTCTGCGGGGTGGGCGGTGGGGAGACAGCAGCTCTCACAGGGGTACTGGGGGCAGGAATGGAAGACCCGGCTGGAGGGTCAGATGCTGCCCAGAGGGCAATGCCCGAGGCTACCAGCTCCACCCGTACCATCGGTGTCTGTGAGCCACACAGGCGTAGTGCACAGTTAGGCTGTGTGCAGCCTACGTGTGCGTGTTTGTGTGCATGTGTGCGCGTTTGCCTGTGTGCACGTGTGTTTGCCAGTGTGCATGTTTGCCTGTGTGCGTGTGTGCATGTGTTTGCCTGTGTGCATGTGTTTGTGTGCGCATGTGCACGTGTTTGCCTGTGTGCATGTGTGGTTGCCTGTGTGCATGTTTGCCTGTGTACATGTTTGCCTGTGTGCATGTGTGCACATGTTTGACAGTGTGCATGTTTGCCTGTGTGCACATGTGTGTGCCGGTGTGCAGGTTTGCCTGTGTGCATGTTTGTGTTGCACGTGTGCACGTGTGCGTGTGTTTGCTGGTGTGCATGTTTGCCTGTGTGCGTGTGTGCATGTGTTTACCTGTGTGCATGTTTGCCTGTGTGCACGTGTGTTTGCCTGTGTGCATCATTGCCTGTGTGCACATGTGTGTGCTGGTGTGCAGGTTTGCCTGTGTGCATGTTTGTGTTGCACGTGTGCACGTGCGCGTGTTTGCTGGTGTGCATGTTTGCCTGTGTGCGTGTGTGCATGTGTTTACCTGTGTGCATGTTTGCCTGTGTGCGTGTGTGCATGTGTTTACCTGTGTGCATGTTTGCCTGTGTGCATGTGTGTTTGCCTGTGTGCATGTTTGCCTGTGTGCGCGTGTGCACGTGTTTGCCGGTATGCATGTTTGCCTGTGTGCGCGTGTGCACGGGTTTGCCGGTATGCATGTTTGCCTGTGTGTGCATGTGCACGTGTTTGCCTGTGTGCATGTTTGCCTGTGTGTGCATGTGCACGTGTGTTTGCCTGTGTGCATGTTTGCCTGTGTGCGCGTGTGCACGTGTTTGCCTGTGTGCGTGTTTGCCTGTGTGCACGTGTGCACGTTTGCCGGTATGCATGTTTGCCTGTGTGCGCGTGTGCACGTGTTTGCCGGTATGCATGTTTGCCTGTGTGCACGTGTGCACATGTTTGCCGGTATGCATGTTTGCCTGTGTGTGTGCACATGTGCGTGTAGATGGGTCCTTTCCATGCCCTGTCATTGCTGCCTACTCCGGAGAGTTTTCTCTGCACAGTGGCCCTGCCTTTGCAGCTTCTGCCAGCCCCGTGGCACCTAGTGGCCTTCTTCCCAGCCCCAGTGGCCGCGGTGGGGTGGGCTGTCCCCCGAGGGCGCTCGAGCTGCTGCATCTCCTGTTTTCCCGCATGCAGTCCTCAGGGCACCTGTTCCTGAGCCCCATTCCCAGAAGCAGTCCCCAAGGCACCCGCCCCACCTGGGCCGCCCTTGGGCCCTGCGTCCATAGCCAGAGCTGGGAGGGCTTTGTCCACCAGGCCTGGGACCCTGGGATCCTTCCTCAGAGTCCCCCGGCCTGGGGGCAGTGTGGAGGGTGGCGCGGGTGGGGGGATGAATTCCTGGGGAGAGTCTGCCCCCTGGCGGCAGCCCGGGAGAATGCACGGAACATGGCTGAGCAGCGTCGGCTGCGGAGGGAGGGCAGGGCAGGGCAGGGGTCAGGGCTGCAGGAGCGTCCCTGGGGCTGATAGCAGTGGGATGGGGTCTGGCCAGTGGAGGGTCCGTGGGCTCTCCTGGCAAACGCAGTGGCACTCCTTAAATGATGGTGCCAGGCGGGTCTGTTCTCCTTGGTTGGCCTCTGTGTCCCTTCAGGCTCCCACGGCCCCTCTTCACATCCTCCCACGAGGGCAGCAGGCTGAGGCCCCCTGGGGTCGGCTGCTCATCCATGTGCTGGGACGCCTGCGCTGCCCGACAGCTTGTAGGAGCCGGGCCTGACCCTGGCCAGTGAGACCGTCTCCCTCAGGGACGAGATGCTCTTTACGATCCTCCCAGCTCAGGGGTGTCACAGTTAGGGGCCCTGGTGAGGGAGAGGGGTTATGACTCCCACCAGCACCTCAGGTGGTGGACGGGACGCTCTGAGGCTGGCCTGGCTCACACCGTGTTGGCGGGAAGCCTGACCCCGCTCTGTTCCCACCCCCACCTCAGTCCTGGTTTTTGTTTTTGTTTTTTTTGAGACAGAGTCTCGCTCTGTCGCCCAGGCTGGAGGGCAGTGGCTCAATCTCGGCTCACTGCAAGCTCCACCTCCCGGGTCCACACCATTCTCCTGCCTCAGCCTCCCGCGTAGCTGGGACCACAGGCGCCCGCAGTCCTGTTCTTAAAAAATACCCACTTCACTGAGATGTGATTCACATGCTATACAGCTCACCCTCTGAAGTGTGCAGTAAATGACTTTTGGTGCATTTGCAGAGTTGTGTGGGGACATCTTTGCTTGTCACAACTGGGAGGTGCTCCTGGGATGGAGTGGGTGGAGGCCAGGGATGCTGCTCAGCACCCCAAAGAACAGTCCAGCCCCAGTGTCCACAGCACCTGGGGGAGACCCTGAAGTTGGGGGCTGGGGCTGCCCAATCCTCTTGCCCTTCTTGAGGACCCAGAGGTCTCCACCTCGGAGCGAGTGCTTCTGGGTGTCCAGCGTGGGACACTGAGGGGCCCCAGCCAGGCCACCAGGCGCCCGTGGGTGAGGGACCTCCTGCTGCATCTCGGAGTTGCCCGGACCTGCCCCCTGCCCTGTGCACCCCTGCTGGGCCCAACAACTAAACTCTTTCTTCGCAGGGTTTCAGAGCACGCCCTGCCCCGGTGGGTGTGCTCCTCACGGAGTTAACGCTTCCTGCTTCCTCTTCCCAGGCCCTGTCGATGACAGCACAGCCGGGCCCTGGCCATGGGAAGAAGTTGGGCCATCGAGGTGTGGACGCATCTGGCGAAACCACCTACAAGAAGGTTCCTCGGCTCCCTTTAGCTGGGGGGAGCGGGAGGGAGCGGAGGGGCGGGAGTTCCCACTGGTACCGTGGATGGGGCCCGTCGCCCCCGACACAAACCAGGGTGTGCACAGAGACAGGTGTGGGCTGTGTAGGGCAGAGACTCGAGTCCTCAGTCCTGGACGAGGCCCCACTGTTTGCTGTCCTTGCCGGGCGGCTGGGCAGCGTGCTCCGTGGCTCAGCCTGGCTGCAATGTCTGCCCGGCTCTGAGTCCTTGAAACCTTGGGCAGAGCCTGGGCTCTCGGCCCTGGTGAGGGAGAAGGGTTATGGTCCCTGCCACCACCTCGGGCGGTGGACGGGACACTCTGAGGCTGGCCTGGCTCACACCATGTTGGCAGGAAGCCTGACCCCCGCTCTGTTCCCACCCCCACCTAGGGCTTGTTTTTTCAAAAATAACTGTTGTACTGAGATGTGATTCATATACTGTACAATTCAGCCTTTAAAGTGTGCAGTAAATGACTTTTAGTACATTTGCAGAGTTGTGCAGCCATCACCTCTAATTCCAGAACATTCCATCAGCTCAAATAGCAACCCTGTCCCCATTAGCAGTCACCCCCATCCCCCACTCCCAGCCCCGGCACCCCGCGTCCCTTTCCTGCCTCTGTGGATTGGCCTGTCCTGGACATTTCATGGAAATGGAATCACACACGGTGTGGCTTTCTGTGTCTGGCGTGTCTCACTGAGCGTGGCGTCCTCAGGGTTCATTCGCGCTGGGGCCCGCGTCAGAGCCTCGCTCCTGTTCACGGCTGAGTCGTGTTCTGGCACGCGGGGCGCCCGCGCTGCGCTTGTCCCTTGCTGCGTTGTGGATGCTGGCGTGGTTCACACTCCTGGCCGTTGTGAATTGTGCTGCTGAGGACACGTGTGTGTGTCTGTGTGTGGATACGTGTGTTCGTTCGTCTTGGGCAGACACCCAGGAGCAGAATTGCCAAGTCACATGTAACTCGGCGTCACTTCTGAGAAACTTGCAAACTGTGCTCCGCAGCCGCTGTACCATTTTCCACGCCCAGCGGCGGTGACTGAGGCCCGGTGTCCCCGCATCCTCACCAGCCCCCGTGATTGTTGTCTCTGATTCTGCCGTCCTCGTGGGTGGGTGTGAGGTGGTGTCTCTTCAAGGTGTTTTTTTGTTTGTTTGTTTTTGTAGAGACGGGGGTTTCGCCACGTTGCCCAGGCTGGTCTCGAACTCCTAGGCTCAGGCAGTCTTCCCACCCTGGCCTCCCGAGTGGCCGGGATTCCAGGCGTGAGCCACCGTGCACGGCCCCCTGTGGTTTGATTTGCTTGTACCCAGTGACATGGAGCGTCTTTGCGGGCTTCAGGGCCATTTGTACGTTATCTCCGGGCACATGTCTGTTCTGTCCGTGGCATCTCGGGGAGGTGAACGTGCAGGCCAGACCCCCACTACCCAGAGTGTGGTTTAGGAGGGAGGCAGCGGCCGAACCTGGGCAGTGGCAGAAACCTCCCTCCCTGCCCCCTCACACCTGCGACAGGAGAACTGGAGGCCAGAGTTAGAGACCAGAGGTATGGGCCGGCTTCCCAGGGCTAACGTGAACATGACCCCGAGAGCACACAGTGAGAATAATGCTAACAATGCTGGTGGCAAATATAACAGCAGCTGGCCGGGCGCGGTGGCTCACGCCTGGAGTCCCAGCACTTTGGGAGGCCGAGGCGGGAGAATCCTGAGGTCAGAAGTTGGAGACCAGCCTGGTCAACATGGCGCAACCTTGTCTCTACTAAAAATACAAAAAAATAATTAGGTGTGGTGGCGCGTGCCTGTAATCCCAGTTACTCGGGAGGCTGAGGCAGAGAATAGCTTGAACCTGAGAGGCGGAGGTTGCAGTGAGCCGAAATCGCACCACCGCACTCCAGCCTGGGCAATAGAGCAAGACTCTGTCTCAAAAAAAATAAATAAATAACGGCCGGGCGCGGTGGCTCACGCCTGCAATCCCAGCACTTTGGGAGGCCGAAGCGGGCGGATCACGAGGTCAGGAGATCAAGACCATCCTGGCTAACACAGTGACACCCCGTCTGTACTAAAAATACAAAAAATTAGCCAGGTGTGGTGGCGGGCACCTGTAGTCCCAGCTACTCAGGAGGCTGAGGCAGGAGAATGGTGTGAACCCAGGAGGTAGAGCTTGCAGCGAGTGGAGATCGCACCACTGCACTCCAGCCTGGGCAACAGAGCGAGACTCCATCTCAAAAAAATTTAAAAAATAATAATAATAATAGTGCCGGCGCGGTGGCTCACACCTGCAATCCCAGCACTTTGGGAGGCCAAGGTAGGCAGATCAGCTGAGGTCAGGAGTTCAAGACCAGCCTGGCCAACATGGTGAAACCCCATCTCCACTAAAAATACAGAAATTAACCAGGCGTGATGGCGGGTGCCTGTAATCCCAGCTACTCAGGAGACTGAGGCAGGAGAATCACTTGAACTCGGGAGGTGGAGGTTGCAGTGAGCTGAGATCGCACCACTGCACTCCAGCCTGGGTGACAGAGCAAGAGCCTGTCTCAAAAAATAAACAAACAAATAAAAATAATAACAACAGCAGCTGACACCATGTCCCCAAGAGGGCCAGAACCATTGTACCCGTCCCTGTCTACAGGCAGGGAAACTGAGGCACAGAGCAGCCATGTGGGTTGCCCAGTGTGACCACGTGCATTACATAGAAAGCAGCTAGCAGGAACCCGCATCTGAAGACGTGAAAGTGATCTGGGCATCTCGCTGTAAACGGCACCCCCTAAAAACAAACCCTGATAGTGAACCAACCCTTGCTAAGTTGGAGCTGTTTCAGAATGTGAGAACCTTCTAGAACCTAGCTAGCCAACAGGACTGGAGGGCTGAGTGACGCAGTGCAGCAGTCACAGCCAAGTCCTGTCCTGGCTGTGTGGCCCAAGGGAGGGTGGCTTTACCCCCCGGCCTGATGTCCATGGCTCAACAGCCACAGGACAGGCGACCCCGGGGTCACCGGGAGGGGGTTGGCAGGTGCGGGGTCCCGAGCTGCAGCTGGACACGGTCTCCACCCCCTGGTGCACACAGTGGGTGCAGGGCAGCGTGGGGAGCAGCCGGGGGCCCTGACGCTCTGGTCTCCCCGCAGACCACCTCCTCTACCCTGAAGGGCGCCATCCAGCTGGGCATCGGCTACACCGTGGGCCACCTGAGCTCCAAGCCCGAGCGCGATGTGCTCATGCAGGACTTCTACGTGGTGGAGAGCATCTTCTTCCCCAGGTGGGCCGGGCCCCGGAGCCTCAGGCCTCACCCGGCACACGCGTGGCTGTGACATGGAGTGGCCTGTCCTGAGCGCCCTTCTGTGCTGAAAGCAGCACCTGGCCCCTCCTGGCGCTTCCTTGGCCTTGAGCTCTGGCCCTCTGTCCGTCAGGACATTGGTTTGCTGCTAAATCAGAGACCCAGTGTAAAAGCAGTTTAAGAACAGGAAAAAGAGGCCGGGCGCGGTGGCTCAAGCCTGTAATCCCAGCACTGTGGGAGGCCGAGACGGGCGGATCATGAGGTCAGGAGATCGAGACCATCTGGCTAACACAGTGAAACCCCGTCTCTATTAAAAAATACAAAAAAAAACTAGCTGGGCGAGGTGGCAGGCACCTGTAGTCCCAGCTACTCGGGAGGCTGAGGCAGGAGAATGGCATAAACCTGGGAGGCGGAGCTTGCAGTGAGCTGAGATCCGGCCACTGCACTCCAGCCTGGGCAACAGAGCGAGACTCCGTCTCAAAAAAAAAAAAAAAAAAAACAGGAAAAAGAAAAGATAGAAGTTAGCTCTTTTCTAATCTACAAATACCAGTGGGCAGTGCAGGGCTGGTCAGGAGGCTCCATGGTGTTGGGGTCCTGGGATCCTTCTGGTCACCCCACACCACCATCCTCAATATACAGCTCTGTGACCAGTGGCCCCAGGTGGCTGCCCAGGCTCCTGCCATCACGGCTGCATTCCAGCCACAGGAGGAAAGAGAAGGAGAACAACACAGCCCTTCCCTTTAGAACATAACCAGTGTTTCTGCTGCACTTGTGTCACTGGCTGGGTGCAGTCACACGACCACACCAAGCTGCAAGAGCCTGGGGCGGCGTGGTCCTGTTCTTGGCAGCCCTATGTGCCGGACCAACAACGTGTGCCCCTTTGTTAATGAAAGAAGAGAGGGTGGTTACCGGGGGACAGTTCCATCAGGAGCCCCATGTTGCTTGTGGGATTGGGCCATTTCCAGGAAGCCTTGGAGCTGAGCCGCTAGAGGCTCAGCTGCTAGAGGCACTAGGAGGGGCCATGGCAGGGGTGGGGGAGAGGTGCCATCCCCCCCTCACAGGCTTCCTCCTGTCCTTCCTCCACAGTGAAGGCAGCAACCTCACCCCCGCCCACCACTTCCAGGACTTCCGTTTCAAGACCTATGCACCTGTCGCCTTCCGCTACTTCCGGGAGCTCTTTGGGATCCGGCCAGACGATTACTTGGTAAGCGTATTTGCCATTATGGGCTTCCTGGCTTGAAACAGAACATGTGTTGGGTCTTGGAGGGTCTGTGGGTCAGGCATTGGGGGCAGCCTCCCTGGGTTCCTGGTGTAGGGTTATGGTCAGGTTCGGGGCCGGGGTCTCCGTGAGACTCACTGGGGAAGGGAGAGGGATTGGCCTCCAAGCTCACATCGCTGGCGGCTGCAGAACTCCGTCCTGGCTGGCATTGGCTGGGAGCCTCCTCCATTCCTTGTCATGTGGGTCTTGTCATCAAAGCGTCCACTCACCAAAGAGATGGTACAGTCTTCTGTAGCCTGGTGCCAAAGTGACTGACCCATCTTCAGACTTAGGGTTAGAACAAGGCACTGGGACGTGGGCGCCACTGGGGACCAGCGTAGCGTCGGCCCTCCCAAGCTCTAGCCGTGGCTTTGTTGTTTCAAGTTAGAAAAGTCAAAATCTAGGCCAACCCCTTTGACGTGGCAGCCCATCCTCCGGGCTCCTGAAAGAGGCGTGTGGAAGGCGGCGCTCACCGTGGTGGCCCCGGAGCTCACCAGCGCCAGCACCACTTCTCAAAGCTCTGGGTAGCCTTTTCCCAAGCCTGCTGGTCATTCTGAGGACTTTGTGTCAGGGAAAAGGTGAACTCCGTAGACGAGTGCGGTTGGCGTTCTGGCTGTCGCGGCAGCGAGGTCCCCGGGGCCGGGAGCCTGTGGTTCTCCGATCCTGCCCTCACCCACGGTGGTCGGTTCCTTGTGCCTTTGGTGGTTGGTGACCGTGCATGTGTTTGGTTTCTCTCAGGCTGTAGCAAGCGCCTGAGGCTGCACTCTTCCAGGGAGAATGAGCATGTGCTGCAGCCGCGGGTACATGCGACCGCCCGAGAACTCCCGCCCTGTTCAGGTGCCCGGGAGTCACCATGCCCCTGGGCTGTGTTACCAAGGCCCAGCCTCCTGACATCAGTGTCCCAGCGTTTGCCTGAGCTCGGCGAGGCAGTGGGGAGTGAACAGACAGCTGGGGTTTTTGCCTAGAAGTGGCCCTCAGGTGACCTGGACGCCACGGTGTGAGGCGGCCGGGAATGGGAGGCGGCAGCCTGGCTCATAGCAGAGACGGCACCCGTGTCCACTAGTAGGAGTGGACGGACACAAGCCGAGCTGGGGCCGTCTGGGTCTCCCCTAGAACCCGATGAGACCGCATTCCGGGGCCTCAGGCCGGGTGTGCGCCCACAGCGTCTTGGGGCCAGCCTGGTGTTGGTGACCCCCGAATCCTCCTCATCTCAGGAGTGTGAGAATTCTCCTGGGGGCCCCCAGCCTCCATCCAGGCTGGTGTGCGTGTGGCCATGAGCCAGTGGCGGGAGGACGGGCCAGTGTGCGTGTTGCCGTCCACAGGGCCCCTGAGCCTGAGTGGGGACAGGTGGGGCTCGAGGGGGACTGGGGGTTGCCGGTACTTCTCTGATTGGACAGCTGAGGTCACAGTCCACCCTGGTAAAAGGGGTAGCCCCAGCAAGGCCCCCAGCTCAGGACAGCCAGGAAGGAGAAGGCAGAGGTTGGACGTGGGGTGGGGCTCAGCCCTGCCCAGCAGTCAGCGGAGGGTGGAGAGGAGGCCGGGGTCGGTGGCACAGCTGCCGAGAGCCCCAGCACCGACGAAGGAGGCCGTGGGGGGTTGTCCTGGCACTGCCTGGCTCAGAAACCCACTCATGGGGCCTGCTTCCCCGTGGCAGCTGAGGCCCATGGAGGCCACAGCCCTGCAACTGCCATTAGCCGTGTGGCTTCAGAATTTCCGTCGTTGGTGGTGTTTGTACAAAGCTGAACGTGCCTTTCCACAGTGTTTTCCGCTCTGCGGGTGAGATCAGCCTCCCCCTCCTGCCACCATGGGGAGGGAGCAGTGATTTGTGCCTCGGGGGGACACTCCGGCTGCGTGGGGCGTCCCCTGCTGCAGGTGACCTGAGGACAGTGGCCCCGGGCTTGGTGGGGTCCCCTGGCCTCCCAGGGAGGGCACCAGCCCCAGGAGAGACCCGCCCTCGCTCTGCACTGCTGTGTCTGTGTCGGGGAGGCTGGAGGGCGTCCTGCTGCGGCGGGAAGGGCGGAGGAACCACGTGGGCTCTGTGTTTCCCGTGGATATTTGTGGCTCGTGGCTGTGGGCGGAGAAAGGGAGGCAGATGGCCGGGCTGGGCGACAGCAGTGGCCTGGATAGATCTCCCTCCAGCCTCTGAGTCCGCCCCCCGCGGTGCTCTCACCCTGCACCGTCACTCCCAGCCAGGCCATGGCAGAAGCAGCGCGTGTAGGAGGAAGGACCCTCGCTGTTCTGAGCTGCTGAGGTTGGCAGGGCCGTTGCTGACTCCGCAGAATCCAGCCTGTGTTGACGACGTGGGATAACTGATGGCGCCGTTCCCTGGCCCGAGACCACCTTGGGCAGTGGAGGGCGGGGGCAGTGACTTGAGCCCAAGGAGGGACAGGGGCATTCCCAGGCCCCGGGCCTGAAGTGACCTCATGTTTCCGGCGTCCTCTGGCCGCCAAGCACATTCACACCTCAGAGCGTGTGTGGCGCTGGGGACCCAACTCCCACCTCAAGCCTCTGGCTCTTCGAGCATTTTCCAAAGGTGGTTCCCCTCACTTGTTGGGGTTTTTTTGAAACAGAGTCTTTCTCACTCTGTTGCCCAAGTTGGAGAGCAGTGGTGCTGTCCCCGCTCACAGCAGCCTCGACCTCCTGAGCTCAAGTGATCCTCCCACCTTAGCCTCCCAAGTAGCTGGGACCACAGATGTGCGCCACCACGCCTGGGTTTTGTTTTGTTTTGTTTTGTTTTTTAGTGCAGATGAGGCCTCGCTCTGTTGCCCAGGCTGGTCTTGAACTCCTGGGCTCAAACAATCCTCCCTCCTCAGCCTCCCAAGGTGCTGGGATTACCAAGTGCTGGGTGAGCCGCTGTGCCTGGCCTCCCCTCGCTTCTACTTGCCACCACTCCTGACTCTGGGGACACCCCCCACCTGCTTAGCACAGCAGCGTTCTTCCCAGCGGGGCGGGCGGCACTCAGCACTCAGAGACCACCCTTCTGCTGTCCGGCAGACACGGACCCAGCGTTAACCCTGGGCGGGCCTGCCTCACTCCGCTGATGGGGAGCGGGCTCTGACCTCATCTGCGACCAGTTAGGATTTTGCAGGGCGTGACCCAGGTGGCGTTAGCCACACGCACACTTCATTGGTTCCATACCCAGAAGACGCAGGGTAGCTCCCGTGGTCTCTTCTTCACTCTTGTCCTTAACAAATAGAGCATCTGTCGTGTGTCAGTGACGCAAACAACTTTCGCCTCCGTGGACCTACTGCCTAATGTCTAGGAGAGGGCGTGGAGGCAGAGAGACAGTGAGCACAACAGCAGGGGCTGAGAAAAAGGGGCAGTGAGGTGGGGAGGAAGGGCTTGGACTGGGGTGCCAGGGGCCAGAGTGGGGCCTGCCCATCAGAGATGCAGCTTCCATCCCAGAGGTTATCTTCTGGTCCAGTGTGGCTGCTGAGGTTCCGGCCATCACATGAGCATCTCAGGAGGGAACTAGGTGGGAAGGAGAGAAGGGCCGGGGCCCGCTGACCCACCTCCTCTGCTTCCAGTATTCCCTGTGCAACGAGCCACTGATCGAGCTGTCCAACCCGGGTGCCAGCGGCTCCCTCTTCTACGTCACCAGCGACGACGAGTTCATCATCAAGACTGTCATGCACAAGGAGGCCGAGTTCCTGCAGAAGCTGCTCCCCGGCTACTACATGGTGCGTGGCCCGCCCTGTGGGTAGGCGGCTCCTCCATCAGTCCCCTGCTCCCGGCCGACAGGAGCAAACGTCTGCAAGGCTGGGGCAAGCAGGCGTCCTTGGGGCGCAGCGAGAGGCATCTTGGGCCCCAGGCTCTCCCCGTCGGGGGTCCCAGTCAGGCTTCACCAGCACCAGTCACCAGTGTTCAGGAGCTGCCCTCTCTTCCTCCTGTGGCCACACGCCCTGAGGGCTGTCCCAGGCAGGGCTGGGTGGGCATCGGCTCCTGCCTGGCTCCCCGTCCCCACCTGGCCAACACCCCGTATGAGCCGTGGGCCCCAGAACCGGTGGCCCATGGGCAATGTCTCTCAGCTGCCACGGAGGCCCAAGCGGCCCAAGGGTGACTCAGAGGGATCCAGAGAGGAGGGGGACAGGCCACCAGCCGGCACTCCACAAAAGACCAGCTGCTCGGGCAGGCGTGAGGCAGCTCCATCCGGCCCACCCCTCACCCCGCGTGCCTCACAGGGCGCGTCAGGCCCCGGGAGCGGGAGTAGCAGCCGGCGGCTGCGGCTGTGTTCCCTGGTCTGGGATTCCGGTACTCGCCCAGACGAGGTGGGCGCCTCCCATGTGGCTGGGCCTGAGCTGCTGCCCGGCTCTGGGCAGCGCCGTGCAACCCCTGACTCAGTTTCCCCCTTGAACCCTCCTCCATCCACTCTCTGTGATGCTTAGCCAGGGGCCCGGGCTCCCTCGATCAGGCTCAGCAAACTCAATCTTTAGAGGCCCAGAGAGTGGGTGTTTTTGGCTCTGCGAGCCAGTGTCCTATGTCTCCAGGGCTTAGCTCTGCCTGGGTGGCACCGAGCCGCCATGACCACATGAGAATGTACGGGCACGGCCGTGTGCCCATACGTGTTATGTATAGACCAAGAAATGCAAATTCCATATCACGTTCACGTGTTATCAAAGACTATTCTCTGTTTCCCCACTTATTTATTTATTTATTGAGACGGAGTCTCGCTCTGTCAACAGGCTGGAGTGCAGTGACGCGATCTCGGCTCACTGCAGCCTCCCCCCTCCCAAGTTCAAGCCATTCTTCTGCCTCAGCCTCCCAAGCAGCTGGGACTACAGGCGCCCGCCACCATGCCCAGCTATTTTTTTTTTATTTTTAGTAGAGCCAGGGTGTCACCGTGTTAGTCAGGATGGTCTCGATCTCCTGACGTCATGATCTGCCTGTCTCGGCCTCCCAAAGTGCTGCCACCACGTCTGGCCTCTTCACCACTTTTTTTTTTTTTTTTTTTTGAGATGAAGTCTTGCTCTGTCGCCCAGGCTGGAATGCAATGGCACAATCTCGGCTCACTGCAACCTCCGTCTCCCAGGTTCAAGCGATTCACCTGCCTCAGCCTCGAAAGTAGCTGGGATTACAGGCATGTGCCACCACGCCCAGCTAATTTTTATTTTTAATAGAGACGGGGTTTCACCATGTTGGCCAGGCCAACTCCTGACCTCAGGTGATCCACCCACCTCGGCCTCCCAAAGTGCTGGGATTACAGGCGTGAGCCACCGCACCCGACCCTCTCCACTTTTTAAAACTGATAAAACATTCTTAGCTCACAGCCCTATAAAAATAGGTGGCATCCAGATTTGGCCCAGGGGCTGGAGTTTGCTGAGCCTGCCCAGGCTGGTGCCTGAGGCCGTGCCCCCCACTCCTCTCCCTGTGGGTCTGTCCCAGCCCCGACACCTGCACAGCACACCACAGGGTTCATCATTGAGAGGCTCTGGGCAGGGGGAGCTGTTGATTCACTTGGGTGCCCCTGGGTCACCCAGTGCCTGCTTGGGGCCTACAGGGCAGAGCAGGACCCAGACCTGTGCCTGGGGACCCAGGTTTGGAGTGAAGGTCCGAGTTGATCAGTCCAACACAGCAAAGCATAACCGACATAGAGGGTGGGCTCACGCCCGGAGTCCTGGCACTTTGGGAGGCTGAGCTGGGAGGATGGTTTGAGCCCTGGAGGTTGAGGCTGCAGTGAGCTGTGATCGCACCCTTGCACTCCAGCCTGGGCGACAGAGTGAGACCCTGTCTCAAGAAAATACACGTGTGTGCGCACACTGTGTGTCTGTGCATGTGTGTGTGTGCGTGTGTGCATATGCATATATGTATGTATATGTATGTATTTCAGGATAGAGCATTGCGTTTCTGGCCTCCAGACCTCCCAACAGGCGAGCCCAGCCAGGGCGATGTCCAGTGGGCAGGCAGGGAGTGTGGAACCCTCTGATGGAACAGAAGTGCCTGCCTCGGGGCCTGGCTCTGTAGAAACAGACTCTCCTGGAGCTCACAGTTGGGCGGGGAGACCCTGTGGCCTGTGGGAGTCGGGGTGCTGTAGGAAGGCCAGCTGGGCACCTGCAGAGGAAAGGGGTCCCTGAGGGCTTCTGGGGAGAGAGGGGGGCCGGCCAGGGGCATCCATGAGCCCCCTGAGGCAGAGGCCAGCTCTGCCCGCCCCCGCGGGTCTGTGGCCCAGCCGCCCTCCATGACGTCCCCTCTTCCCCCTGCAGAACCTTAACCAGAACCCGCGGACGCTGCTACCCAAGTTCTACGGGCTGTACTGCGTGCAGTCGGGGGGCAAGAACATCCGCGTGGTGGTCATGAACAACATCCTGCCCCGCGTGGTCAAGATGCACCTCAAGTTCGACCTCAAGGGCTCCACCTACAAGCGGCGCGCCAGCAAGAAGGAGAAGGAGAAGAGCTTCCCCACCTACAAGGACCTGGACTTCATGCAGGACATGCCCGAGGGGCTCCTGCTGGACGCCGACACCTTCAGCGCCCTGGTCAAGACGCTGCAGCGGGACTGTCTGGTGAGGGCTCGGCCCGGGCCGGGGAGGGAGGGTGGCAGGTGGGACTGCCTGGTGAGGCCACGTTCCGGGCACCAGGGCCAGGGAGGGTGCCAGGCTGAGGCCCACCTGCCCCGCAGCCCACAGCAGGCCCCACCCCAACGTGGGATCCGGAAGCCGCTCAAGCTTTCGTGGCCTTAACCTAAAACGTGGTTGGACACAGTGGCTCACGCCTGGGATCCCAGCACTTTGGGAGGCGGGCAGGTGGCTTGAGCCCAGGGGTTCAAGACCAGCATGGGCCACATTGTGAGACCCTGTCTCACAAAGAAAACAGAAAACTTACGTCTCCAGACCCAGCCCTTGGGGGTTGGGAGTGTCTGCACCGCTAAGAAGCAGTTCCCCTGGAGTTTACGTGGTGACAGTGGTACAGTCCCCCCATCCCCCGAGAAGAGAGCCCAGCCTTCAGATGCTGTGGTCACGAGCCCAGAGCTCCCGGCCAGCCATGAGAGCTTGCTGTGCCTCAGTTTCCTTACCCATCAAATGGGATGACTGCCTGCTCTGCAGGCCATGGCAAGGGCCCATGCCTGTCCGGCGGGGGTCTGGCTCCTGTCCACGTGGAGCCTGCACTGGCTCCGTATTAGGGAAAGAACGATGCACGCAGCTCTTCCTCTCCCTGTGTTCGCTCCATCGTCCCCGCCCCACCCCGGCAGCTTCGAGGCGTGGAGCCAAGGAGGGAGGCCCCAGCCTGTCGGGAGCAGAGCCTGGGACCTCCCAGCTCCCCCACTCCACCCAGGGTCCCCTGCTGACCACCCCTAGCTCCCCGACCCCTTTGAGAACTTGACCCACACCCCCAGAGAACTGCGCAGACCACTCAGGGGCCTTGAGGCTACCCTGGGCATCCACACACCTGGGTGTCACCTGTCAGGCCGGCAGGTCCTTGCCCACAGGCCTGGGCTGGTCAGAGCATAGGCCTAGCCCCTGTCTCTCAGGAAAGAGCAAAGCCAGGGAGGGAAGTCCCCGTCCCAGTGCCTGGGGCGGCCTGCTGTGAGGCTGGAAGCCCCACTCTGGCCCGCCCTGATGCCGCCGTGTGACCGTAGCCCCCCCCATCCCTCGGGATAATACTAGAACCCCACCCCTGCATGGCCATGGGACTCCATCCCTCATGCGTGAGCCCACGGGGCTGTCCAGGCTGGGGCCCCCGTAAGGTCCAGGAGCTGTGGTGGGGATGGAGACAGCTGACGGCATGGTGTGCTCCTGCCCGTCCGTCCCGCCAGGTCCTGGAGAGCTTCAAGATCATGGACTACAGCCTGCTGCTGGGCGTGCACAACATCGACCAGCACGAGCGCGAGCGGCAGGCGCAGGGCGCCCGGGGCACCTCGGACGAGAAGCGGCCCGTAGGCCAGAAGGCGCTCTACTCCACGGCCATGG
>NW_012115377.1:511518-512328 GCF_000951035.1 Colobus angolensis palliatus | reverse complement strand
CCATGGAGTCCATCCAGGGCGGCGCCGCGCGCGGAGAACCCATCGAGTCGGATGACACGTAGGTGGGCGGGGGGCCTCCGGACCCGTCCCGCTTCCCTTCCCCACAGGCTCTGGTCCCCCATCCCCGGCCCACGCGTGAAAACAGGCAGGGAAGGCTGGCGAGGGCATCCGCGGCGACAGAGAGATGAGTATGGGAGCCTCACGCCAGGGCCTCAGAGCGAAAACAGGCCCTAGCGTGGGCCGCAGGCTGCGTGCTGAGTTCCGGGCCTTGGCTTGCAATGGTGGTAGCAATGGGCCGAGGCCACTGGCCATCCACAGGAATGAGACAGAGGTAGCGTTTCCCCGTGGCACTCAGAGGGGTCCACTCGCTGCCCGTGCAGAGAGGAGCCACGAAGGTGTGGAAGGCGCGTGGGAGGCCAGGGGGATCGGGCGAGGCAGGCCTCACAGCAGGACACTGCCCACGAAAGGAGGGGCTGCAAAATCTGATTCCACACAGATCAAAGCGACTGCTGGCCGGGCACGGTGGCTCATGGCTGTGCTCCCAGCACTTTGGGAGGCCAAGGTGGGAGGACTGCCTCAACCCTGGAGTTCAGTACCAGCCTAGGCAACATAGCGAGACCCCCTCTCTACAAAAAATATAAAACTTAGCTGGGCATGGTGGCATGTGCACCTGTAGTCCCAACTACTTGGGAGACTGAAGGTACGGCAGGCGTGAGCGTGGCAGGAGGAGGTTGCAGTGAGCCGAGAGCATACCGCTGCACTCCAGCTTGGGCATCAGAGTGAGACCCTGTCTTAACAAAAAAAAAAAAA
>NW_012115377.1:494456-503375 GCF_000951035.1 Colobus angolensis palliatus | reverse complement strand
AAAAAAAAAAAAAATGCTGCCACAGAAGATGGGAACGGTGGTAGAGAGAAGAGGCCACACCTCAGTGGCCTACAGTTATGTGTTTGCTGGACGCTAGGGGCGGAGGGAGCAGACAGGCCCTGCCCTCACAGGGCTCGGGGTTTGGTTGGGGAGATACAGAGCCCTTCTGGGACACTGTGAATGTTAGGGCCAGGTCATTCTCTGGTATGGGGCTGTCCTGGGCACTGCAGGGTGCTGAGCAGCGTCCTGGGCCTCCACCCACTCCGTGCCAGGAGCGCCCCCTAGTTGTGACAACCACAGATGTCCCCAGATGTGGCCCCAGGGGCGGGTTGGACAGGTGTCGTATAGCAGTGCTGAGATTGTGCCCTGGTCACAGCAGCATCCTGACAGTGGGGGCAGGCCCGAGCCTTCGCTTTGGTACTGGTTCAGTCCTCCCAGCAGCCTTGGAGGAGGGAGGCGGGCTTCCCCCGTTTCCAGCTGAGGAAGTAGGCTCCTAGGTTGGGGGGCAGCCTTCCCCAGCGGAGCCACGCAGGTGTGGAGCCAAGTTCCACCTGGCCTGGCCCCAGGGGCGGTGCTGGCTCGCACTAGGCCACCAGCTGGGCCTTGGTTTGCAAAGGCGGTGGTATTTCCCATGGATGGCAGAGGAGGAGCCGGGGCCCCAACCAGGGTGTAGCTGCGGGGAGTGCGGGAGCCAAGACCAGGCACAGCTCCGCCTCAGACCATCCTGGCGTTTGTAGGGTCTTCGCGGGCCTGGCAGGGGAGCAGGTGAGCGCAGCAGCCTGTGGCGTGAGCAGAGCATGCAGGGCCCCGGCCCAGCGGGTCTGGCTCCTGGTGGCTTCAGGATGGCTGCTGCACGTGTGGCCTCACTAACTGCGCTGGGCATGGTCCCGGGTGACAATTAACTCCCCAGGCTGTACCTGCGACCCCGTGGCCCTACCTGGGCATGCAGCGTGCATGTGTGTGCACGTACATGTGTGTGTATGTGTGTGTTGATGCACACGTGTGTGGCGGCAGGGTATGTGCCCGGGCCTCCTAGCTGGGACTCCTCAGCAGCGCCTGGGCCCGGGTTTGAGACTGGGGATGATGGAGGGACGTCAGGACAGAGATTCCCAGGTGCCAGGCCCCACTCCAAGAGTTTGGCCAAGCTGTCACCCACGGGAGCAGGTGGACTTCCCAGCCCCAGAGTCCCCAGCTCTGCCTGCCTCGAGTCCCAGGTCTGTGGGATGCTGACGGTGCCCTTGTCCTCTCTCCCCAGGATGGGCGGGATCCCCGCTGTGAATGGCCGCGGGGAGCGGCTGCTGCTGCACATTGGCATCATCGACATCCTGCAATCCTACAGGTGGGTGCCAGGGTCTGCAGTCCCACAGGGAAGTGCCCGGGTCTGCAGTCCTACAGGTGGATGCCCCAGGTCTGCAGCCCCACAGGTGGGTGGGTGCCCCCAGGACAACCATGCGCAGAGGCGCTTGCCTGTGGAAACAGCTGCACCAGCAGCTCTGGGGGCTTCCTCAACCTTCTGGAAAGCTCTTGCTTGGCTGCCCCTTCTTGAGCCCTAAAGGAAGGTGTCTGGTCGCCTTGAAAATCCAGAGTGAGTTGGGCGTAGTGGTCCACACCTGTAATCTAGCGCTGTGGGAGGCTGAGGCGGGAGGATCGCTTGAGCCCAGGAGTTTGAGACCAGCCTGGGCAACATAGCAAGACCCCGTCTCTAAGAAATATCAAAAAAATTAACCGAGCCTGGTCGTGCTCCTGCTACTCAGCTACTCACGAGGCCGAGGCAGGAGGATTCCGTGGGCCCAGGAGCTCAGGGCTGCAGCCGTGAGCTATGGTAGCCATGCTGCACTCCAGGATGGGTGACAGAGCAAGACCCTGTCTCGAAAAAAAAAAGAAAAAAGAAAATCCAAGGAGTGGGTTTGAGGCCTCCCTTTGGGGCTTGAATATATGTCTTTTGGTTTTTCATTTGTTTGTTTTGAGACAAAGTCTCGCTCTGTCACTCAGGCTGAAGAGCAGTGGTGCGATCTTGGCTCACTGCAGCTTCCGCCTTCTGAGTCGACCCTATTCTCCTGCCTCAACCTCCCGAGTAGCTGGGGTTACTGGCATGTGCCACCATGCCTGGCTAATTTTTGTATTTTTAGTAGAGACGGGGTTTCACCACGTTGGCCAGGCTGGTCTCGAACTCCTGACCTCAGATGATCCACCTACCTTGGCCTCCCAAAATGCTGGGATTACAGGCGTGAGCAACCGTGCTTGGCTGGGGCTCTAGAATGTTGAAAGACAGGGTCATGGCCGGGCGCGGTGGCTCAAGCCTATAATCCCAGCACTTTGGGAGGCCGAGACGGGCGGATCACGAGGTCAGGAGATCGAGACCATCCTGGCTCACACGGCAAAACCCCGTCTCTACTAAAAATACAAAAAATTAGCCGGGCGAGGTGGTGGGTGCCTGTGGTCCCAGCTACTCAGGAGGCTGAGGCGGGAGAATGGCGTGAACCCGGGAGGCGGAGGTTGCAGTGAGCTGAGATCCAGCCACTGCACTCCAGCCTGGGCGACAGAGCAAGACTCCGTCTCAAAAAAAAAAAAAAAAAAAGGATCACGCCCTCAGTACTATGGACATTGGGACCAGGTGGTTGTCTGGAGTGGGGCCGTCCTGGGCACTGCAAGGTACTAAGCTGAGAGCCTCCACCCACTCCCTGCCAGGAGCGCCTGCCGCCCTGAGTTTTGACAGCCGCGATTGCTCAAGGCCATGGCCCAGTGTCCTTGGGGGTGCACAGTGGCCCCTGAGTGAGGCGGCATGGCATGGGCTTGGCTGATGTCAGCTGCCACTCTGGGCGCTCTCTCCACAGGTTCATCAAGAAGCTGGAGCACACCTGGAAGGCCCTCGTCCATGATGGGGTGAGCACCTGCACCCCTCCTCCCATCCTTCCTCTGTCCTCCTGTCTGTCGTCCCGGCCTTCCTCCCATGCATCACTCCACAAACGCAGACTACCTCCTGGGGCCAAGCATTGAGGACTAACTAACAGCCTGTAGAATCCAAGATCCCAACAGGCACCCCCATTTTTCAAGAGTGTGTAGAAAGTCCAGGCGGGAGCTTCCAGAATAAGCACTGGGCGTGTCGGGGGACGGCCAGCAGAGGCCTCTGGGGATGTCTTAGACCTTGCCAAGGCCTAGAACCCGCTGCCTAGGGCAGATAGGAGTGCTGCCTTGCTCTGACGAGGCCGCCTGACACCGCTGGGGTTGTCCTTGTCCCCTGGCCCACAGTGGCCGGGCACCGCCTCCCACCGCAGCCTTTGAGGGTGGAGTCATTCACAGTCCTGGTATGTGGGCCACTCCTCACCCAAGGAGGCTGGGAAAGGAGGCTGCATTCTGGGAGGCCAAGGGTCACATCCCAGCAGGGCCCCAGCCAGACCATCCTACCTCAACCTCCCCTGCAAGTCCATGTGGGCCACTGCGCCTGGCCGGAATACTTTATTCATAGCTGGTTGAAAAAGTCAAAAATGCGAATAGGTCTCTAGCAGAAAAGCTTCCACACATTCCCTGGCACCCAGTCTCCCTCCCCAGAGTGAGCCACTGTTCCCTGTTCCGTGAGCCCCTTCCAGGAAGCCACAGCACCATGGACCCATCTCGAGCCTTTTCACACAGAAGGTGCCCCCCGCACACATACAGCGTCTGTCCAGGGCTGTCTCCAGCTGCTGGTTGATGCGCCCTCTGCCCCCGGGCACCCCCAACTCTCTTTCAGGACACGGTGTCTGTCCACCGCCCCAGCTTCTACGCCGAGCGCTTTTTCAAGTTCATGAGCAACACGGTCTTTCGGAAGAACTCCTGTAAGCCACCTGAGCCCCGTGGGGCAGGAGGGACCCAGGAGGCCAAGAGCCCTGCAGGGCGGGAGGGACCCCGGGGGAGGCTGAGAGACCTGTGGGGCAGGAGGGACCCCGGGGGAGGCTGAGAGCCCCGTGGGGCGGGAGGAACTCGGGGAGGCAGTAAACCCAGAGCCCCTGTGCCCCCCTCAGACCGGGCCTCATCCAGAGGCAGGATAGTCGGGACATTTGCTCTGCACAGGAGCCACCGCCGGAGTCTGAATCCTGAATCCTGGCCTGGCCTCGTCCTGCCTTGTGGCCTTGAACAGGCACGTCCCTCTGTGCCTCGTTTTCCCCATTGGCACAGCACTGTGAGAGTACAGTGTTTATATATGGGATGGGCGGGCCTGGCCCAGCAGGCAGCTCCGTGTGTGGGGCTCCGACAGCATCACCATCGCCACGGAAATCCATCCCAGGCAGGGGACCCAGGAGGCCGGCATTGTAGGGCGTGGCCGGGGAGGTCACAGGGCAAACAGTGGTGGGACGATGGGGACTCCGGGTTCACCCACAGGGTACCTGGGGGAGGTCCCCATTTCTCAGGGCTCAGCTTCCCCCTGTAGCATCTGGACGCAGACTCAGGGTTCCAGGCCCCCGCGCAGACCTCAGCCCGTGGCCTACCTGCTGCCAGACGGGTTCCTCCCTGGGGTCTGTTTCTCAGCCACCCTCCCCACTAGAAGGCTCTCGGGCTACCCAGCATCCTGCACAGGCCTGGCACGCAGAGGTGCTTGGGAAGTGTCTGGGGTGGGCATGAATGATCTGCAGGTCCGCACCCACGGGGTTGCTCCCGGGAGACAGCAGGGACAGGCACGCCAGTGCCCAGCACTTGCAGTCAGGCTGCTCTTCCCGGCCTGCACACCTGCTCCTGGCCCCGAGGCCAGGGACCCCCTCTCATTGACACCATGGGAATTGGCAGACACCACGCATCGGGATCTGTCTCCAGAGAGCTGACTGTCGAGCCTGTCCCCGCACCCCACCCTCTGGGACTGATGCCACAGGATCATTCCCAGTCATCCAGGGCTGTTTGCCAGCCTTTGGTGACTGTAGGAAGCTGCACAAGGCAAACTGAGCACCTACTGTTTACCAGGAGCTGTGTGGGTCATTCTGGGGGCAGAGGTCACAAGAGCTTGGTGAGGAGGCAGAGCTCACACAACACTGAGGACAGGCCTGGCCCTGTGTAGGGCGTCACCTGCCGCACCACACCCCACTGCTAAGGTCGGCCAGCGGGGCGCAGAGAGACTGAGCCACACAGCCAGCGGGCGAGCCTGGATCTGGGCTCAGGCCCTACATGCTGAACCATTGGCTTCTCTAACCACAATACCTGGTGCTACCTAAGACTGTCAGTGTCCATCTGAAAATGGGGGCCCCACCCGGGCTGGGCCGCACATGGAAGGGTATAAAGCCTGCAGGCATCCCTGGCCAGCTGGGTCGACAGGAGTCACAGGTCTGCAGGACCCCGGGAGGGGCAGGCACTGTGCCAGGGTCCCAGTGTGTCTCATAGAGACGGTCGGGTAGGCACGGGAGTCACAGGTCTGCAGGACCCCGGGAGGGGCAGGCACTGTGCCAGGGTCCCACTGTGTCTCATAGAGACGGTCGGGTAGGCACGGGAGTCACAGGCCTGCAGGACTCCGGGAGGGGCAGGCACTGTGCCAGGGTCCCAGTGTGTCTCATAGAGACGGTCGGGTAGGCAGGACAGGCCACTCAGGCTCTCAGTCCCTCCCCGGGCAGAGCCCGGTTTTCCACCAAGAGGCTTTGCTGCTTCCCGGCCTCAGGGACGGGCAGGGGCCTGGTGGGTCTCAGGGACACAGGTATATTTGGGCAGCGGCCCTGTCTGGGCTTTGCTGTGAGCCCCCAGCAACCCCAAGCGCCAACACCCACCCTCCCCTGCAGCCCTGAAGTCCTCGCCCTCCAAGAAGGGGCGCGGTGGAGCCCTGCTGGCTGTGAAACCCCTGGGGCCCACAGCTGCCTTCTCGGCCAGCCAGATCCCCAGCGAGCGGGAGGAGGCCCAGTACGACCTGCGGGGGGCCCGCAGCTACCCCACGCTGGAGGACGAAGGTGAGGGGCAGAGGGCAGAGTGCGCCTGTGGGGGCTACAGGGGGTGTCAGCAGCAGCCCAGTGGGTGGGGCGCCGCCTCATCCTGAGTACTCATCTCTCAGTCTTCCCCTCCGGATCTGGGATCCGCAGAACCTCCTGCCCAGGGACTGGGGGCTTCTGGGACAGCCCCAGGGAAGAGTCCAGGGAGAGCTGAGTGTAGAAGGCTCCACTGGGTGGGGTGGTGACAGCTCCCACCTTCTCTCACGGTCACTGATCTGAGGCGCACCAGGATGTCATCAAAGCCATGCAGCCCCCAGGCTACGCCTGATGTCAGGGAGCGCAGGGGACAGAATGAAGGAATTGACATAGCCATGCAAGAGCCCTAGGGCAGGACCACACTGCTGGGGGAACAGCAAGGAGCCAAGCAGCAGGGAGGGGAAGAGAGGAACAGGGGAAGAGAGCAATGGGGAGGGGAAGGTGGGGGGAGGGGATGGGCCTGGCTGCACAGGGCCTTCTGGGCTGTGTAGGGCTGTGGATTCTATTTTGAGAGCGGTCAGAAGCCTTCGTGTGAAGGGGGAAGGTCGTCCTTCCCTGCCGTGTGGGGAGGTGGGCATGTCCGGGAGGCAGGCGGGCACTGGGTGTGGGTTCCCAAGCCTCAGGGAGAATCGACTGTGTGTGTTTGGGGGCCTGGAGGCTCCGCAGGGTACCCACAGTCCTCTCCCCACAGGCCGGCCCGACCTTCTGCCCTGCACGCCACCTTCTTTTGAAGAAGCCACTACAGCTTCCATTGCCACCACTCTGTCATCCACATCCCTCTCCATTCCTGAGCGGTCCCCCTCGGAGACTTCGGAGCAGCCTCGGTACAGGTGGGCGGAGGCATCCGCTGTGCGCGTGGGCGGGGCGTGCGCGTGGGCGGGGCATCCGCTGTGCATGTGGGTAGAGCATCCTACATACAGAAGGGTGAGGCATCCGCTGTGCATGTGGGCGGGGCAGCCTATGTACAGGAGGGTGGGGCATCCGCTGTGCATGTGGGCGGGGCATCCTATGTTCAGAAGGGTGGGCATCCGCTGTGCATGTGGGCGGGGCATCCTATGTTCAGAAGGGTGGGCATCCGCTGTGCATGTGGGCGGGGCATCCTATGTACAGGAGGGTGGGGCATCCGCTTTGCCTGTGGGCGGAGCATCCGCTGCGCATGTGGGTGGGGCATTCTATGTACAGAAGAGTGGGGCATCCGATATGTGGGAGGGAGGGGCATCTGTACAGGTGGGCGGGGCTGCCAGGTAGGCAGGCGGGTAGGCAGAGCAGGTAGACTGAGCAGGCGGGCCATCTTCTTTCTGGGTGTCACCCGTTTGCTGTGTCTCTACAGGCGGCGCACACAGTCCTCCGGACAGGATGGCAGGTGAGACCCTGCCCCCTTCCAGCTCCTCCTGCATAGCTCCCAGCTCCCATTGCCGCTCCCCAGCCCATTCCTGCCCCCCAGTCCCTCTGCTCTCTGCCCATTCTTTTCTGGGGACAGGTGTAAGGTTCCAGCACTCGGCCCTAGCACTGCACACAATCTTCGAGCCGCTTTGTTTTCCTTACACCCTGGGACAGCTGTGGCCTGTTGGATCCTTCTTTTTCTTCTTCTATTAAGTTTTTTCTAACCTAAGATACAGCGGGAACGTCGTGAAATGCTCCCGTCCTGCCCAAGGCCCGTCTCCTCCCCAGGAGCAACCGCTGGGACTGTGGGTTTTGTCTCTTGGCTGATACTTTCTGGGAACACAGCAGACGTGCACCAGACTTTTGTTTCTCTTTTATTTTCACACCAATGGGCACACCCGTGCGTGCCGCCCGCATCTTGCTGTTGTCACTTGACTGAGGGGGATCTTGGGCGGGTGTGCGCCGTTCCTGTCACGCCTGCGTGCCGTCCTTCCATCCCATGGACTGCACCTGGCTTTAATGCCCAGCCCTCGGGGACATTTGCGAGGTTCCCGGGGTCTCGCTCTTGTGAACACCGGGGCAGTGGTGAGGTGTTGCTTTCCTTAACCGTGTTTTAATCACTGCCGCCTGATGAAAGAAACCCCTTGGTGCCATGGGTGGGATGTGGCCCTCCCCTTGGTCCAGCGTGCCATTTGGAGAGGCTACACAGCCAGGCCCGGCTGCTGGGACACTGATTCACCTGTGTCAGGGCCTCAGCTGCCAGGTGCAGGCACCCCCAGGGCGTGGGCAGGGTCTGAGGTGTGCAAGCTGGTCAGGGCTGCCATTCGCTCATATGCCCCCAGAGCCTGCTACACCCCAGGCCCTGCCGGCACCACAGTCACCAAGGGACCCAGGTGGACAGTGCCCCGGCTGGGAGTGACAGCCAGAAAGACCAGGCCCAAGCAGGAGGCTCCCAACTCCCCTCTGGGACTGGCCCTGGAGTTCACTGGGCACTCCTAGGGGAAAGACTGGGGGAAGCGAGGAGGGAACCTGAGACACAACCTCCCATTGCCTGCAGGCCGCAGGAGGAGCCGCCCGCGGAACAGGACCTGCAGCAGATTACGGTGCAGGTGGAGCCTGCGTGCAGTGTGGAGATCGTGGTCCCCAAAGAGGAGGACGCAGGGTGAGCCTGGCTGGGCGGGAGGTCAGGGCGCCCTCCCGCTGCGGGCTGGGAGGAGCCAAGAGCATCCCGAGGTTTCGTCGTGAAGCCGTTCTTTCTTACTGGGTTGTATTCGCAGACGGTGGATTTTCCCATAAGGTTATTTTTTGATTGAAGGGAGTGGTTCTTCACTAGCCGAGGTGATCCTGGCCCCCAGGGGAAACTGGGCGATGCCTGGTGGTATTTGTGGCAGCGAGTGGTGGCCAGGGACGCTGCTCAGCATTAGCCTGCAGTGCCCGGGATGGCCTCATCCCAGAGAAGGACCTGGTTCCAGTATCCACAGGGCCCAGGCAAGAGACCCTGGGCTAAGGGCTGTGAAAGAACATCTCTGAACTTCCAAGCGTTTAACGAATTTTTTTTTACCTTTTTAGTATTTATTTTATTTTATTTTTAATTTTAATTTCTTTTTTTTTATTTTTATTTTTT
>NW_012115377.1:480090-494161 GCF_000951035.1 Colobus angolensis palliatus | reverse complement strand
ACGATCTCGGCTCACTGCAAGCTCTGCCTCCCGGGTTTACGCCATTCTCCTGCCTCAGCCTCCCGAGTAGCTGGAACTACAGGCGCCCACCACCTCGCCCGGCTTGTTTTTTGTATTTTTAGTAGAGACGGGGTTTCACCGTGTTAGCCAGGATGGTCTCCATCTCCTGACCTCGTGATCCACCCGTTTCGGCCTCCCAAAGTGCTGGGATTACAGGCTTGAGCCACCGCGCCCGGCCTATTTTTATTTTTTTGTGAGACAGAATATTGCTGTGTTGCCCAGCCTGGAGGGCAGTGGCTTTATCTTGGCTCACTACAGCCTCCACCTCCTGGGTTCAAGTGATTCTCCTGCCTCAGCCTCCCGAGTAGCTGGGACTACAGGCGCCCGCCACCACACCTGGCTAAATTTTTTGTGTTTCAGTAGAGACAGGGTTTCTCCCATCAGCCAGCTGGGCAGGCTGGTCTCAAACTCCTGACCTCAGCCGGGCGCGGTGACTCACGCCTGTAATCCCAGCACTTTGAGAGGCCGAGGCAGGCGGATCACGAAGTCAGGAGATCGAGACCATCCTGGCTAACATGGTGAAACCCCATCTCTACTGAAAAATAGCAAAAATTAGTCGGCGTGGCCAAGATCGTGCCACTGCACTCCAGCCTGGGCGACAGAGCAAGACTCTGCCTCAAAAAAAAAAAAAAAAACTCCTGATCTGAAGTGATCTGCCTGGCCTCCCAGAATGCTGGGATTAATTTTATTGAGTTTTGATTTGAAAAAAGAGGTTTAAAAGAACTATCTATGTTTTATAAAACGTAGGACACAATGGTTGTGGCCCTTTTGGGGATATGGTGTCACCTGCTGTTATTTTCTTTGAGACAGAGTCTTGCTCTGTTTCCCAGGCTGGAGTGCAGCGGCGTGATTTCGACTCACTGCAACCTCGACCTCCTGGGCTCAAACGAATCTCCTGCCTCAGCCTCCTGAGTAGCTGGGATTACAGGCGCCCACCACCACACCCAGCTAATTTTTTTGTATTTTTAGTAGAGATGGGGTTTCACCATATTGACCAGGCTGGTCTCGAATTCCTGACTTCAGGTGATCCTCCTGCCTCGACCTGCCACAATGCTGGGATGACAGGTGTGAGCCCCGTGCTGGCCCCTGTGTGTCTTTACTTTTTCTTTTTTTTTTTTTTTTTTTTTTTGAGGTGGAGTCTTGGTCTGTCGCCCAGGCTGGAGTGCAGTGGCACCATCTCGGCTCACTGCAACCTCCGCCTCCTGGGTTCAAGCGATTCTCCTGCCTCAGCCTCCCACCAGGCCTGGCTAATTTTTTGTATTTTTAGTAGAAACGGGGTTTCACTGTGTTAGCCAGGATGGTCTCGATCTCCTGACCTCATGATCTGCCTGCCTCGGCCTCCCAAAGTACTGGGATTAAAGGCTCCACGCCCGGCCTGTCTTTACTTTTTTGTTATCTGTCTGGTGTGTGTAATCCCATGCTTGCATTGTTACCAAATTCTTCTTGCCTTTCTAATGATTTTTGCTTGAGATCTTTTTTTTATTTTTGTTCCAAGAGAGCTTTTTTAGCACTCACAGCAGCACAGACCGAAAAATAAAGCCCTGAGGGTTTATCTTCCACCCGGTGCCCATGCCACTGTCAGCTCCTTGCCATTGCCAAACCTCGCACCATGAAATTTCAGGCTTTGCTAAAAGGAACTGAACCTCCGATGTGGCAGGAGGGCGCGTTTAGCCTCATTCATGGGATGAACACTATGCGCCGTGTGGCCGTAGCCAAGGCCAAGGCCGTTCCTCACCTCCTCTGTGTGCCTCCGTTTCCGCAAATGCAACACAGGGGCAGTAGCTGCACCCTCTCCATCCCCCATGATAGACTCAGTGGGTTAATCACAGGAGCTGGCCCTGGCATGTAGTAAGTGCTCAGTGAAAAGGACAGAGAGGCTGGGCTCGGGGGCTCCCATCTGTGATCCCTCCTAAAGGAGACTGAGGCAGGAGGGTTGCTTGACCCCACAAGTTGGAGACCTGCCTGGGCAACATAGTGAGACCCCATCTCTACAGAATAAAAAAAAAAATTAGTTGGGCGTAGCAGTACACACCTATAGTCTCAACTACTTGGGAGGCCAAGGTTGGAGGATCGCTTGAGCCGGGAGGTGGAGGCTGCAGTGAGCCGTGATTACACCACTGCATGCCAGCCTGGCTGATGGAGCGAGAGCCTGTCTCAAACACATTAATAAAGAAGAAAGAAGCTCTGATCCCAGTGGCTGGGTGCCATCTCTCCCCACTTTACAGCTGAGGAAACTGAAGTTCAGAGGAGGAACTGGCCCTTCCAGGGTGGCACAGCTGGTGAGGGTGAGGCCAGCACCTGCCCACAGGTGTGTGTGTCTGAGCTGGGAGGAGCAGGGCCACGCTGTCAGTGAGCTGGCAGGTCACTCCTAGGGTCAGCATTTGGGGGCTTCTTGGGGAGGTTTGTTCTGATTTGTGTTAAATGGCAGGCGCAGGAGCGCGTGGCCTGTGGTCGGCTGCCTGGGTTTTCGTCTCAGTGATGACCGTGTGAAGCCCCTGCCTGGATCCTGAGTAGGGGCGCAGGGAGCCTCTGTGTGGGGGCTGAGGGTCAAGACCCTCTGTCTATCCCTGTCCCCAGGGTGGAGGCTTCCATGGCCGGTGCCGCTGCCGCTGTTGAAGCAGAACCCGCCAGCCAGGCCTCGGACGAGGAGGACGCGCCCGCCACTGACATCTACTTTGTAAGTGCCCAGGCTCTTCCTGCCACCGGCTCGTCAACCAGACTCTCTCACACACGCTGCACTGTGTGCACACCGTGTACACACAGCCCTACACGGGCACGTGAGTGTGCCCTGTCGACCCACCCACATGCTCTCTCACCGGCCAGCACTCTCACGACACGCCTGCGCGCACCCACCAGCCACGTTCACACCCACCTTCTCTTCCTGGTCTAACCCCACGAGGGGAGAAGCTCCTCCAGACCAGGCCTTTCTGGACCTTCTCCCTGTCGCCGTGGGCGTGGCCAGGTGGGCTCATCCTTGAGGGGGACCAGGGGACCGGGCAGTGGCAGGAGGGCCTCACGCTCCCACGTTGTGGGCTGGGGACTCATGACTGCTACCGGGCAGGGCTGGGTCTGCCCGGACCTGGGATCCCTGCTCCCCCTTGCCAGGGTCTGGATGAGGCAGCTGCCGGGCAACCAGCGAGGCCTGGGGTATCCAGGTAGCGTCTCCACTCCCCAGTGGTCCCACTCAGGTCACAGGGAGGGCTGGAGGCTGCAGCGCACTTGCCAGATAGTTTGTTCTTACCCTCCTGGGAAGGTGGGCTGGGCACAGGTACCAGGTCTCAGGACCTGTTTTGCGGGCACCTACTGGCTGCTTCATAACTAACTCCCCTGCTCTGTCTCCAGTGGCGCCTCTGGGGTTCCCATGCCCCCACCTGGCCCTGGAGAAGGGAGGGACGGGCCGCGTGCCTGTGCCCCCAGCCACCCCACGTCGTCACCCCTTTCCCCAGGACTGGTTCGTGCGTGTCCCGGTCTCTGGATGGTACGGGGGCCCTGGGGGCCACGTCCTGCTGTGTGTCTGTGTGCTGATGCCCTGCTGGGTGGGCAGCGGAGAAGGGAGAAGGGTCCTCGGTCCCACCCTGGCACCCCCCACCTTCTGCTTGGCAGTCAGCTGTCCCCACCCGCTCCCCGCTGCCTCCCTCCACCTCTCCCACCCGACCACAGGGGTAGCCGCCTCATCCGCTATCCTGTGTTTTCCTTCCTCCTCCGGCCCGCCCCGTCCAGTTCACGGATGGGAGGTACTGGATTTACTCTCCCCACCATCGCCGACTGCGGGCCATGACGCTGAGCGCCTCAGGGACTGTAAGTGACCGCAGCCGGCCACCCTGGGGAGAAGGGGCGGTGCCCCTCGGGCAGCAGGGAGCTGCAGGTCCCCGGCCGGAAGCTCAGTGTCTGACATCCGTTGTTTCCCAGAAGGGCTTTGGGGCAATCACGGCCGCGGTTGAGGTCGGCCACGCTGGCCCCGGACCGGTTGCCGGGCTGCGCGCACCACTGGGAATGTCATTCAGCCCCATGTCGAACCGGGCACTCCGCAGGGCGGCACCATCGCCAGGCGCACAGCTGAGGCCCAGGGTCAGCCTCGGACCCCGGCCGGACCCCAACCAGCCCCTCTCTGCCCCTGGACCCAGCCCTCCCATGTCAGGGTGTCTTGGGTGGATGCTTCTCGCTCGTACAGACCTGGCTCCCCTGGCCTGACTGTACAGGGGAGGTCGCACAGGTCAGCAGAGCGGCTGCAGAGCCGGGCTCTGAACTGCAGGGCCATGGAGACGGGGAGGAGATGGTCTCTCCACACCCACCTCACAGATGGAGGTGCTGAGGCCTCAGCTCCCCTGGGAGCCTGGGAGACCACACGGTTTAGTCAATCCAGATCCCCAAGCTCTCAAGGAGTTCCCCCTGCAATGCCACATGGGCCCCACGTAGCCGTGAGCTCCTCAGGGCCTGCTGTTGTCATTATGACCAATAAGCAAGGGGCCCAGAGAGGCTAAGAGACCTGCCCAGCGCCGCACAGCCAGAACAGGGCGCAGACCCAAAGCAGGAGTGTCTCCTCAAGACAAAGCCCCCGCCGAGGCCGCCCTGACTCCCCGCCCATCAGCAGACCGCTCTGAACACTGCTGTGTGCCAGGCACTGTGGAGTGATCCCCTGCTCCAGGCAGCTCCGTCCCACAGAGCCAGCAGGAAGCCAGCCATCGCAGACCCACGCCCCGGAGGTGGTCAGGGAGCTCCCCAGAGGGGCCTGCTGGGAGGGGGAGCACTGGAGAGACCCAGCGGCCCTGCCGGTCACCCCACCACAGGCAGGGAGCAGTTCGCAGAGGCCGCCTACAGAGGGGGGTGCCTGGACTTTGAAAAACACCTGGTTTGAAAGGGCAGATGTGGGGAGGGTGGTCTCGGCAGCAGGCACAGCGGAAGTGTGGGGGCCAGAGGGGAGGCAGGGCGGCCGTTCAAAGCACCCCAAGGCCTGAGGGCTGAAGAGGCTGTGCCCTCGGTTCTGGTCTTCCTGGGGTCACCCGGTTCTGGTTCCAGCTGCCACTGCCCCCGCTTCCCCTCTCTGCGCAGCTGGCGGCTGAGGAGGCCCCTCTCTGTCCCCCCAACTCCTGCAGGACAAGGAAGCCCTTCTGCCCTTTTCTTTGTCTTTTTATTTTCTTTTCTGAGGCGGAGTCTCGCTCTGCCGCCCGGGCTGGAGCGCAGTGGCCGGATCTCAGCTCACTGCAAGCTCCGCCTCCCGGGTACAAGCAGTTCTCCTGCCTCAGCTTCCTGAGTAGCTGAGAACACAGGCGCCCGCCACCACGCCCGGCTAATTTTGGGTCTTCTGTTTGTTTGTTTTTTTCAAGACAAGAGTCTCACTCTGTCGCCCAGGCTGGAATGCAGTGGCTTAATCTCGGCTCACTGCGACCTCTGCTGCCCGGGTTCAAGCAATTTTCCTACCTCAGCCTCCCGAGTAGCTGGGATTACCGGCTCCTGCCACCACGCCCCGATAATTTTTTGTATTTTTAGTAGAGATGGGGTTTCACCATGTTGGTCAGGCTGGTCCCGAACTCCTGACTTGAGGTGATCCACCTGCCTCGGCCTCCCAAAGTTCTAGGATTTCAGGCGTGAGCCACCACGCCCAGCCTTAATCTTTGTATTTTTAGTAGAGATGGGGTTTCGCCATGTTGACCAGGCTGGTCTGGAGCTCCTGACCTCAAGTGATCCACCTGCCTTGGCCTCCCAAAGTGCTGGGATGACAGGCATGAGCCCCTGCACCTGGCCTGTACCCCCATTTCTAGCGCTGTAGCAGAAGGATACTGTGGTCCCTGCCCAGGTGCTGTGTGCGTGGTGCCGCCCAGGACACCCCTCCCAGAGAGCAGCTCTGAGTGGCTGCTGCCACCCTCCTCCCCGCAGGCCAGCTCTTTCAGGGCTCAGGTGGGGACCCTGTTTGGGCCCCACATTTTCAAGTCCCCACGGGAGCCATCAGTGCAGCCACCAAATCAGTAGCAAGCACACACGCAGGCTTCCCACACCGGGCTCTCGAGGGACGTTGCAGGGGCAGACCTGACCTGCCGTTCCCACGTCAGGAATTCCAGGCTACATTTGCTATCCTCCCAGAGGAATGGGCAAGGCCTGCGCTGGGGTCCCGGCCCCTCGGTGCAGGAGTCAGTCCTCCGCGATGGCGGCCTCGCAGGGCAGGAGCACGCTGCTCTCGGTGCCCAGGGGCCAGGAACGGGGGTCTGGTGGGAACTGTAGGATCAGGCAGGGTGAGCCCTTTAGAGGGGGCGTGGAGGCAGGACCCGAGGCAGGGAGAGGCAGTGCCTCTGCAGGTGAGGCCTGGGCTCACCTGGAGCGCGAGGGAGGCCCCTCCCTGCTGGCCCAGGCTGGGAGCTGGGAGCCGGCACAGGCAGGGGCGCAGGCCTGATAAGGAGGCATAGGTTGGCCTGGGCAGTGGGTGGGCAGTGCTGTCCTGACTGGAAGGACAAGCAGTGGGTCTTGGGGTGATGGACTGGGTTGTGGCTGTGACAAGTTTAGGGGCCGAGGGCTGCCAGGTGGACATGGCCAGGCAGCTGTGTATTCAGGCCTGGCACTTCAGGTTGAGGCCGGGCCCAGTGGAAATTCACAGGTCATCTGTGCCAGGAGGGGCGTTGAAGGCTGGGGTGGTAACAGAGGCCCAAGAGAGAGGAGGATGCAACAAGGAAGACAGGGAAGCCAGGCTGGAGCCCTGAGGAAGCAGCCTGGGGACAGGAGAAGCAGCGGGAGCTTGAGGGGTCCGGGGCTCCTCAGTGGGCGGGGCGGAGGTGTTGGAGGAACGCACCCTTCCTCCCTCCCCAGATCCCACCCAGACCTGGGACCCCTCACGCAGGCATAGCTGGGAAGAGATGTCCGTGTCCCAACACACGGCCCCTGCCAGTGCCTAGCCCTGAACTTGGCCCTCGCTCTGCCCCACTGCTCAGGAAGGTGTCTCCTGGCTCTTGCAGGGTGGGCGGTCCGAGCCTCAGTCTCTCCTGAGCACATCTGTGCTGGCAGAGGGGGCTGGTCCTGCCCACGGGCAGCCATGTGTTCAGGTCCTGAAAGGCTTCTGGGTTGGGAAGTAGATCCGGCACCCTGACCTCCCAGGACCCTCACAGAGAGCCCCCAGGAGCCTGTGCGCTGGTGCCCATGGCACAGGCAGGACTGGGGGCTGTGGTGGGGCTGGGCTGTGGAGGAGGAGGAGGAACAGTCGGTGCTCCAGGTTGTGACCCCCACCCGCTTCCGCCGGCTCTGTCACCTGCTGCCTCAGGCCCCGCCTTGACTGAACTAACTGCTTTCTGCCGCCCGCCCCGCCCTGCCACGCTGAGCTGAGGCCCTGGGCCCGTCCAGGTTGGGAGCGGGTCCACCGGGTCAAAGAGGGCAGCCAGGCTGAGCCACCCCTCGTCCTCCATGGGGGATTCGCCTCTTTTATGTTCTCCTGTCTCTTCCTCCCTCTGCCTCTCTCGCGCCTCCTCGCACCCTGCTCTTCTGCGCCCTCCTGCACGCGCGCCCACCCGCCAGCCCACCGATGAGAGGAGCTGGGTGTACTCCCCACTCCACTATAGCGCCCAGGCCCCCCCGGCCTCCGACGGCGAGAGCGACACAGTAAGTGCGGCCCAGATGCGCCCGCCGGCCCCTTGGGCTCCAAGGTCCTACTGAGCGTGGTCCCCAGCCACTGGGACAGGCAGGGACTGAGGCCGGGGCGGGAGGGCACAGGTGGCCCAGAGCTCTACCCTGGGCTCGCTGGCTCTGAGGTGGCCGTGGGGTAAGGCCAACTGTGTTGGCCCAAGGAAGCCAGTCCCTGGCAGGGGGCCTGGCGGGTGGCCTGGGGTGGGCCTCGCCCCGCCCGCCGCCCACCGTCATTTGTCCTCTTGCTCTTGCAGTAATTTCTATGCAGTCCCCAACCCAGAGCCGAGCTCCACTTTCGCTCCGGCCGCCCCTGGAGGCGCTGCCCACCCTGCTGAGGCCCAGAGCTCGGGAGATGCCCGCCTCGCCGCCCCACTGGACCTCGTCCTCCCCCTGCACGGATGCCGATGGCCGGACCCCTCCCCGACAAGCGTCCCAGGGCCCCGGCACCCCCGTCGGCAGCCTGCCCCAGTGAGACCGACCCTCCCGAGCGGCAAATCGCATTTGAGTCCTTACTCGGCACAGAGACGGAAGCACGTGTGTGCTGTTTTAGTAAAAGACCAAAAAAGACAAAAACTCAACCCAGATGAAGAAGAGCCGCCGCCCACTGCCCTCTGGTTCTCTGCTGTGCCTGCATATGTCCTGAGGAGGGAGCCAGGCTGTTCCCGGTGGCCTCTGGGGACCTGAGCCCCTGGGGCCCCATCAGCCTGCAGAGGGGACAGCTGGGGTCCCAAGCCACTCTGCCTCCCTCCACCTGGGAAGCGGACCCTCCGGCCCTCAGCTTGGGTTTGGGGGCCTCAGTGCAGGACATCTGGCCTGAGCATCGACTGCGGGGACAGCCCTCACCCTGCCAAGCACTGCAGCCGCTCAGCAGCTGTGTTTCCACCGCAGTGGGGCCCTGACACCCGCCTTCCAGGTGCCCCTCAAGCAAAAACCTCTGGCGCCTCCGATCCAGACCCACCGCAGCTGGAGGGCCCGGCGTCCTCCTCTCCCCCAGGCCACTCCCGTTCTGGTGGAGCTCAGGGCTGGGGCTTGGCGTTCTCCAGTGTGGGCCACTCAGCAACTGGCATGGAGGGCTCAGGCAACGGAGACGCTTCCTCCACGGACGGACGGAGCGGGAGGCCGGGCCTTGGGCCACAGGAGACCAGCTCAGGAGGAAAGTCAGGCTCCCCGACCCCTCTACCTGGAGGCACGGCCGAGGGCGCCAGGCCCGGCTCCACAGGAGTCTCCTTCAGGACTGGCGTGGGTGTCGTGGCCTCTTTCTTGTTTAAGTGATGTGGTGTCTCCGAGGAGAGGAAGGACTTGGTTTCCGGCTCATCCCCCTCCAAGAGGGCAGCACTCCCAGTGGTGGGACTGAGCCCAGACTGCCCTGGGGCAGCTTCCTGGGGCCGCTGCACTCAGAGGGTGCTGGTTGGAGTCAAGAGCTCGGCACAGTCGCCCACCCTGCCCTTCCCCAGGACCCCTGAGAGGGGCTTGTTGGTGATGGCCGTGGGGTTCCCCACTCCCAAGACGTGCCCAGGATGGGAGGAGCTGGTGTGGAAGCTGCACCTTCAGGAAGAATTCCTCTCCAGCCCTGGCAGAGCCTGACGTGGGGTCTGAGACGGCCAGAGAACCTCCCAGGCAGGGCTCTGTGTTTTGTCTGTTGCAAGCTCTGTACAACGCCACGTCACCCCCTCTCCACATCCTGTCGGCCTCCCGCGCGGCCCACGCGCTGCGCCTGGAAGGGCCCTGCTGTGGAGAAGCCGGCCCCATCCCCGAGGCCCTCAGCGAGGACACACTCCGCAAGAGCAGCCCTTCCCCTCTCCGCCGAGGACAGGGGCCGACCCTCCTTGGGAACCGGCTACCCGTGTGGCTCCTGTCAGGACAAGCCCATGTGGGGTCCTCCCTGCCTGCTTGAAGGGTCTGTCCAGCCCCGGGAGGCAGCCTTGGCCCTAGTTCACAGCCTGGTGCTCATCTGCTGGCACCGGGCATCCACCAATCAGCCCCCTCGTCCCTCCGAAGGACACCCGGCGGGCACCTCCTGGGGAGGCAGGGGCAGAGATCAGAAGGGGTGTCTGGGACCTGGATGACCAACAGGGACAGGAGCATTGTCATCTCAAAGGCCCACACCCCCAGAGGCCACAGTGAGCCTCCCAGGGAGCCCTCGAGTCCCCCTGCCCAGAGCCCTGGCACCAGAGACGTGGAGAGCCTGTGGGGGTGACCTGGAGCAGCAGGTGTGGTCCCAGCGGGCAGCACCACGTCCAGGGCAGCCTCCCGCCGCTGAGCGAGTCACGTGACACCAGTGCCCGGCCAACACTCCCTTGCAGGAGAAATTTGCAAACCTCTGTGGATACCACATTTCCATTTTTGTGTTGTCTCCGAGGCCCCTTTGGAGATCTACTTTGTTGGTTGTGTTTTTTGGTTCCTTTCAGAGAACTGTAAACCGAGGCTGAAGTGCCCCACTGACTGTGCCGAGGGGCGGGGGCAGGAGGACGGCAAGACCTATTTATAATATTTAGCGAACTCGGCCTCCCTCAGATCCCCCGCGAGGGAGGCCGCTGGACCCACCCCACTGTCCCCTACGATAGAAGTCTGTAAATACCTTGGTGACCAATGCCCACTTCCCCTCCTGGGTCACCTCTGATGGCCGCCGTCCACTGAGAATGTGGACAGTGTCCAAATTCCTGTACTGTAATGACTAAAAGGCGTTTTCTCTGAGACTGACAAGGCAGAAACTTCCATGTGTCTCCTGCCAGGCTCTGTCCCCCTACGCCATCCCGACATGTCCCCGTTCCCCCGAAACCTGGCTCAGTGCAATACTCCCGTTGCCATGGGGTCCTTCACCATGGTACTGTCTCCACAACCCCTCAGCCCCCACCCCAGGATAGGTGCCCACCACCTCCTCCTCGTCTCCGGTGGTTAATCGCTCCTCCTGTCCCCACCCCAGTCCCATTTTTATGGCTGAACTGATTCTGAAACAAAGCGAAACTGCAAACCTCGTGTGTCTTAACTCCCCCCGGGGATGCCACTGCATTCCTCCGCCCCGTGGTCTGGTGCGTGACAATCCAAAGCGCCGCGCCTCGTGGCCGAGACGAGGGTGCTGTGTCCCTCAGATCCAGAGCCGTGGGCGCCTCTGAAACCATACAGCCACTCCTGGCCCCAAACAACACTGGTTTGCAGCCCAGGTTCCCCGCCCACCCATCCCCGCCACACCCCGTCTTTTTAGAGGTCTCTCTAATAAATCGGGTAATAAGCATCCACCCGTTTGTCTGCCTTTCTGTGGGTTCCGGGGTCTGGTTGGGAATTTGAGGACTGATTTTGTTTTCTGGTGGTGGTTTGTTTGTTTTTTTTTTTGAGATGGAGTTTCCTGTCACCCAGGCTGGAGTGCAGTGGTGCAATCTCGGCTCACTGCAACCTCTGCCTCCCGGGTTCAAGCCATTCTCCTGCCTCAGCCTCCTGAGTAGCTGGGATTACAGGCACGCACCACCACGCCCGGCTAATTTTTTTTGTATTTTTAGTAGAGACGGGGTTTCACCATGTTGGCCAGGCTGGTCTCAAACTCCTGACCTCAAAGGACCCGCCCGCCTCAGCCTCCCAAAGTGCTGAGATTACAGGCATGAGCCACCGCGCCCGGCCTGAGGTCTGACTTTGAATCTTAGAGAAGAAAGAAACCTTTGTGAGATTGATGCTAATACCAGTAATAGAACCCAAACACCTTGCCAGCTGTGAACCTCCTTTAGGTCCCAGTTCAGCTCAGAAAACATGTGCGCTTCCAACATCTGTGCAGCCCTCTGAAGTTTGTGTTTGTTCTGCTAGGGCGGTTCAAATTCAGTCATGTCTGGACCCCTTGAAGGGAAAAGATTTCTCTTGGTCTCCCAGATTGAGAAACTACATTGAAAGTAAGATCCTGGCCAGGCGTGGTGGCGCACACCTGTAGTCCCAGCTACTCGGGAGGCCAAGGCCAGAGAATTGCTTGAATCTGGGAGGCAGAGGTTGCAGTGAGCTGAGATCGCACCCCTGCACTCCAGCCTGGGCGACAGAGCAAGACTCTGTCTCAAAAAAAAAAAAAAAAAAAAAAAAAGGTAAGCTCCTGCCTTTAGTAAGGGAGCCCTTGGAACAATGCCGTTTTCAGCACAGCTGTTTTATAAACTGAACATGGAGGTGATCTCGTTTTATGCTTATTTGTTTGTTTGTTTGTTTGAAACGGAGTCACGCTCTGTCACCTAAGTTGGAATGCAATGATACGGTCTCGGCTCACTGCAACCTCCGCCTCCTAGGTTCAAGCAGTTCTCCTGCCTCAGCCTCCCGGGTACCTGGGACTACAGGTGCCTGGCACTACACCCGGCTAAATTTTGTACTTTTAGTAGAGATGGGGTTTCACCGTGTTGACAAGGCTGGTGTCAAACTCCTGACCTCAGGTGATCCACCCACTTTGGCCTCCCAAAGTGCTGGGATTACAGGACTGAGCCACCGCGCCCAGCCCATGCAGCCAATCTCTAATGTGCTGCAAGGATGCATCTGAATTTTGGGAAGCACAGGGTCCGGCCTTCGCCTTGTTTTGGACCATCCCAACACCATGACAACCCACATCTCAGGACTGGCAAGGTCATCATCTTGAGTGTCAGGAGATGGTCTTCCGCTTCCTGTGTAAGGTTCCATCCTTGCCTTAACACCAAGCAAACCATACAAAGCCAGCGTTTGCGGGGATGTTAGGAATTTGTATTCCAAGATAAACATTTTATTTATTTATTTATTTTGAGATGAAATCTTGCTCTGCCATCCAGGCTGGAGTGCAGTGGTGCAATCTCAGTTCACTGCAACCTCTGCCTCCCAGGTTCAAGCGATTCTCCTGCCTCAGCCTCCCGAGTAGCTGGGATTACAGGCGCTTGCCACCATGCCAGGCTAATTTTTGTATTTTTAGTAGAGATGGGGTTTCACCATGTTGGCCAGGCTGGTCTCGAACTCCTGACCTCAAGATCCACCTGCCTTGCCCTCCCAAAGTGTTGGGATTACAGGCATGAGCCACTGTGCCCGACTTAAGATAAACATTTTAATTTTTTTTTTTTTTTTTGAGATAGAGTCTCGCTTTGCCACCGAGGCCGTAGTGCGGTGGCGCAATCTCGGCGCACCGCAACCTCTGCCTCCCGGGTTCAAGCAATTCTCCTGCCTCAGCCTCCCAAGTAGCTGGGATTACAGGTGCCTGCCACCACACCTGGCTAATTTTTGTATTACTTAGTAGAGATAGGGTTTCACCATATTGGCCAGGCTGGTCTTGAATTCCTGACCTCAGGTGATCCGCCCGTCTGGGCCTCCCAAAGTGCTGGGATTACAGGCGTGAGCCACCGCGCCCGACCAAGATAAACATTTTAAAATAAGTTTGCTTAAATTACTATCATCTTCCAGAAACAGGCCTTCCTAGCCCTGAGTAGTTAGGACTGCAGGGGGTGGTGGTAGCAGCGACCATAGGCTGGGGGAGCCCAAGACGGCACATCAGCGTCTTCTAGGTCTCTGGCCTCCAGCCTTGCCCCTGAAGTCCGTCCTCCCGGTGCCAAACTTGTTTCAACAGCAAGTCTCCCAAATCCTGCTCACAACCCTCCCACGGGTCCCCAGCACCCACACCACAAAGCTGGGCAGCCTGGGTTGAGAAGGTAGGTGTTAAAGGTGACTTTCCCTCCCTGAGCCTCAGTTTCCCCCCCCGAGCCTCAGTTTCCCCATCTCTAAAATGAGTTGATGGGGGAATACAGGGAGTTATCAAAGTTTTTTTTTTTTTTTTTTTAAGCTTAACTCCCAAAATACACAGGTGTTCATTGGCAGGTGGTTCATTGGCAGGTGGTGGAGCATAACGATGACTCTCATAGGAAGGCTTTTCAGTTTTTGTCCCCGCGCCCACCCTCTGCCCTCTGGAGCTGCCGGGTACCTAAGCCCTTCCTGGTCCCTCGCCTTTCGGGGACCTCGCTCCCCAGACACGCCTCTCATTGGCTGCGCCCCCGGTCACGCCAATGAAGCGCCACTTCGGGCCTAGACCCGCTTCTTATTGGTCCGGCCTCCGCAGGCCCCTCCCCGCATAAGGTTCCTGGTTTGCCCTTGCCCGGCCCACAGTTTCTCAGGCCCCCTGAGGCGCGGGGACCCGCCTGGGGCTGCCTCCGACACTGCCTGAAAGGAGAACCCCTCGCCCTGGAGCCTACAATGTCAGTGGAGTCAATCACGCGGTCCACATTTGCAGACGTAGTAGAGAGTCTGGGGCGTCGGAGTCCTTGCAGGCTGTGGCGGCGTGATGGGTTGCTCTCTCCCGGCTCAGGCCCGGACGGGGCAGTCTGGAGAGCGCCGTGAGCGAGAAAGGCCCCCAGCGCAGGCTTCGGCTATTGGTGTCGGCGTCGCGGCCCCTGGCCCAGCCGATGGGTCGGGACACACGCTCGCGCTCGCGGTCAGCGGG
>NW_012115377.1:452720-477945 GCF_000951035.1 Colobus angolensis palliatus | reverse complement strand
CCCGCCACCTCGCCCGGCTAGTTTTTTGTATTTTTTAGTAGAGACGGGGTTTCACCGGGTTATCCAGGATGGTCTCGATCTCCTGACCTCGTGATCCACCTGTCTTGGCCTCCCAAAGTGCTGGGATTACAGGCTTGAGCCACCGCACCTGGCCATAAGTCTTGTTAATGTCATCTTTGTGTTTTTTTGCTGCCATTTTCTGGTAGTGGAGTTATTTGCAATAATTTGCCACGCTAGATATGTAGTTAGAATTAATGTTCAGGAAAATTCAATCGAATTTGTGGCCAATATTTAAGGGCTCCACAATGATTGGTTTCAACATAGTTTAGATTTTTTGGCATGAGCTTAATGGGTAGAACATTTAACAAAATATTTGTCAGTTCTCTGTGTACAAAGACCCCTAAACGTGACTGGGTGCAGTGGCTCACATCTGTAATCCCAACACTTCGGGAGGCTAAGACAGAAGGCTTGCCTGAGCCCAGGAGTTCAAGACCAGCCTGGGCAACATAGCAAGACCCCCTCTGTACAAAAAAATGTAAAAAGTTAGCTGGGCGTGGTGGTGTGCACCTGTAGTTCCAGCTACTCAGGAGGCTGAGGCGAGAGGATGGCTTGAGCCCAGGAGGTCAAGGCTGCAGTGAGCTCTGATCGTGCCACTGCACTCCAGCCTGGGTGACAGAGGGAGACCCTCTCTCGAATGAATAAAAATATAGACCTTGTCTCCAGTAGACTTTGTGTCTAGTAGACCCTGTCTCTAATAAATACAATTAGAGGCCCCTGAACCAGCCCTGGGGTTGTGCATCTTCCATTCCCTGCCTCTATTGTGTTAACTCCTGTCCATCCTGTGGGACCAGCTCAAATGCCACTTCCATCTAGGAAGCCCTCCCTTGACAACCTAGATGCGTTCGGGTCCCCTGGTTCATACCCTTGTAACTCCTGCATCACCAGCCCCAGCCACCTCCCTGCCCTCGCCTCCTCCCTCTCCCCCACACTCTGTCTCAGCCACACAGCCTCCGTGTTGTTCTTAGAACGTGCCAAGTCAGTACCTGCCTCTAGGCCCTTGCTCTTGTTCTGCCTCGAACACTCTCCCTCCAAATCCACCCATCGCTGCCTCCCCACTCCCTCCAGACCTTGGCTCAGTGTCAGCTCCTGAGAGAGCCCCTCTCTGCCCTGGGCCCTGCAGCGCCAGCCGCAGCCCCTGTGCTCGGCATCTACTCTCTATGGCTTCTGCCTCTGCCTGCCATTGCATGGTGTGTTTATTTATTGCTCTCTTCCTTGTTGGGACCCACCAGAGGGTAAGCCCAGGAAGGCAGAAGCCATCAGTGTTTGAGTCACTGCTACATCCCCAGAACCTAGAACAGTGCCTGCCCCCCTCCTGCTAAAGGTACCCAGTAAGCATCTGTGGAGCAGATGACAGCGGCAGGCACTGAGCAGGCGTCCATGGGTCCTCTCTGCAGGTCAGATTCGGAGGAAGAGCGGTGGCAGCGCTCAGGGATGCGAAGCCGGAGCCCCCCGCGGCCCCGGTGGTGCTCGAGGGATGGGTCCTCTCAGTCAGACTCGGGAGAGGAGCAGTCACGGGGCCAGTGGGCTCACCGGCGACGGCGTGCGCGCTCCTGGTCCCCTAGCTCCTCAGCGTCCAGCTCTGCGTCTCCACGGCGATCCCAGAGCCCCCGGGCGGCCGCGGCCGCCCTGAGCCAGCAGCAGAACCTGCAGGAGCGGCTGCGCCTGCGGGAGGAGCGGAAGCAGCAGGAGGAGCTGATGAAGGCCTTCGAGACGCCCGAGGAGAAGCGCGCACGGCGGCTGGCCAAGAAGGAGGCCAAGGAGCGCAAGAAGCGGGAGAAGATGGGCTGGGGTGAGGAGTACATGGGCTACACCAACACCGACAACCCCTTCGGAGACAACAACCTGCTGGGCACCTTCATCTGGAACAAGGTGGGCCCCGCCGGGTGGTGGCTTCTGTCCCTGTAGCACCTCCACTGTTTCTGGAGACCCCAGCGCTCGAGACACTCCCAGCCTGCACTCAACCGTGAAAGACAGCAAAAGCCAGCTTCTGCCGCCATCAGCCTTTTTTTTTTTTTTTTGGACACAGGGTCTCACTCTGTCGCCCAGGCTGGAGTGCAGTGCGTGATTGTGGCTCACTGCAGCCTTGACCTCCTGGCCTCCAGCAATCCTCCTTCCTCAACCTTTTGACTTTCTGGGACCACAAGCACCACCACCATGCCCAGCTAGTTCTGTAATTTTTTTGTAGCGATGGAGTCTCACTGTGTTGGCCAGGCTGGTCTCGAACTCCTAAGCTCAAGTGATTTTCCCACCTCAGCCTCCCAGAGTTCTGGGATTACAGGTGTGAGCCACTGCGCCCAGCTCGCCATCACTTTCTTGCCATTAGCTGTGTCTCTTGCGGTGTAAGCTTCAGCTGTTCTTTGCCCCAAACACCAGCCCGACCTGGAACCTGTCTAGAGCGCCAGCTCTTGGCGTCACGTACCCAGGACAGGGTTCCACAGTTCCAGGTGCTCCGTCGTCTTGAGCTGGTTGTTTCATTCTGCGCCTCCCATGTAACCACTAGCCACACTCGTGGCATAAAACAACAGAACTTATCATCTCTTCGTTCTGGAGGCCAGAAGTCCAACATCAAGGCGCGGGCAGGTGTGGGCAGGACCGCACTCCCTCCGGGGGCCGAGGGGAAGCCCCTCCTGCCTCTCCCAGCTCCCAGTCATGGCTGGTGACTCCGGAGCCCTCCCTGGCTTGTGGCCGCAGAACCCGGCCTGTTCTTGTGTTGCGTGGCTGGCTCCCCATCTCTGTCTCCACACGGCCTTCTCCGTGCGTCTGTGTCTAAATGTTCCTCTTCTCACGAGGACACCAGGCATTGGATGAGGGCCATTCACCTCCAGGGTGACCTCATCTCACCTACCTTCGCGAGACCTCATCACTTTTTTTTTTTCTTTTTGAGACAGACTCTCGCTCTGTTGTCCAGGCTGGAGTGCAGTGGCGCGATCCTCGCTCACTGCAACCTCCGCCTCCCAGGTTCAAGTGATTCCCGTGCCTCAGCCTCCCAAGTAGCTGGAATCACAGGCATGCGCCACCACACTCGACTCATTTTTGTATTTCTAGTAGAGATGGAGTTTAACCATGTTGGTCAGGCTGGTCTCGAGCTCCTGACCTCAAGTGATCTGCCCGCCTTGGCCTCCCAAAGTGCTGGGATTACAGGCGTGGGCCACCGTGCCCGGCCAAGACCTCATTTCACATAGGGTCACCGTTACAGCTGCAGGGGTTCAGACGGGGATGTGCCTGTGGGGGACACAGCTCATCTGAAGCAGCGCCCACTTGTGGAGGGGGTGGAGCAGGCAACGGGTGGACTGGGCCGACTGCACCTGCTCGCTGGTTGCACAGTTGGGAGCTGTGGGGTCCCCAGGTGGCTTCTGCCCAGTGTCGTCTGAGAACACCGCGGGCGCCTTCCGCCTTGGGGCCCTCACACCACTGCACCCCTGCCTGGCCATGCTCTGCCCCTTCCCGGGCTGTTCTCTTTTGTCAGGCCTCCACTGACATGTACCCTCTTGAGAGAGCCCTTCCCGGCCCCTTGCTCCCCAGGCCCCCCAGGGTTCTTTATGGAGGCACCCACTGCTGCCTGGCACTTCCTCGCCACTGTGTGCTGTGCGCCTGCGGTGTGCTGGGCACCGCCGTGAGCCCTGGGAGGGCGGCCATGGAGGAGGAAGCCGTGGTCATCATTAACACTTGTGGGAGTGGCCCCAGGCCGGGCTGGATAGACCACAGAGTGGCCTGGGCATCTAGGGGGTGGTCCCCAGCCAGGCAGCCTGTGTCCCTGGAGGCCGGTTCTTCTGGGTGGCAGGGGGTCCTGGAACCCCCTCATGGTGACGGGGCGCTTGGAACCTGGGGAGGGTGGTTGGGAAGTGGGGGCTCCTCACCAGGCTCCTAGAAAGCTGCTGGAAGAAGCCAGCTTTGAGGGGCTCCAGGCTGGGACGGTGCCCATCCGTGGCTGCCCCGTGCCCTGCTGTGTGGGACAGGCCCCATCATGACCCCACAGGTTTGCTTTCAGAGCTGCTGCTGCCCCCACTCACTGTTCCTGCCCCATCCCACGCACAGTGGGGGACCCTGACTTGCTGAGGTCATGGCCTTCAAATCCGAAGCAGCCAGACTCCCGGGTAAAGCGAGTCAGCAGGCCCGGGGCAAGGCTCTTCTGTTGGGGGCTGGGGAGGCCCTGATCGAGGCCCTCCTGTTGGGAGTTGGGGTGGCCCCAAGCAAGCCCCTCCTGTTGGGATTGGGGTGGCCCTGAGTGAGGCCCCTCCTGTTGGAAGTTGGGGTGGCCCCTTGCCCTTTGCATGCGTCTCACTCCCAGTGGGGGTCCGTGTCCGTGCTGAATTGGATCCACTTGGTTTCAGGAGCATTGAGGAGGGGGTTGGAAGACGTGCAGTGCGGGCAGGTTGCCTCTCTCTGCAAAACGAGGGCGTGGTCAATCTCTTGGACGAAGGAGCCGAGGAGGGGGCGAGGGGCAGGTCTGTGCTCAGACGGGTGTGCTTGGCACTTCCAGGCCCTGGAGAAGAAGGGGATCAGCCACCTGGAGGAGAAGGAGCTGAAGGAGCGGAACAAGAGGATCCAGGAGGACAACCGACTGGAGCTGCAGAAGGTAGGTGCCCACCAGCCTGCTGGGCAGGGCCCTCCCTCTCCAGAGCCTGGAGGCCCACCCCCTGTGGCGGAACTTGAGGGGACTTAGGTGGGAAGTCCCGGGGGCTGGCTTCAGGTAAGGCTGGATCCAGGGTCTTAGACCATGGCCCCAGGAAGCCATTTCCCTCCACCTTGGCTCTGCTGGCCTCGGGCCTTCACTCCGAGATGCTCCCTTCAGGGTCGCCGCAAGGACCCCAGCCGCTCTGAGCTGCTGAGTCTCAGGCAGGAGGGCCCTCCCTTCCCAAGGTCTGTGCACCAGCAGAGGCATCTCCAGACCAATCCCTGTGCCCAGGGCAGCCAGGTAGGGGCTTGGCCCCCATCGCAGCCCAGCAGACCCCACGGCCCCGGCTGCCCTCAGTCTCCTGTGCCTGCAGGTGAAGCAGCTGCGACTGGAGCGGGAGCGCGAGAAGGCCATGCGCGAGCAGGAGCTGGAGATGCTGCAGCGTGAGAAGGAGGCGGAGCACTTCAAGACGTGGGAGGAGCAGGAGGACAACTTCCACCTCCAGCAGGCCAAACTGCGGTGCGCCGGGCCTCCCCCTCCCCCGACCCAGACTTGAGCCAGGGCCGGGCACTGGCTGACACCCTGCACCCTGTGTGGAGGGCACTGCTTTCCCACCCCTCAGGGTCCCAACGCGGCACTTCCTGGAACCTTCCCTTCCTGACCCCTACCCGGGCAGCGAGGCTCCTGCCTCCCGCCCTCCCCCGCTGGACTGGGTGCAGAGGAGAGGGGCCCAGGTGTACGGCACCCCACGCCACCATGCGTGCTGGACGCCAGGCCTGCACCGACTGCGGTTGTCCCTCCCACACTCTGCCCACGAGGGTGGCGCCCCTGTCCACCCGGTTTACAGACAAGTAAGCTGAGGCTCTGGCGTATTCCTACTTGCCTTGGGCCCCGTGGTGGGTGACATCAGGCTCCTCCCAGCTCAGGCCTGCCTGGTGACGGGTTCTTGGGTTGGACCAGGGACCGCCTACAACACGTACCCCTGCAGGCCCAGAGCAGAAGCCCTGGCTCTCCGCCCCGAGTTGTCTGCCTTGGGGAGGAGGTGGTTGTGAGGCAGGGACTACTCTGGCCCCTCAGCCTGCCTCTGCTTCAGCTCCTCCACTCTTCCCCATCACCGTCCACATAGAAGCCGCCCTCCCGGGCACATCCCAGAGGCCCTCCAGGAAGCCCCTCCCACCTGGCCCACCCTCCGGGCCCACGCTGTGTGCACTTTGCCCTGCTGGCCTGTGCCCTCTGGCTGACCTGCCTCACTCTACCTTATGCCTCCTCCTCTTCCTGCAGGAAGCCTTCCCTGACCACCCCCAGCATGTGAGGCCCCCTCCCCAGCTCCCACTGGTGCAGTCACCCCAAGGGCAGGGCGTTCAGCATGGAGGGTACAGCCCAGGCTCTGACACCACCTTCCCCGCTTCCCACAGCTCCAAGATCCGCATCCGGGACGGGCGGGCCAAGCCCATCGACCTGCTGGCCAAGTACATCAGCGCCGAGGATGACGACCTGGCCGTGGAGATGCACGAGCCCTACACGTTCCTCAACGGCCTCACCGTGGCTGACATGGAGGACCTGCTGGAGGACATCCAGGTACCCGGCCCCCCCGATGCTCCTCCAACCTGCACACTCACCCCCATCCCACCGCAGCCACGCTCGTGCCCTGACCCCCGCCGCCTGCCCCCAGGTCTACATGGAGCTGGAGCAGGGCAAGAACGCCGACTTCTGGCGGGACATGACCACCATCACCGAGGACGAGATCTCCAAGCTCCGCAAGCTGGAGGCCTCGGGCAAGGGGCCAGGTAACTGTGGGTGGGCGTGCACCTGGGCTCTGGGGGCGCTGCGGGGGCTGCAGGGTTCACCCAGAAGCCTCAGACTCGCTGTGGGGCCTGGTGCTCTTTTCAGGCCTCAGTTTCCCCAACTGGGGCCTCCCCTTCTGGGCCGAGCCACCAGGGGGCGGCAGCAGCAGGCAGTAGGCCCTGGGAGGGGTGCAGGGGGGCGGGCCTCTGGGGTGCAGGGCCAGCAGCGGTAGATCCCGCATCCGGTAAGCGCTGGCTCGTCGGTGCCTGGCCTCCCGGAGCCGCAGGGCTTTCTGCTTGGGTGTCAGTGCCCACGGGTTCTGCCTGCGTGAGAGCAGGTCTCACTCCACCGGCCTGAAGGCTGCGCAGCCCTGGTTCAGGGCGCTCCCCCTCCCACGGGTCGGTTCCTGCTCCTCCAACCTGATGGGCTTTTAAAATCATGTTTCCCTCCCCTCCGTGTGGTTGCACACGTGCGGTCACCCGGGACGCTCTACAGCGTCTACCCCGAGCACTGCGGACATTCGGGCTGGGCCGTTCCCTAGGGTGGGGCCGTCCTGGGCACTGCAGGGTGCTGAGCAACGTCTCCGGCCTCCACCCACCCCGGGTCAGGAGCACCCCTAGTCCTGACAACCGCAGATGTCCCAGACATCGCCCAGAGTCTCCTGGGGGCAGAATTGCCCTAGATGAGACCCCCCCGGTATAAAAGCCAACCACAGCAGCCCCGGCCCCTCTCCCCCAAAATCCATGCCCCAGCAGCTGCTGTAACAATGCCTGGCTCTCATGGGCCACGCGTCCCTGTCAACAGACCCGGTCCTTCCGCTGCCCTCTCAAGCCTTGGCTGCCACCAGCCCATGGTGGCTGAGGATCTCTGGAGGCTGGGTCAGTGTCACTTACAGCCCTCAGCATGGTCTGTGGCAGGTCCTTCTAGGAAAGAGCTTGTGACTTTCCTCTCTTCCAGGGGAGCTTGTCTTCCCCGGAGGTGGAGGTCACTCAGCCATCGCGTCCCTCCAGTGGTTGCCTCTGTGGGGCGCATCCTCCCGTAACCTCAGAGGGGCAGGGCAATTCTCCAGCGTCAGAGATGTGTCCGTAAGGGTCTTTGTGTGCTCCTGCTGGTGGCAGTGGGGCCGGAGAAAGACTTCTGGGGGCAGTACATTTTCCTCCAGAAGCCCCAGACCCTACCCGCTGGCTGCAGGAAGCCTGGGAGGTATTTCCACCATTCCCTGGGCCCTGCCCTCTCCCATAAGCCTGGGAGGCATTTCCAGCATGCCCCATTGTCCTAGGCCCCAGCCTCTTCAGTCCCTTCCATGGCCTTCTGCCTCCACCATGTCTGCCTCAGCCCACCCTCCCCCTCACACATTACAGCTGGGGACCCCAGGTGGCTTTGGTGTCCTCTGAGGGAGTTTTTCTGATTCTCCTTTCAGCATGATTTCCAGGAGAAGGGAAACGAGGGGTCTTGATTTTACTGTCCCCCCGGAGACCCACAGAGCCCCTGTCTTGGTCTTCTTAAATTAATTGGGCTTTTTCTTTTACTTTTCATTTTTCAGAGACAAGGTCTCGCTCTGTCTCCCAGGCTAGAGTTGAGTGGCACGATCAAGGCTCACTGTAACCTTGACTTTCTGGGCTTAGGTGATCCTCCCACCTCAGCCTCCCTAGTAGCTGGGACTATAGGCACTCACCACCACACCCAGCTAATTTATTTTATTTTACTTATTTTTTGAGAAGGAGTCTCACTCTGTCACCAGCCTGGAGTGCAGTGGTGCAATCACGGCTTACTGCGATCTCCGCCTCCCAGATTCAAGCGATTCTCCTGCCTCAGCTGCCCAAGTAGCTGGGACTACAGACGCGCGTCAACACGCCCAACTAATTTTTGTATTTTTAGTAGAGACGGGGTTTCACCATGTTGGCCAAGATGCTCTCAATCTCTTGACCTCATGATCCACCTGACTCAACCTCCCAAAGTGCTGGTATTGCAGGTGTAAGCCACCATGCCCAGCCACTTTTTAAATTTTTTTGTAGAGATGGGGTGTCACTGTGTTGCCCAGGCTGGTCTTGAACTCCTGGACTCAAGCAATCCTCCTGCCTCATCTCCAAAAGGGCTAGGATTAAAGGCGTGAGCCACTGCATACTTTTTGTTTTCTTACAAAATTATTTAAGTTTTTTATTTCTGTAGGTTATTGGGGAATAGGTGGTGTTTGGTTACATGAATAAGGTGTTTTTGTTGTTTTTTTTTTTTTTCTTTTTTTTTTCTTTTTGAGACGGAGTTTTGCTCTGTCAACAGGCAGGAGTGCAGTGGCACGATCTCAGCTCACTGCAACCTCCACCTCCCGGGTTTAAGCGATTCCCCTGCCTCAGCCTGCCAAGTAGCTGGGATTACAGGCGCACCACACACCCGGGTAATTTTTTGTATTTTAGTAGAGACAGGGTTTCACGATGTTAGCCAAGATGGTCTTGATCTCCTGACCTCGTAATCCACCCACCTCAGCCTCCCAAAGTGCTGGGATTACAGGCATGAGCCACCACCCCTGGCCGGTTACATGAATGAGTTCTTTAATGGTGATTTGTGAGATTTTGGTGCACCTAGCTTTTTCTAGGAAGTTCTAACCCTATAGTAGGTTGTGCAGTAGAAAATGGGTGTTGGCTGGGCGCGGTGGCTCACGCCTGTAATCACAGCACTTTGGGAGGCCGAGGTGGGCGGATCACAAGGTCAGGAGATCGAGACCATCCTGACCAACATGGTGAAACCCCGTCTCTACTAAAAATTACAAAAATTAGCCAGGTGTGATGGCGGCGCCTGTAGTCCCAGCTACTTGGGAGGCTGAGGCACGAGAATGGCGGGAACCCGGGAGGCGGAGCTTGCAGTGAGCCGAGATGGCGCCACTGCACTCCAGCCTGGGTGACAGAGCCAGACTCCGTCTCAAAAAAAAAAGAAAATGGGTGTCATCCCAGCTCAGCCTCATTAGCGTCCCACCCTGTATAGGGCCTGGCCTTTTTCCACAAAGCTCCGGGGCCCTTGGCCTGCACCCCCAGCCTCTAGCAGCTGCTGGGGCCCCCCTAAACCCTCTGGGCCCCCTTGTGGGCATTCGGGAGGTGTCCAGACATGCAGCAGCACGTCCAGACCCGACTTTCTATAAACGTTGACTTGGCGGCGCCTGGCTCCCCGGGCTCTTCTGCTTGGGTTTCAGTGTTCGTGGCAGCCTCGCCTGTCCGAGCACAGCCCTGCTCTGCTTGGCTGCGGCTGCCACAGATTCCAGTGCCATTTAGAGCCCAGCAAAGGGGCTGCAGCTCCGGGTGCCGATTCCACGGTCCCAGGTGATTGGCTGGAGGGGACTCAGGTTCGTCTAGACCCTATCCAGTCCCCTGTGGTCTGGGTGTGGGCCTCTTGACCCTCTGTCCGCCAGTGGGGACTAGAGAAGGCAGGTTTTGAGCAGGGTGCCTGCGCTGGTCACCTCCACCTGGTGTGTCCCCAGCAGCCATACACCAAGCTCCCTCTGGGCCCAGCATGGTGTGGGGAGCAGCAGCAGCGAGCCTCAGTGCCTGCCTCGGGTAGCTGCCATCGCTGGATGGTCAGGGAGGGCTTCCTGGCGGAAGGGATGTTCTCACTGAGCATGGAGGATGCGAGGAATTCAGGAGGCGAACGGGACAGAGAAGGATGGGTGGCTGGCAGGAAGCACGCGCGTGCAAAGGCCCAGAGGTGGCAGGGGTCAGGCACGGGCAGCAAGGGGGCAGGGTTGTGAGGTGAGGCCAGACCCAGCGGGGTGGGTGGCGGTGTCCTGAGAGCAGCCCTGAGGCTGCCGGCATGCCACGTGGTATGGGCAGAGCGCGTGGAGTCAGGCTGGGCTCCAGCCTCCCAGCACCCACTCCTGCCGTCAACGGCCTCCCTGTCTATCTCGGAGGGACTTGAGCCTCGGGCCCCCGGGCCAGTGGTAGATGCCAGACAGATTCCATGTAGGATGGGGGGCGGCAGCAGGGAGCCCTTTGTCCTGGGCGGCCCCAGGACTTCCCCAGGGGCCAGCAGGGCGGCCTTCTTTGCCAGGGCAGAGCTCCCTGGATCATTGGGCTTCACAGAGGGAAACCAAGGCCCAGAGAGGGCAAGCCACTTGCCCACAGTCACACAGCCCAGGCTGGCAGAGCAGATCTGAATTCCAGAGAACTTGGCTACTGAGCACACCCCTCACCCCCTCATGGGCTGCCCAAGGCCAGGGCAGAGTTGGGCCAGGTGGGTGGGCCAGGCCCACGACCAGGGTTCCCAGACCCACATGTCAGACTCACCTAGGGAGGTCATTCTCAGGCCAGTCGTGGCCTCCCCGACGCTAGGGGTCTGGGCCTCCAGGCAAGGCAGCATCTGCATTTTAACATGGCTCCCAGCCTCCACCCACCCTCTCTCTCCGCTGTGGCCAGGGTGGGGGCAACCTGAGACCAGTGAGGAGGCGGGACCCCTGTGAGGGGAGGGAATTGGACTGGATAGGACCCCTGTGGGGGAAGAGGGGGGGAGGGGGACCCCCCCATGGCAGGGGAGGAGGCCCTGATGGGGTGGAGGAGCATCTAGGAAATGTGGAACCACCCCCATGGCCCCACCCCGCTGCAGGTGAGCGCCGCGAGGGGGTGAACGCCTCCGTCAGCTCCGACGTGCAGTCGGTGTTCAAGGGGAAGACGTACAACCAGCTGCAAGTCATCTTCCAGGGCATCGAGGGCAAGATCCGTGCAGGGGGCCCCAACCTGGACATGGGCTACTGGGAGAGCCTCCTGCAGCAGCTGCGTGCCCATATGGCGCGGGCCCGGTGAGCACTGGGTGCGGGCACCAGGGGTGGTGCTGTCCAAGTGGGGTGGGTTTCACCCCCTCCTGGGTCCTGGGTGGGGTGGGTCTCGCCTCCTCCTGGGACCTTGTGGGGTGGAGGGGGGCAGGAAAGTGCCAACTGGCCGGGGCCCACCTATGAGTGATGAAGGGGGGCCGGGGGTCGCACAGGCCTGTCCCCTAGCGGGAAGGCCCCAGGATGCTCCAGTGCCCTCACCCGGAGTCCTGAGCCCCGTTGGTCTCACAGGCTCCCCAGGAGTTTCTGCCCTTTAACGAGTACTTGGCTCCGGCAGCCATGGCATCACGGGACGCCGCGAGGCCGCCTGCCTGTCCATGACGCCTTCCACCCAGGCCCGAGCCCTCCCGGTGCTCTTGCCTCCCGGCCTCTGGCTGTGTACAGATTCCTGGAGTGTTTTTGGCACCGCTGTGTAAATACATGTTTCCCTTGCTAATCTGTAAATGTCTCTGAATTTATCATGCTTGTTGGCTGGTGTCCTGCTTGGCTCCTTCTCCTGGCCAGCCCCAGCCACAAGACACGGAGACTCCAACGTGAGACGGAGACCCACCCCTCCCTGCCACAGCATGGTTCTCCGGGTAGCTGGGTCCCCTCGTCCTCGCTCCCATAAGCCTTGACCCTGAACTGGCCAACCGTCCCAGCCAGAGCCGTGGCTGCTCGCCACCTTCTCAGGGTCTTTGCAGCAAAAAGGGGCGTGAGAATCTCTGTGGGGGTGGGGCGCGGAGCCCCTTCGCCTCCACGTGGGTGACCCCGGCCCTCCGTCCCAGGCTGCGCGAGCGCCACCAGGACGTGCTGCGGCAGAAGCTGTACAAACTGAAGCAGGAGCAGGGCGTGGAGAGCGAGCCGCTGTTCCCCATCCTTAAGCAGGAGCCTCAGTCCCCCAGCCGCAGGTAGGCCCGGCCTGGCCGGCACCCCGGGACGCCGATGCAGACGCGGAACAGGATGGAGGGGCCGTGGGCGGCCTCCGCCCCTCCAACGCTCTCTCCTCTCCAGCCTGGAGCCTGAGGACGCAGCGCCCACCCCGCCCGGGCCCTCCTCGGAGGGCGGCCCCGCGGAGGCCGAGGTGGACGGCGCGGCCCCGACAGAGGGCGAGGGCGACGGCGACGGTGAGGGCGAGGGCGAGGGCGAGGCGGTGCTCATGGAGGAGGACCTGATTCAGCAGAGCCTGGATGACTACGACGCTGGCAGGTACAGCCCGCGGCTGCTCACGGCTCATGAGCTGCCACTGGACGCGCACGTGCTGGAGCCGGATGAGGACCTGCAGCGCCTGCAGCTCTCGCGCCAGCAGCTCCAGGTCACGGGTAAGGGCGGGGCTGGAGGCCAGGGGGCGGGGCTCTTCCAGCCTCATTTCCTGGGGGAACCCCTGACGTCAATGGGGAGCTGCTTGATTCTTCTCCCCCGATCTCTGAGCGTCCCTTCAGTCACCTGCACGTGCCCTGGGGCGGTCACTCATTCATCCTGGACTTGCTGGCCCGCTGGCCTTGGGGCCACAGGTGGTGGAATCTTTCACCGGCCGCTGTCCGAGCACTCCCAGGGCGGCCTCCGTCCTAAGAGGAGAAAATACCAGCTTCAGAAAATTCCTGGGCCAGGACCCCCTCAGGGGTCGTGCGTGGGGCTGGATCCCGCAGCCAGGCCCGAACCACCAGGCTCTCCTGCTGCTTGGCGGGGAAGCGCGCTGCGCTTGGTCCCCACCCAGGAGGACGATAGATACGACAACCAAGGTCCGGGGCCCAGAGTGGATAGTGCGGATCTTAGGGTCCCCCAGGCCCTGTCCCCCACCATGTGCCTTAGCCCGCCCCAGCCTGTTTACACCGGCGGCCTCCCCTGTCAGGCTGGGAGGGAGGCCAGGACGCAGGGGGAGGCCGAGGCCCGGGTGAACGCCGTCCCACCCGCAGGAGACGCCAGCGAGAGCGCCGAGGACATCTTCTTCCGGCGGGCCAAAGAGGGCATGGGCCAGGACGAGGCGCAGTTCAGCGTGGAGATGCCGCTCACCGGCAAGGCCTACCTGTGGGCCGACAAGTACCGGCCACGCAAGCCGCGCTTTTTCAACCGCGTGCACACGGGCTTCGAGTGGAACAAATACAACCAGACACACTACGACTTCGACAACCCACCGCCCAAGATCGTGCAGGGCTACAAGTTCAACATCTTCTACCCCGACCTCATCGACAAGCGCTCCACGCCCGAGTACTTCCTGGAGGCCTGCCCGGACAACAAGGATTTCGCCATCCTGCGCTTCCACGCGGGGCCGCCCTATGAGGACATCGCCTTCAAGATCGTCAACCGCGAGTGGGAATACTCGCACCGCCACGGCTTCCGCTGCCAGTTTGCCAACGGCATCTTCCAGCTGTGGTTCCACTTCAAGCGCTACCGCTACCGGCGGTGATGCCCCGGGGAACGGCAGGCAGGTGTCCTCGGGGGCCGCAATAAAGGGACTTTGGTGAAGCTGACAGTCACTCCAGGGCCACTGTCTGGGCTGAAGGGCCACGGGTTCACATCTCACCTCAGGCTGCATCTTCCCCTCGCCGGGCCTCCGTTTCCCCCTGTGTAAGAGGAGGGTCCCCATAGAGCCTGCCTTGGTGAGCTGAGGACATGCTGGGACAGGCTGGCCCAGGGTCCCGAGGCATCAGAGGGGGCGCTGGGGGCATCTTTAGAGCACAAGGGCGGCCAGCAGCCTCCAGCTGACCTCACTGCCCAGGCGGACACGCTCCGCCGCGCCTCAGCCAGGCTGGGTGTGGGGTCCACAGGGCCTGCCACAGGCGGCAGCCACACAGTGTGCCGTGGAGATGGGCCAGCGGGGCCCGGGCTTGGCGGTGCCAGGCTTGTGAGAAGCAGGAAACTCAAGGCCAGCCCCGACACATCACGGGGCACCCATTGGGCGTTTGAGGCAGAGCCCGCGGCTGTGGGGCAGCTCCAGCCCTGCCCACAGGCCACCCTCACCCGCATTGGCAGCATTGAGGCCAGGACCCTGCTGGCACCCGATCCGCCACTGTGGAAGAGACCATCTGGACACCCAAACTCTGCAGGGCCTGGCCCCCAACTCACCCGTGCTGGCTGTGGGTCCATTTCCCCGCAGCTGGGTATGGAGGGCACATCGGGGTTCCCGTTCCGCTCATGGTCATGAGAACCAAAAGCCACTGAGCCGTTCTCCCCCGGCCTCCGAGCACAGGGCCTGGAGGGCGGGGGCTCCCCAAGCCCGGGGGTTGGAGAATGGTGAGGGGCTTCCCCCAGGGATCCCCCCATCTGGCCTGCTCAGAGGGCCTTGGGGCAGGAGACCAGTGACCCCGAGTTCCGCCCATGTCAGGACAGTAGCTCCTCATTCCCCTTTCTCAGGCCAGGAGGGCCGAGGGCCACACGGATGCCACAGCCCAGGTTGGAGTGGCCCAGCTGGCAGGCTTGTTCCTTCAGCATCTGACGGGAACATCTCCAGCGGAAGCAAAATGGAATGTGCCTCCCGGACCCCCAAAGGGCCACCCAGCCTCACCAGGCAGCAGCCCCAGACCACCCACAGCCCCGCCCAGACGCCCTGCCTCATCTGGAAATCGTTTCGTTTGTTTCTCTAAAAAGACTTTTGTAGGTGGGAAAAAAGATATTTTATTCTCATGGAACTTGCCTATTGGCAAGATTGCATGTTTTTTTAATAAACGTTTTATTTTAGAATAATCTCAGGTTTGCCGAAATGCAGAGTGTAGCGTCCCTGATGCCCCACACCCGCTGCCCTAGTTGCTGGCAGCATTTGTGACACGGTGCATTTGTCACAAGGGAAGAGCCTGGGAAACAACACAGCACCCAACTGGGGCCCGGTGGTCCCTCGGGAGCTGCGTTAGTGCCCGGCTCTGTCTTTGCCCCCCACCCCCTCTGCGTTGCTTCCCACCGTGGGGTGACGGTCCATTCCCCAGACGATGGGAGGAAGGGTACAAGGGTGGACACAGCTGCTGGCCTGGGCCCAGGCTGTCGTGGGGGCAGCACTTGGCCATGCCTGGAGACATTCGTGGTGGTCCCGCCTTGGGACTGCTCCTGGCGTGGAGTGGGTAGAGGCCAAGGATGCTGCCCAGCGTGCCGCAGTGCCCAGGATGAACCTCCCCAAATGTCCTCACTGCAGTAGGCAGAGGTGGGAGGCAGATCCTGCACTCTCCCAGGTCACTGGTCACCTCCCAGCCCCGGCCTCTAACAGGATCTCAGGAGTCTCTGACACACGGCTTGGGAACTGGCCAGGGAAATGCATCTGATCAGAGTCCCCTCTCCACACTGCAGACCCTGACCAGCCTGCTCCAGAATCCCAATCGCATTGCAGCATACACGGCACCGCCATCCCCGGCCTAGCCTTTAGCAGACATCACAAGCCGACGGCAGATGTCCAGAGCCATCTTAGAATCCTCTGGGCAGCCGCTTGCGTGGGTCCCTGGCCAGCTCCACCGCCGATCAGGACAGGCTGCTGGGAGCAGGGCTGAGTCCGGGCTGGACTCGGGAGGCACTTTTTCTTCTTTTGAGGCAGGCTGGAGTGCAGTGGCGTGATCGCAGCTCTCTACATCCTCAACACTACAAGGCACTTTTGAGCCCAGAGTGGTGTTTGAGACAGGCTGGGTTCTGTAGTCACAGCCCAGGTTGTGTGTGCGTGGCTGGCGCAGTCCAGCCCGTACTGGCCTAACCCAGACCTCACACCAGCAATATGTGACAGTATTTACTTCCATTTGGCTGCTCGGGAAACTGAGGCCCACAAAAGCCCAAGTTTTCAAGCCCAGAAAGTGGCAGAGCCAGTATTAGAAGCTGGGTTTCTCTACCTTGGAGAATGCCAATCCCAGACCACCACCCCTGTCCCTGCCTCAGTTTCCCCACCCGCCCCTGCAGAGGTCCCCCCAGCCCCAACATCCTGCTCCCTCCTCGTCGCGTGCCCTTTGTACCCTAAGGGAGATGGCTGTCGTCTAACTGGCAAGGCATATGATTTGCCAGAGGCCTCCCAGGGCAGGGGGCACACAGGGCTCAGGCCAAGCTAAGGAGCCTGGGGGAACAGGGCACCAGGGAGCCACAGAGGGCACGTGAGCCGGGGAGGGCCTCCAAGCTGGGTGTCAGGGAGATCCTGTAGGCAGACTGGAGGTGGGGGCCAGGGGTAGGCTCTGCACACCTCCACCCCATCTGCCCCATGACTCCCAACCCTGGCCCCAGGTTCACCCGGTGTCCTGGAAGCTGCCCCGCCCCCACCCCAACTTCCTGACTTTAGCTGTGTCCAGAGCTAAGAATAGAAGCTCCCTGCCCGGGCCTTGCCGGAAACCGCAGCCACGGGGGGCACATCCTGAGCCTGGCCTCTGTTCCCACCATCTGCCCCCCAGCCCCTCACAACTCCTCCCACCAGAGTCTCCTGTGCTCCCATTGAACTCGAGGTGCCTGTGGGGGGCGGGCCAAGACCAGGAGACCTCCAGGAACCAGCCCCAGACGACTGGGAAGCCCAGCACTCATGTTCCAATCCCACACGTGGGCGCGGCATCGTTCCCCATTCGTGCCTCAGTTTCCCCATCTCTAAAATTTAGAATATCTTTACCCCCGGCCTTGCAGAGATGTGGTGAGACTTAAGCTAAATGCAAGTGTCATTCTCTGAACCCTGCCCAGGCTGTTTCCCCGAAGAGACATTGTCCTTGTTATCTCAGGGCCAAGGACGGAGGAAGTGGGGACAGGACAGCCTTCCTCCACCTCTCACTGCCCCCTCATCTGGATCCCCAGCCCCACATCCTCCTCCCCCCACATCTGCCCGCCTTGCAGTTAGTGTAGCAAGGGCCTCATGCTCTCTTTTGCCTCCAAAGCTTTATATATGCATTTCCTGTCACTGCCATGTATCCCAGACCTGGGGAGCTCCTATTCATCCCACAGAACCCCACTTACCATGCCCTCTCCTCACAAGATGCCTTCCTAGCTCACCTCTGGGCTTCCCTAGGCCCTGTCACTTCCTTTGGCCCAGCCCTGACTCCAGGGGGCTGGAACAGTCTGTGTCCAGTTCTTTCTCCAGCCTAGGGCATCCTGAAGGGCAGGCCTGGTTTCAGGTCTCACTTGGAGCTCATAATTGTCCCACTGTATAGGCTGGAACAAAGAGAGGCGTTGGGGAGAGTAAGACTTGGAGATTCAGGTCGGCTTCACGGAAGAGCAGCCTTGGGGCCAGGGTTTTGCCAGATCCATAGGAGGTGGACAGGCTCCTCACCAGGGAAGACAGAAATTGTGTTAAATGGCTGGTGACTCAATGGGATAGAGCTTCGGGAGGGAGACTGGGTGTGGCTGAAGGCCAGGAGGAGGAAGGATAGTGGGCGGGGTAGCCGGGGAAGGGGCTTCCGGACTGGGCTGACGAGAGGACCGGGCCAGGGTGGGAATCCCCCTCACTCAGCCTGGACTTGCAGCCCTCCCGGGCCCAGGGGACCGGGTGGGGTGGAGTCAGGGCCAGGCCAACTTGTCCGGTCCCTAACTCAAGGTCGTGTCTGGCTCTGGTGTGCAAACAAGGCCAAGGAGGCCAAAGGACCCCCCTCTGCAAAGAGAGGGTTGCAGGCCCTGCATCCCGCACCTTCTCAGGCATTCCTGTCCGGCTCCATCCCTCCTTCCCCAGCCTGAGCTGGGAGGTGGGCAGGAAAGAGTGCCCATCCCCCACTGCAGCCGCCCACTCCAGACCCTTCCTCCTCTGGCTCCAAAGCCACCTCCCAGCCTCCTCCTCAAGAGACTCTCCCATGCAATGCCGTCACCCCAGCCCTCCCGGCTCACCTGCTCTGGGACCACCTTTCTCAGTCTGGCTGTGGAGTCTGGTGCAACCCCCATTCCTCTGTCCTCCCACCCCACCCCTGGAAGGGGCCTCAAATATGTCCTGCATGTATTAAGCAGGGCATAACACTACCGTGTGCCGGGCTTCAGCGCACCCAGTGAATTTGGAGCCCTGGAGTCTGGGCGCCCCCGGGGCGCCAATCCGCCTGGACCTGCCCCGCCCCCTCCAGGCCTTGGGTGCTGCCCAGATGGTGAATAATGCGGGCCTGGCGGTGGGAGCGCCGGGAAGAGGCCTGGCAGGACGCTGGGCGGCTGGAGGGGCTGAGGCTCCCGAGGAGGGGCCCCCGCCACCCCCACCGCAGCCACTGCATCCCTGCTACCTGCAGCCTGGGTGTCCCAAGGGGGCCGCCTTCCCCAGCGGGGAAGTCCCGGTGTGCTGGGGGCACCCACTGACCCCAAGTCAGCCAGGCCTGGGCCCGAGGGGCGTGGCCAGCGCAGGGTGGGCGGGGCTGATGAGAGACAGCGAGAGACAGAGACAGGACGGAGAGAGACAGGACGGAGAGAGAGAGCCGCGGGCTGCCAGCGGCCCCCACCCGTCCCAGCTCCGCTTAGCCCCCGCGGACTCCTCCGGGCCGCGCCCCCGGGGCATCCTGTGCCGCCACGCCCTCCATCTGTGTCCCACAGTGACGGGGCAGCGCCAGGGTCCTCTGCTGGGCCCGCCCCTGGCCACAGCCAGACTGACTCAGTTTCCCTGGGAGGCCCCACTGGATCCCGTCCTATCCCTCCCTCTGCCTGCCGCGAGCCCGAGCCCCAGCCTCGGCGCCCGCACATCTGCTGCCCAGCTCCAGACGGCGCCTGGACCCCCGGGCGCAGGATCCAGCCAGGTGGGAGCCCCGCAGATGAGGTCTCCGAAGGTGAGGTCGCCCCGCGGGCTCAGGGCGGGATGCACTGCTCTGGCTTGAGCCCGGGCTGCTGGGCGCATCCGGCGCTGGCCCTGCCCTGCTGTAGGTGTGTCCAAAAGGCCGCGGCGACAGCGGCCAGGTGCCAGGTGTCCTCTGTGTGGCCCGGGGGTGGCATGGGTGCCCTGAGGCCTGCACTGGGCACCCAGGCAGCTGGGTCTGGGTGTGGCCCAGGCTGATTCTGTTGGAGGCGCTCTCTGGTCTCTGTGGGGCCACATGGCTGTGAACGGGGGTCCCAGACTCAGGTGGCTGCAGCCGGGGAGGGGGCCCAGGCCCTGGAGGTGGCAGGGATCGAGTGTGGCTGTGTGTGTGTGATTTTGTCTCTGGGAGTGAACCATGCCTGGCTCTGGTTGTGTGTCTGTGTCTGTGCGTGTGTGGTGGTTGTGTGTGTGACTGTGCGTTTGTTTCTGCCGAGCGTCTGGGACTGTTAAACATTATGTGTTCATCTGTGCATCTTTCTGTGTGTGTGTGTTTGTGTGTATCTGTGCACCTGCTGTGTTTCTGCCTGTGTGTCTCTGTGTGTGTCTGTGTGTGTCTGTGTCTGTCGTGTTTCTGCCTGTCTGTGTCTGTGTGTCTATGTGTCTGTTTCTGCCTGTGTGTGTCTGTGTGTCTGTCTGTCGTGTTTCTGCCTGTGTCTGTCTGTGTGTGTCTGTGTGTCGTGTTTCTGTGTGTCTGTCTCTGTGTGTCTGTGTGTCTGCCATGTTTCTGTATGTATGTGTGTGCATGCCTGTGCATCTGCTGTGTTTCTGTCACCTTTCTGCCTGTGTGTCTGTCATGTTTCTGTCTGTGTGTCTGCGTGTGTCTGTGTGTCTGCCATGTTTCTGTGTGTGTGTCTGTACATGTCTATGCGTCTACCTGCTGTGTTTCTGTCTGTCACATTTCTGCCTGTGTCTGCTGTGTTTCTGCCTGTGTGTGTGTCTGGCTATCTGTGTGTGTCTCGAGTGTGCACACACGGCGGTGACCTGAGGTGTATGTTGGTGGAATCACTGTAACTCGTGATCCACCATTAACCACCCGCCACACCGCCTGGGTCCCGCCCCCTTTCCCCTGCCGGCCCCTGTGTGAAGAAGGCTCCCTGTGTGCTCCCTAGAGGAGGCCCCACTAGAGAGATGGGGAAACCGAGGCTCACAGGGGGCCACGTGACTCAGGGCCCAAACAAGGCTGGTGGGAGTCTGGCTGGCTGGGGGAGTCCCCGCCCTGCACCCTATGGGCTGGGGACCCTGTGGGTGTCACAAACAGGAAATGTTCCCGGAAATGGAGCTTTGCGGTGAGGGGAGGTGGGTCCATTAGGATGTGGAATGTGTCTGCCTCCACATCCATGCAGGGGTCCGCGCCCATGAGCGTTCGGGTCTACAGCAGGCATGGAAGGATCTGGCCTGGTCCCTGATGTTTCAGGCCCAAAAGGGCCCTGTGGGTCCAAGGTCCAAGGTCGACCAGGGTGACACGGAGCCTCAGGGCTCCCCTCTGGCTGCCCGGGCACCTCGCAGGGAGCTGAGCTGTGAGTACAGCCAGGAGCCCTGGAGAGGTGAGAGCCAGGGAGGCCTGGGCTGAGCACCCGCAGGCATGGAGATCAGAATCTCACCCCCATTGCACCCAGCGGGGAAACTGAGGCTCGGCAAGGTGGAGCCCCACCCTGGCAGTGGCCGATCGGGGATGACAGCCTCCAAGCCCGTCTAGGGGAGGCGGGATGGGCTCAGGCCATGACAGGCAGGCGGGGCGGGCAGGGTGGGATGCTGAAGACAGCGGACTTGTTGAGAAACAGATGGATGATGAGAGGCCGCGCTCCAGGGAGGAGGAGGAGAAGGAGGGACAGGGCATGAGGATGGAACATGGCGTGGAGGAGAGGCCTGCTGTTTCGGAACCGAGGATCACATTCCAGTGGCAGCCAGGCTTGGGGGAGCCAGGCCTGGTGCCCACGCCTAGCCCAGCGCCCGGGCCTCTGGAAACAGCGCCGGACAGAGTCCTCCAAGTCACATGACCCGCAAGCCGGGCCCCCTGTCAGGGGTGGCATCGGATGAGGAGGAAGTCACTGTCCGCCTTCCCGAAAGAAGCCAGGAATTAACCCGAGACCCAGGCAAATTCCCATCAAAGTTGTAAGACCTCAGCCTCCTGGGATTCTGGAATGGTGAGGCATTCTGCATCCCAGGACTGAAGGAAGCGTGTTAGAATTCCGGAGCCCTGGACCCACTAAGGGCAAACGTCTGCTCTCAGGCTGCAAAATTCTGGAATTATTCAGCATGAAAAAGGGATCTTGGGTCCACCCCTCTCCCCAGACACAGGGAGCGACAGTAATTTTCCCAAGAGCCGCACGGTGCTGCTCCACTCCCCCACTGGGGTGGGGGGCCCCGCTACCCCTCCTGGCCAATGCAGGAGGGAAGGGAGGCCCTGCCTGGTCCCCCCATTGGCCTCCTTGCCTGGAGAACTTGAGACGGCTGCCATCACCTGAACCCAGGGTGGAGAGTGGAGGTGGTGGGGGGACTGGAAACAGCCAACTGTGGCCAGAAGGACTCAGTTCCAGTTTCCAGGCTCCCCTGGGCCAAGGGCTCTGGGCCATGCACTTGCTCCCAGCCACGGGAGGTGTGAGGGAGTTCTGGGTGTGTGACCCCCGGTGAGTGGAGCGTGGTCGAGGAGACCCTGAGACCCAGGAGGGACTGGAAGTTGCTCCAGGCAGAGGTCGGGGCAGTGGCCACAGGGACGGCCAAGTCCCAAGGAATGTTCAGAAACAGCACATACCAGCTCTCCAGGGAGGAACGCCCTGTCCCAGGGGAAATCCAAGTGCAGGAATCTAAATCCCTGGCGTCGAAGCAGCCCGGGGTGGAGGGCAAAGATTGCCAGAGGCCGCGAGGAGCCCCCACCGCATCTGCTCTCCAGGCCTCAGTTTCTCCTCTGGAAGCCCCACCTCCCACCACAACAGCAATGGCCTTCGCCGCCCGCCCAGGAAGGGAGCTCAGTGCCGCTGTCGGGAGCTGGATAATTTATGAGGCTGGATAACGTGTAGCCAAGCCCAGCAGCCGGGCCAAAGAGCCACAAGTGAGATGGGGAGTGAGGGCCACAGTCACCCATTTGACCGCCCTGGAACGCATTAGCTGCTGCAACCCCACAGCCCAGGCACTGCCTCAGGGCCAGCAAGCATTGAGTGCTGGGTGCTGCGCCTGGATCAGTTCACTCCCGTCACCAGCCCCCACCCCAATTTTTTTTTTTTTTTTTTTTTTGAGACGGAGTTTTGCTCTTGTTGCTCAAGCTGGTTCAGTGGCGCGGTCTTGGCTCTGGGGCCCTGTTTCTGGCCCAAAAACATCACATCCCCTCCTGGTGGTTCAAGCGATTCTCCTGCCTCAGCCTCCCGAGTAGCTGGGATTACAGACATGTGCCACCACGCCCGGCTAATTTTGGATTTTTAGTAGAGACGGGGTTTCTCCATGTTGGTCAGGCTGGTTTTGAACTCTCGACCTCAGGTGATCCTCCCGGCTCGGCTTTCCAAAGTGCTGGGGTTACAGGCGTCAGCCACATCAGTCCCATTTTATAGGAAGGGAAACTGAGGCTCACAGCAGAAACGTGCCAATTCCAAGGTCAATGAGAGGGCACACAGTGAAGCCAGGGTTCCAGTCTAGTCTGACCAACTTTCAAGAAAATGCTAGGCCGGGCGCGGTGGCTCAAGCCTGTAATCCCAGCACTTTGGGAGGCCGAGACGGCTGGATCACGAGGTCAGAAGATCGAGACCATCCTGGCTAACACAGTGAAACCCCGTCTCTACCAAAAAATACAAAAAATTAGCCGGGCGAGGTGGCGGGCGCCTGTAGTCCCAGCTACTCGGGAGGCTGAGGCGGAAGAATGGCGTAAACCCGGGGGGCGGAGCTTGCAGTGAGCTGAGATCCGGCCACTGCACTCCAGCCTGGGCGACAAAGCAAGACTCCGTCTCGCCTTCTGAGGAGCAGGGATTACAGGTGCATGCCACTACACCCAGATATATTTTTTTAAGAGCTAGGGTCTTGCTGTGTTGGCCAGGCTGGTCTCAAACACCTGACCTCAAGTGATCTCTGCCCACTTTGGCCTCCCAAAGTGCTGGGATAAGAGGCGTGAGCCGCCGCGCCCGGCTTGGCTCTGATGTTGTTGTGCAGTGTGGCTGAGCATTAGCCCCACACATGGTAACGGGTCCCCGCCTGCTGCTCTCTACCAGCTGTCCCTGGGGAACCTGCCATTCCGAAGAAGTTGTGTTTTTTGTTCCCAAAATAGAACTGGATTTCAGGGTTTATTTATTATAAAAGCAACACCATGAAAATGGAGAAAAAGGCCAGGCACGGTGGCTCACGCCTGTAATCCCAGCACTTTGGGAGGCAGAGGCGGGAGGATCACTCGAGGTCAGGAGTTCAAGACTAGCCTGACCAACGTAGTGAAAACCCGTCTCTACTAAAAATACCAGCATTAGCCGGGTGCGGTGGCTCACGCCTGTAATCCCAGCACTCTGGGAGGCCAAGGCAGGAGGATCACGAGGTCAGGAGATCAAGACCATCCTGGCTAACACGGTGAAACCCTGTCTCTACTAAAAATGCAAAAAATTAGCTGGACGCGGTGGTGGGCACCTGTAGTCCCTGCGGCTCAGGGACTGAGGCTGAGGCAGGAGAATGGTGTGAACCCGGGAGGCAGAGCTTGCAGTGAGCCGAGATTGCACCTCTGCACTCCAGCCTGGGCGACAGAGCAAGACTCTGTCTCAAAAAAGATAAAAAAGAGAAAGAAAAAAGAAAATGGAGAAAAAGGAATCCAGACAATTCTAATGTGTGGGGACAAAAGACCCCCTGGTTCCCCCTAAAATATCAACGAGGTTGGAACACTCACACCTAACGTTCACAACAAATTGTGACCCAAAGTTGACTTCAGAATCAGGGTGAGAACCAGAGACTCCTGACCAACTGCTGGTCCCACTCCCTCCCTCCCGACACTGGACAGGGTCTCACTCTGTCACCCAGGCTGGAGTGCAGTGGCACAATCATGGCTTACTGCAGCCTCAACCTCCCGGGCTCAAGCAATCCTCCCACCTCAGCCTCCCGAGTAGCTGGGACTACAGGCACATACCACCACGCCAGGCTAATTTTTGTATTATTTGTAGAGATGAAGTCCTGCTATGTTGCCCAGGCTGGTCTCGAACTCCTGGGCTCAAACGATCCTCCTGCCTTGGCTTCCCAAAGTGTTAGGGATACAGGCCTGAGCCACCGCACCTAGCCTGTGTCAGAATTTCTGTTTCACAATGGCTGAAATGTGTTCTGGTGTCTGCGGTCTGCCAAGGACTTGGATGGATAACCAATGGGGAAACTGAGGCAGGGAGAGTAGAAATCACTTACCTGGCTGGGCGTGGTGGCTCATGCCTGTAATCTCAGCACTTTGGGAGGCCAAGGTGGGCGGATCACGAGTTCAGGAGTTTGAGACTAGCCTGGCCAACATGGTGAAACCACGTCTCTACTAAAAATACAAAAATTAGCCGGGCGTGGTGGTGCATGCCTGTAATCCCAGCTACTCAGAGGCTGAGGCAGGAGAATTGCTTGAACCCAGGAGGCAGAAGGTGCAGTGAGCCGAGATTGTGTCATTGCACTCCAGCCTGGGCGACAGAGCAAGACCGTGTCTCAAAAAAAAAAGAAAGAAGAAGAAATCACTTACCTGAGGTCACATAATGAGCAGCAGGGCTAGACTTCCAATCTAGGGCTCCTCAGCCCATCTCTGGGACCCACACATACTTCCTGGTGTCCTCCAGGGATTCTGAAGCAGATGGCCATGGTCTTTACCCTTGACAAGGCCAGAGGTAGTAATGCTAGCAATGGTGGTAACTCATCATAGGAACAGTGAGAACACTCTCTGGATGGAGATGGAGCTAAGTCGGGAAAGGCTTCCTCAAGGAAGAGATATTTGGGGCCAGGAGTTCAAGACCAGCCTGGGCAACATAGTGAGACCCTGTCTCTACAAAAAATAAAAATATTAATTTAGCCAAGCATGGTGGTGCAGCGCACATATAATCCCAACACTTCGGGAGGTCGAGGAGGGAGGATCACTTGAGCTCAGGAGTTTGAGACCAGCCTGGGCAATATAGGGAGACCCGCCCCACCGTTTCTCCCCAAAAAAATGAAAATAAGAAAATAGCCAGGGATAGTGGTATGTGCCTATAGTCCCAGCTATCTGGGAGGCTGAGATGGGAGGATTACTTGGGTCCAGAAGGTTGAAGCTGCAGTGAGCCTTGATGGCACCACTGCACTCCAGCCTGGGTGACAGAGCAAGACTCTGTCT
>NW_012115377.1:449900-452055 GCF_000951035.1 Colobus angolensis palliatus | reverse complement strand
CTAATCTCTCGCCTCCCAGGTGTGCCTGAACCAGTGCCAGCCTGCCCTGTCTGCAGCATCGGCCTGATGGGGTGGTGACTGATCCCGCAGGGCTCCGGAGCCATGTGGCCCAACGGCAGTTCCCTGGGGCCCTGTTTCCGGCCCACAAACATTACCCTGGAGGAGAGGCGGCTGATCGCCTCGCCCTGGTTCGCGGCCTCCTTTTGCGTGGTGGGCCTGGCCTCCAACCTGCTGGCCCTGAGCGTGCTGGCGGGCGCGCGGCAGGGGGGTTCACACACGCGCTCCTCCTTCCTCACCTTCCTCTGCGGCCTCGTCCTCACCGACTTCCTGGGGTTGCTGGTGACCGGTGCCATCGTGGTGTCCCAGCACGCCGCGCTCTTCGAGTGGCACGCCGTGGACCCTGGCTGCCGCCTCTGCCGCTTCATGGGCGTCGTCATGATCTTCTTCGGCCTGTCCCCGCTGCTGCTGGGGGCCACCATGGCCTCGGAGCGTTTCCTAGGCATCACCCGGCCCTTCTCGCGCCCGGCGGTCACCTCGCAGCGCCGCGCCTGGGCCACCGTGGGGCTGGTGTGGGCGGCCGCGCTGGCGCTGGGCCTGCTGCCCCTGCTGGGCCTGGGTCGCTACACCGTGCAATACCCGGGGTCCTGGTGCTTCCTGACGCTGGGCGCCGAGTCCGGGGACGTGGCCTTTGGGCTGCTCTTCTCCATGCTGGGCGGCGTCTCGGTGGGGCTGTCCTTCCTGCTGAACACGGTCAGCGTGGCCACCCTGTGCCACGTCTACCACGGGCAGGAGGCGGCCCAGCAGCGTCCCCGGGACTCCGAGGTGGAGATGATGGCTCAGCTCCTGGGCATCATGCTGGTGGCCAGCGTGTGTTGGTTGCCCCTGCTGGTGAGTGGGGGCTCTGTGGGGTCCTGCTACCCTCCTGACTGGACCTCTGGTCACCCGGGGTGGATTTAAATCCTGATGGTGACAACCAGGTGCGATGGCTCACGCCTGTAATCCCAGCACTTTGGGAGGCCGAGGTGGGCGGATCACAAGGTCAGGAGATCGAGACCATCCTGGCTAACACGGTGAAACCTCGTCTGTACTAATAATAAAAAAAAATTAGCCGGGCGTGGTGGCGGGTGCCTGTAGTCCCAGCTACTGGGGAGGCTGAGGCAGGAGAATGGCGTGAAGCCAGGAGGTGGAGCTTGCAGTGAGCTGAGATCGCGCCACTCCACTCTAGCCTGGGTGATAGAGCAAGACTCCGTCTCAGAAAAAAAAAAAAAAGAAAGAAAGAAAGAAAAGAAAAAAACCCAAAGCAAGTGACAGGTCAGATTTGGCCCATGGGTCAACCCTTGCTCTAAACCCTCCCATGACTCCCTATCGCCCTCAGAAGAAAGTTCTCACAGGCACTTCCTGCAGATGCACCTGGCCCACTCCCATTTGCCCTTCAGTGACTTCCCCAGGCCAGGTCAGGCACCTCTTCTGGGCTCTGACATCGCTTCCTCATCACAGCTTTGCCCACCCCATGCCATAAACCCCCGGGCCCAGTGTCCATCTCCCGATGAGAGATGTGAGCCTATGAGGCTGTGCCCTGGCTGTTTCTTGGCGGCTGTTGCTGCTTCATCCAGCCTACTGTAGGTGCTCAGGAAATTATTTTACTTATTTATTTATTTATTTGTTTGTTTGATTTATTTAGAGATAGGGTCTCCTACTGTCGCCCAGGCTGGAGTGCAGTGGTATGATCTCAGCTCACTACAACCTCTGCCTCCCAGGTTCAAGCGATTCTCCTGCCTCAGCCTCCCAGGTAGCAGGGACTACAGGTGCCCAGCTAATTTTTTTGTATTTTTAGTAGAGTCGGGGTTTCACTATGTTGACCAAGCTGGTCTTGAACTCCTGACTTTGTGATCTGCCCACCTCGGCCTCCCAAAGTGCTGGGATTACAGGCGTGAGCCACTGCGCCAGGCCCAGGAAATGCTTTTAATATAGTAATGCATTCTAATATAATATAAATTATTTTGGCCGGGCTCAGTGGCTCATGCCTGTAATCCCAACACTTTGGGAGGCTGAGACAGGTGGATCACTTGAGGCCAGGCATTTGAGACCAGCCTGGCCACCCTGGCCAACATGGTGAAACCCCATCTCTACTAAAAATACAAAATATTAGCTGGGC
>NW_012115377.1:441135-449460 GCF_000951035.1 Colobus angolensis palliatus | reverse complement strand
CTGTAGTTTTAGTAGAGACGGGGTTTCACCGTGTTAGCCAGGATGGTCTCAATCTCCTGACCTCGTGATCTGCCTGCCTCAGTGTCCCAAAGTGCTGGGATTATAGATATGAGCCACTGCGCCCAGCCAAATTATATTATTTTATTTTATTTTATTTTAAGATGGAGTTTCGCTGTGTTGCCCAGGCTGGAGTGCAGTGGCGCAATGTTGGTCAAGCTGGTCTCAAACAAATTATCTTAATATAATGTAACATTTATTATAATATAATTGTATGGTAAATGATATATATCAATTATATGCAACATTATAATTATGAATAATAATTATAGTATCATATAATTGATTATTTTATACTAATTTGTAGATAACATTCTTATTTTAAATATTTATTTTTAAATAGAGTTTTAAAATTTCCTATCGTCCTGGCCTATAGATAAATATAATTTTTATTATTTAAAAATTATATTTATTTATTTATTTTGAGACAGGATCTTGCTCTGTCACCCAGACTGGAGTGCAACCAATGTCCTGATAACTTTTTAATTGATTTTTACTTTTTGGAGACATGAGGTCTCACTATGTTCCCCAGGCTGGTCTTGAACTCCTGGGTTCAAGTGATTCTCTCCTATTGGCCTCTCAGAGTGCTGAGATTACAGGCATGAGCCACTGTTTGGCTAACAATGCTCTAATTTATGGACGCATCAGAAGAAGCTCAGACAGGTTAGTCAGCTCTCCTGAGGTCACCCAGCAATGCAGTAACAGAGTGGACACCGGCCAGGCGCGGTGGCTCACTCCTGTAATTCCAGCACTCTAGGAGGCTGAGGTGGGCAGATCACTTGAGGTCAGGAGTTCGAGACTAGTCTGGCCAACATGGCGAAACCCCCTCTCTACTAAAAATACAAAAATTAGCCGGGTGTAGAGGCGGGCACCTGTAATCCCAGCTACTCGGGAGGCTGAGGGAGGAGAATCGCTTGAACCGGGGAAGCAGAGGTTGCAGTGAGCTGAGATCGCACCACTGCACTCCAGCCTGGGCGACAGAACGAGGCTGTGTCTCAAAAATAAAAATGAAAAACGGAGTGGACCCTGGATCTCAGGGGACCCAGGGCAGGGACTGGGGCGGGCGGGGCTGGAGGCAGGGCCCAGGCTGACCGCTGTCCCCTCTGCAGGTGTTCATCGCCCAGACAGTGCTGCGGAACCCGCCTGCCATGAGCCCCTCCGGGCAGCTGTCCCGCGCCACGGAACAAGAGCTGCTCATCTACTTGCGCGTGGCCACGTGGAACCAGATCCTGGACCCCTGGGTGTACATCCTGTTCCGCCGCGCGGTGCTCCGGCGCCTCCAGCCTCGCCTCAGCACCCGGCCCAGGTCGCTGTCCCTCCAGCCGCAGCTCACGCAGCGCTCCGGGCTGCAGTAGGAAGTGGACAGAACACCCCTCCTGCGCGTTTCTGCGGAGCCCTGGACAGCCCATCTGCCTGTTCTGAGGATTCGGGAGCTGGGGGTGCTGGATGGACAGTGGGCATCAGCAGCAGGGTTTTGGGGTTGGCCCCAATCCAACCCGGGGACCCCCAACTTCTCCCTGATCCTTTTACCAAGACCTCTCCCTTCCTCGGCTCCCTTTTCCCATCCAGAGCTCCTACCACTTCTCTGCGCCCCTCCCAACCCCAGGAAGGGCGTGGGGACATTGGAAGAGGGTCTTGCATAGCTTTTTTTTTTTTTTTTTTTTTTTTGATAGAGTCTTGCTCTGTCCCCCAGGCTGCAGTGCAGTGGCACCATCTCAGCTCCACCTCGCGGGCTCAAGCAATTCTCCTGCCTCAGCCTCCCTAGTAGCTGGGCCTATAGGCGCATGCCACCATGCCCAGCTAATTTTTGTATTTTTGGTAGAGACAGGTTTCACCATGTTGGGCAGGCTGGTCTTGAACTCCTGACCTCAGGTGATCCATCCGCCTTGGCCTCCCAAAGTGCTGGGATTACAAGCATGAACCACTGCACCTGCCTTTTTTTTTTTTTGAGACGGAGTCTCACTCTGTGGCCCAGGTTGGAGTGCAGTGGCACAATCTCAACTCACTGCAAGCTCCACCTCCTGGATTCAAGTGATTCTCGTGCCTCAGCCTCCTGAGCAGCTGGAACTACAGGCGTAAGCCACTGCGCCCAGCCTTCTATTGCTCTTTCACCCTGAATTTGACCTACTTGCTGGGGTACTGTTGCGTCCTTTTGAACCACCAGCCGGGAAGGTTCTGTCCAGAAAAGATTGAATGTGAACGGGGGCACCCCCTTTTCTTGCCAAAATATATCTCTGCCTTTGGTTTTATCTTCCTTTGAGTCCGGAAGTTGTCAGTCTCCTTGGTTTTGTGCACTGGACCTCACCCGGGGCAGACAAGGGCAAGGCTGGGGAGGGTGGGGAGGGAAGAGAGGATTCGGTTCCTCCCACACTTGTATCTTGTTTCCTAATCACTTCATGGGTGGTACCGCCTAGAATTCTCCCAGCAGCCTGTAATGGGAAGGCTTCAGGTTAGCCCTGGGACCTACATTCAAACCACCTTTGAATCTGCATGTTATTAAAAGTAGGTATAAATGGGCCAGGTGTGATTGTTCACGCCTGGAATCCCAGCACTTTGAGAGGCTGAGGACGGTGGATCACCTGAAGTCAGGAGTTCGAGACCAGCCTGGCCAACATGGTGAACCCCTGTCTCTACTAAAAATACAAAAATGGCTGGGTGTGGTGGCTCACGCCTGTAGTCCTAGCACTTTGGGAGGCCGAGACGGGCGGATCACCTGAGGTCGGGAGTTCGAGCCCAGCCTGACCAACGTGGAGAAACCACATCTCTATCAAAAATACAAAAAAGAAAAAAAAAAAAAAATTAACCAGGCGTGATGGTGCATGTCTGTAATCTAAGCTACTCGGGAGGCTGAGGCAAGAGAATCGCTTGAACCAAGGAGGTGGAGGTTGTGGTGAGCTGAGATCACATCATTGCATTCCAGCCTGGGCAACAAGAGCAAAACTCCGTCTCTAAAGACAAACAAACAAAAAATTAGCCAGGCGTGGTGGCAGGTGCCTGTAATCCCAACTATGCAGGAGGCTGAGGCAGGAGAATTGGTTGAACCTGGGAGGCAGAGGTTGCAGTGAGCTGAGATCGCGCCGCTGCACTCCAGCCTGGGCGACAGAGCGAGACTCCATTTCAGGAAAAAAAAAAAAAAAAAGGACCAATGGCTGGGTCTTCGTGGAGCACCTGTCCCATGCAGGCAGGTAAACTCATCCCCATGTGGTGCTTAATGAAGTGTTTGGTACGCAGTAGGTGCTCGAGAGGTTGCCATAGTTTCAGCCAACCCCTCAGCCCCACATCTCGGCATTCCCCCGAACTCCCTGCAAAATGACACACCAGGCTGCAGAGATGGAAGGTGCCTTTATTCACCATGAGCCCTCAGGGTACATGCGGTGCAACCTGTCTCCTGCCCTCCTTTTCCCTCCAAGAACCTGGATCTGAGCCGGGGCGGGTGAAACCGAAGCCCCTGTTTTCACCACCACACACCCCCTCCCCCACCGCCTGCTGGGGAAATAAGGTCACTTGCTGCTTCTGGGGGGCCCAGGCTGGGAGGGACAGGAGAGGGTGAGAACCACACGAGTCAGGGCTAGGTCACAGCCAAGCTACGACCCCCCGCGGTAAGGGTGGGGCCCTGGCTCCTCCAGAGTTGGGGAAGGGGCAGGCGCCAGAGCTGGGGACTCAGACAGCTGGGAACTCAGGAGGCCTCTGGGGGCAGGACTCAGAGTGACAGATATGGTGCATGGGGTGGATTTCTGGGGTCCTACCTGGGGCTTGGGAGAGACGGCTGGCTTCTGGGGGGTTGAGGTGACCTGTGGCTGAGGGGCCAGGTAGGAGGCTGGGGATAAGCCTGGGATGGGGCCAAGGCTGGCCTGGGTGCCACGCACCTGCTCTTGGGGCTGAGGCAGAGGCTGGGGGTCTTTGCTAGGGGCTGGGGTGGGGTCTCCGCGGGGTGGGCTTGGGGGCTGAGGTTGGGTTGCGGCAGGGGCCTCAAGCTGGATTCTAGGGTCAAGGCCAGGGGTCTGTGGGGAGAGCCCATTTCTAGGGCTCAGCCAGATTCTTGAACTGATGTGAGTTCTGGAACTGGACTGGGTTCCAGAAACAGCCTGGGTTCCAGAACTAAGGTGGGCTCCAGGGCTGGGCTGAATTCTTGAGCCAGTCTGGGTTTCAGAGCTGAGCCCAGTCTCGGAGCTGGACTGGGTTCTGGACTTTAAGGAGTCGGGCTGAATTCTTGAGCTGACCTGGGTTTCAGAGCCGAACTGAATCCCAGAGCTGATCTGGGTTCCAGAGCTGGGCTGAGCCTCAGAGCTGAGCCCGGTCTCAGGACTAGACTGGGTTCTGGAGCTAAGATGCGCTCCAAGGCTGAGCTGAATTTTTGCACGGGCCTGGGTCCCAGAGCTGAGCTGGTTTCCAGAACCGGGCTGAGTTCTGAAGCTGGGATGGGCTCCAGTAATCAGCTGCATTCCAGAACTAAGCTGACTTCCAGAGCTGGCTTGAATTCTTGAGCTTATCTGGGTCCCAGAGCTGGGCTGAGTTCCAAAGCTAGGCTGACTTCCAGAGTTGATCTGCTTCCCAAAGTCTAGTTGAATACCAGAGCTGTCTGGGGCTGTGGTTTGGAGCTGGTATCTAGAACCCGGCAGGGTTTTAGAGGCAAATTGAGTCCCAGAGGCTGGTTGAGCTCCTGGGCAGCGCTGGGTCCTGGAGCTGGGCCTGCTGTCAGAACTAGGCAGGGCTGTGGAACTTAACTCTGTTGCTGCAATCGCCTGGGTCCCAGGACTGGGTAGGACTCCAGAGCTTAGTTGGATTCTGGAACTTGGCTGGGTCTCAGCCACTGTCTGTGTTTTGGAGCTGGCTGCGATTTCAGAACCAGCCTGTGCTCCAGAACTGAGCTGAGTTCTAGAGTTGAGTGCAGTGCCTGGGCTGGATTGAGCTCTGGAGCTTGGCCAGGCCTTGAAATTGGTCTGCATTCTAGAGCTGACCTGCATTCTGCAGGGAGAGTGGGGCTTGGCACCAAGCTGTGTGCTGGAGCTGGGCCTTGCTTCCAAGATGGATGGGGATCCAGAGCTGGTCTGAATCCTGGAGTTGGGCCTGGTTGTAGCACTAGGTGAGGTTCTAGAGCTGGACTCAGTCTCAGAGCTGGAATCATCACTGGAGCTGGACTGGGCTGCAGGATGGGGATGGGTACTTGGATGCAACTGGGCTTGGGATCTGGACTGGGCAGTTGTGTGGACCTGGGTTTCTGAGCTGGTCTGGGTTCTTGAATAGAATTTGGTTTGGGAGCTGTCTCTGAATCCTGAGCTGGCTGGGGTTGCAGAGCTGGGTTGCTTCATGAATCTCACATGGGTTCCAAAATTAACTGGGGTTCTGGAGCTAGACCGAGTGTCCAGGTGTGGCTGTATGGTGGAGCTGTCCAGAGTTCCAGAGTCAGCTCGAGTTTTCCAGCAGGGCTTGGTCTCCGAACTAGCCTGGATTCTGGAACTGGGATTGGTCTCCAAGCTGGTCTGGGTCTTAAAATTTGTCTGGGTTCCAGAGCTTGGCTTGTTGTCAGGGCTCAGTTGGATTCTAGAGATGAGCTTCATCTCAGAACTGGCCTGGGCTTCAGAGCAGGGCTTGGTCTCAGATCTCATCTGGGTTCTAGAGCTGGGCTTGGCCTCAGAGGTGGCCTGAGTTCTAGAACAGGGCTTGGTCTCAATGCTGGGCTTGGTCTCAGAACTTATCTGGGTTCTAGAGCTGGGCTTGGTCTCAGAGCTCATCTGGTTTCTAGAGCTGGGCTTGGTCTCAGAGCTGACCTGAGTTCTAGAGCTGGGCTTGGCCTCAGAGGTGGCCTGAGTTTTAGAACAGGGCTTGGTCTCAATGCTGGGCTTGGTCTCAGAATTTATCTGGGTTCTAGAGCTGGGCTTGGTCTCAGAGCTCATCTGGTTTCTAGAACTGGGCTTGGTCTCAGAGCTGGCCTGGGCTCTAGAACAGGGCTTAGTCTCAATACTGGGCTTGGTCTCAGACTTCATCTGAGTTCTAGAGCTGAGCTTAGTCTCAGAGCCCATCTGAGTTCTAGAGCTGGGCTTGGCCTCAGAGGTGGCCTGAGTTCTAGAACAGGGCTTGGTCTCTATGCTGGGCTTGGTCTCAGAGCTCATCTGGGTTCTAGGGTTGGGCTTGGTCTCAGAGCTGGCCTGAGCTCTAGAACAGGGCTTGGTCTCAATACTGGGCTCATTCTCAGAGCCCATCTGGGTTCTAGAGCTGAGCTTGGCCTCAGGGTTGGCCTGGGCTCTAGAACAGAGCTTGGTCTCAATACTGGGCTCGGTCTCAGAGTTCATCTGAGTTCTAGAGCTGAGCTTAGTCTCGGAGCCCATCTGGGTTCTAGAGCTGAGCTTGGCCTCAGGGTTGGCCTGGGCTCTAGAACAGAGCTTGGTCTCAATACTGGGCTCGGTCTCAGACTTCATCTGAGTTCTAGAGCTGAGCTTAGTCTCGGAGCCCATCTGGGTTCTAGAGCCGGGTTTGGCCTCAGAGGTGGCCTGAGTTCTAGAACAGGGCTTGGTCTCTATGCTGGGCTCGGTCTCAGAGCCCATCTGGGTTCTCGAGCTGGGCATGGTCTCAAAACTCATCTGGGTTCTAGAGCTGGGCTTGGTCTCAGGGCTGGCCTGAATTTTAGAACACAGTTTGTTCTCAGTGCTGGGCTTGGTCTCAGAGCTGGCCTGGGCTCTAGCACAAAGCTTGGCCTCAGACCTGGGCTGGATTCTAGAGAAGGGCTGGGTTCTGGAGCTGGGCTGGGGCTCCAGATTAGATTGGGCTCTAGAGAGGAACTTGGCCTCCGATCTGGACTGGGTTCTGGAGCAGGGCCGGGGCAGGGGGCGGGGCTCCAGGCTGGGGCTGTGCTGGGCTCCCCCAGGGCAGACTAGCCACAGGCCTCCCTGGCCTCGCTGATGGCGGCCCACACCTCCACCACAAACTCGTCGGGGAAGGCGAACTCGCCCAAGACGGAGTCTAAACAGCGCGCAAACTCCTGGACGCTCAGTGTCTTCTTGGACGTCTCCACCATGGTGGACGCTGCGGGCCATGCCGGAGGGGTTGTCAGTGACGTCACTCCCCGCTCCAAACTTCCCGCTGGGACCCCTGCCTCCTCCCATAGGCTGCCCTCCCCCCAGGGCCCCCCAGCTTACCCTGGCCCCTTACCCAGCTCGGGGTCCCGAATGCCCATGTAGCTTTCCAGCAGGTCATCAACCTTCTGCGATGCCTCCTCCTCAAACTCACTGGGCTGAGGGCACAGGAGAGGGAAGTCAGGGGTGAAAAGCCTTGAAGCCCCCAGGCCCTCCAGACCCCCCACCCCTAAGGTTAGCGTGGACTGGACCCTCACATGAGTCAGTAGTGCTGGTACCAACATCATTGCCCCACCTTTCAACGAGGACCCATTTTGCAGGCAGAGAAACCGAGGCTCCGAGAAGTTCTTGCCCAAGGCCACACTGACTCAGTGGCAGAACTGCAGGTGCAGAAGCCTGGGAAGAACCCCTCCCCTTCACTCACCGCTTCCTCCACTGTGGCAGCCCCCCCAGAACGAAGCCGCAGGGTCTCCCTCCCACTGGTCACTTTCGCCTCTACGGGGCATTTGCTGGGCCGACTTCTCTGGCCAATCATGTCTGGAGGGAACAGAGTGAGGGATGGCCATGGGTTCTGGGTGGAGCCACATCTTTGTAAACCCTGGGAGGCCACCAGCTGAGCCTTTCTAGAATCTTCCTCCCCTTCAAAGTCCTCCTTTGCGGTGAATCTCCAGAGACCCATTTGAGATTCCACACTTCCCGTCCCCAGCATACTAAATCACAAGTCCAGAATGAGGTGTAAGGGAGCAAGTTTAGAACTAACGTCCCAGTCCCACGCCCTTGCTCTCCCTCTTCTAGGAACTGCTTGGGACCCTCCTTGTGGCAGGAGCCTCAATCTAGGTATGTTCTTGTCTGGGTTCCAGAACCCGGCTTAGTGTCAGGGCTGAGATGCAGAAACACTTAGTTTCAGAGCTGGCCTGGGCTCTAGAGCTGGGTTGAGTCTCAGACTGAACTTTGCTCTGTCGCCCAGGCTGCAGTGCAGTGGCACGATCTTGGTTCACTACAGTCTCCACCTCCCAAGTTCAAGCGATTCTTCTGTCTCAGCCTCCTGAATAGCTGGGACTACAGGCGCGTGCCACCACATCTGGCTAATTTTTGTATTTTTAGTAGAGACAGGGTTTCACCATATTGGCCAGGTTGGTCTCAAACTCCTGACCTCATGATCTGCCCACCTTGGCCTCCCAAAGTACTGGGATTACAG
>NW_012115377.1:437550-441085 GCF_000951035.1 Colobus angolensis palliatus | reverse complement strand
AGGATGGTCTCGATCTCCTGACCTCGTGATCCGCCCGTCTCGGCCTCCCAAAGTGCTGGGATTACAGGCTTGAGCCACCGCGCCCGGCCGTGTTGTTTTTTTTTTTTAGACGGAGTCTCCCTCTGTCTCCCAGGCTGGGGTTCAGTGGTACTATCTCAGCTCACTGCAACCTCCGCCTCCCAGGTTCAAGCGATTCTCCTGCCTCACCCTCCCAAGTAGCTGAGATTACAGGTGCCCGCCACCACGCCTGGCTAATTTTTGTATTTTTAGTAGAGACAGGGGTTTCACCATATTGGCCAGGCTGGTCTTGAACTCCTGACCTCATGATCTGCCAGCCTTGGCCTCCCAAAGTGCTGGGATTACAGGTGTGAGCCACCACACCCAGCCAGGTTTTGTTTCTTTGTTTTGTTGTTGTTGTTGAGACTGAGTCTCACTCTGTCACCCAGGCTAGAGTGCATTGGTGCGATCTTGGCTCACTGCAACCTCCGCCTCCCGGGTTCAAGTGATTCTCCCATCTCAGCCTCTGAGTAGCTGGGACTACAGGCACCGCACCACCACATCCAGCTAAATCTTGTATTTTTAGTAGAGATGGGGTTTCACCATGTTTGCCAGGCTGGTCTCAAACTCCTGACCTCAGCTGATCCACCTGCCTCGGCCTCCCAAAGTGCTGGGATTACAGGTGTGAACCACCACGCCTGGCCTAAACTATTTTTAGGCGTGGCTTTTAGAGTTCACAGCTACAGCAGGGCAGATTCTAGAACCCCATACAGCTCAGTCTCCCTGGGACCTCTCTCCATGTGTGCCAGGGCACTTCTAGAAGCTCTTGCTCTGTTCTATAGAACAATGCTATCCAAAGGGCCAACCCATGGCTAGATGAGGAGAATGTGCTAGTGTGTGAATCAATACACTGCTTTCTTCATTGAGAAAGTGTAGTTATGGAAAAAAAAAAATGGGCAGGGTGCAGTGGCTCACGCCTATAATTCCAGCACTTTGGGAGGCCAAGGCGGACAGATCACCTGAGGTCGGGAGTTCGAGACCAGCCTGACCAACATGGTGAAATCCCATCTCTACTAAAAACACAAAATTAGCCAGGCGTGGTGGCACATGCCTGTAATCCCAGCTACTTGGGGGGCTAAGGCAGGAGAATCACTTGAACCTGGGAGGCAGAGGTTGCGGTGAGCCGAGATTGTGCCACTGCACTCCAGCCTGGACAACAAGAGTGAAACTCCATCTCAAAAAGAGAAAAAAATTAAAAATTAGCTGGCACGGCCAGGCGCGGTGGCTCACGCCTGTAATCCCAGCATTTTGGGAGGCCAAGATGGGTGGATCACCTGAGCTCAGGAGTTTGAGACCAGTCTGGCCAACATAATGAAACCCCGTCTCTATTAAAAATACAAAAATTATCCTGGCATGGTGGTACACGCCTGTAATCCCAGCTTCTCCTGAGGCTGAGGCAGGAGAACCTCTTGAACCTGGGAGGCAGAGGTTGCAGCGAGCTGAGATTGCACCCCTGCGCTCCTGCCTGGGTGACATATTGAGACTCTGCCTCAAAAAAAAAAAAAAAAAAAGGAAGAAAGAAAACTTTTCTCACATTCTCATTCTCTAGAATCCACCATGATCTCAAAGCACTACTTTAAAAGTTCCCAGGCTGCGCGCAGAGTGGTTCACGCCTATAATCCTAGCACTTTGGGAGGCCGAGGCCGGTGGATCACCTGAGGTCAGGAGTTCAAGACCAGCCTGGTCAAGATGGTGAAACCCCGTCTCTACTAAAAATACAAAAATTCGCCAGATGCAATGGCGGGTGCCTGTAATCCCAGCTACTGGGGAGGCTAAGGCAGGAGAATCGCTTGAACTCGGGAGGCAGAGGTTGCAGTGAGCTGAGATTCAAGATCGTGCCATTGTACTCCAGCCAAGGCCACAGAGTGAGACTCCCTCTCAAAAAAAAAAAAAAAAAAAGCTCCCAGCCTGGCTACAAAGTGGTTCTGGAGGCCTCCTCCTCCCTCTCCACTTTACCCAGTCTCTCCCCCACCCCTCCCCCATAGACTGGTTCCATAACAATCTATTAATGGAAACTACCTACCAGTTTCTGTTACCCTGCCAGGAGCTCCTTGCCATGCAGCGGGTGCACCTAGAACCTTCCAGCCCGTGCCATCCCCAACCCTCCTCCACCCCCGGCATCCGTAGAACCCGCTTCGGGAAGAGCTCCCGCCAGCCCGCCCGCCTCACCGAAGGCCCTCTTGGGCTGCACCAGGCGCAGGGTGAAGGGCTGGGACTTGGGCAGCTCCCGGAGCATCTTGGCCACCTCGTAGTGGCGGCAGCCCACAATGGAGTGGTCGTTGATGGCTTCGATGCTGTCACCCACGCACACTGCCTCGATCCGGTTGATGATACTGCCTTCTTTGATTCTCTGCAGGGATCCAGCGTCGCTGGCAGGGCAACCCCAGCCACCCGCCTCGAATCCCCAGAACCCACGTCGACCCAGAGTGAGGGGGCAGTTGCTGGACCCCAGGAAGTCACCCGCCCACCCCCTCCCGGGCACCTTGATGAAGGCGTAGCCGGCCCCGTTGTCCGTGATGGTCAGCCCCAGAGCGTCCTCTGTCTTAGTGACCTCCACCTCCTTGGTCTCGCCTCGCACGTGGGCAAAGATGAAATCCTCCAGGCCTATCTGGCCCCCTAGGAGCTTCTGCATGTCCACTTTGTGGCTGTTGAGGGTGCAGAATAAAATCTTCCCGGGGGGGAGAAGGAACGCAGAGGTAGCCAGGGCACACATCCTCCCACGCAGCCGCCCTGTCTGCGCAGGCCCCTGCCCCCAGCGACCAGGATCCCAGCCCATGGGAAAGGGCAGGGCGTGGGACCTCCCGAGAATGGAGAGAGGAGGGAGAAGGAGGCTTCCGGCAGGTGGAGACCCCTCTCCATACCCCCAGGACCTCCAGCCCCCAGACCTCCAGGTTTAATCTGCTGGCGCCCCCTGGGGGCTGCAGACCAAACGGACCCGGATTGGAAAAATGCCCAGGAACCCCCCAACCGCACCACGGCCTCAGCCTTCCCATCTCCAAGGGGACCATCTGGAACCCCAGACGCCAGCTACTCCCAGGAAGCACAGAGGAGCTTCCCCGAGGGCTGAAGTCCGCTCCAAGCGAGGTCTGCGCAGAGGATTTTCTGGAATATCTAGGGGTCCGCTAGACCTAAGACCTCCCCATCTTTTGCGCAGAGAGTGCAAAGGGGAACCCTGGGATGTGGCACCCCGTTCCCTGAGGGCTGCGTCTCTGAGATCCGGCGATTAGGCAGCCACCCCGACGTCTGGGATCCGGGGATCTGGGGTCTCCCGTCCAGCGTTCAAGCTCCCCAACCCTCACCACATCAGGCGGATGGTCTCGGGCGCGGGTGTCCGGGGTCCTTACCTCGGTGGGCGCGATCCCGAAGGCCTCGGCGATCTTGGCGTACAGCTCGCGGACGTTGGTGAAGCCCTCGATCTTGCCCGTGGGGCTCCCGTGCGCCAGCTGCGTGCGGAAGACGAGGCGCGGGCGGGCGCGGG
>NW_012115377.1:425141-429660 GCF_000951035.1 Colobus angolensis palliatus | reverse complement strand
TTAATAGAGATGAGGTTTAACCATGTTGGCCAGGCTGGTCTTGAACTCCTGACCTCAGGTAATATGACTGCCTTGGCCTCCCAGAGTACTAGGATTACAGGCGTGAGCCACCGCGCCCAGCCTAGATGGGGTCTTTTGATCCTTGCATAACCTCAGGAGGTGGGGAGGGAAGACTATGGTGATACAACCTGAGCCACATCCCGCCCTTCCCCTGCTCACAGCCCTCCATAGCTCCCACCTCACTCAGGGTCAAAGCTGAAGTTCTCCTTGCAGCCCAAGGCCTGGCAAAATCTGTCCATCCTCTCCTTGCCCTCCCCTCCTCCCTGTGTTCCCCCAGTTCACTTGGCTCCAGCCACACAGGCCTCCTCACTGTTCCTCCAATTTGCCAGGCACAGTCCTGCCCCAGGGCCTTTGCAGGGGCTGTGTACTCTGCCTGGAGCACCTTTCCCCAACCTGTGTATAGTTCAATCCTCACCTCCCTCAGGTCCTTACTCTAATATAGCCCCTGTCACTATCTCCTAGACTCCCTCCCTGACTTTTCCTCCCAAGCATTTATTTATTTATTTTTTAACAGAGTCTTGCTCTTGTTGCCCAGGCTGGAGTGCAGTGGCACAATCTCAGCTCACTGCAACCTCCGCCTCCCAAGTTCAAATGATCCTCTTGCCTCAGTGTCCCTAGTAGCTGGGATTATAGGCGTGCGCCACCGCGCCCGGCTAATTTTTGTATTTTTAGTAGAGACCAAGTTTCACCATGTTGGCCTGGCTGGTCTCGAACTCCTGACCTCAGGAATCCACCCGCCTTAGCCTCCGAAAGTGCTGGGATTACAGGCATGAGCCACCGTGCCCAGCCTTTTGTTTGTTTTCGGAGATGGAGTCTCGCTCTGTCGCCCAGGCTGGAGTGTGATGGTGCGATCTCGGCTCACTGCAAGCTCGACCTCCTGGGTTCAAGCGATTCTCCTGCCTCAGCTCCCCTGGTAGCTGGGATTATAGGCGCGCACCACCACGCCTGGCTAATTTTTGTATTTTTTAGTAGAGACAGGGTTTCCCCATGTTGGTTAGGCTTGTCTCGAACTCCTGACCTCAGGTGATCCACACACCTCGGCTTCCCAGAATGCTGGGATTACAGGCGTGAACCACTGCGCCCAGTCACATTTAATTTTTTTTAATTTAGAAACATGATTAATTTTTTGTACATTTGGGATCTCACTGTGTTGCCCAAGCTGGTCTCAAACTCAAGACCAGGAGGCTCAAGCCATCCTTCAGCCTTGGCTTGCCAAAGTGCTAGGATTACAGATGTGAGCCACTGTGCCCAGCCTCTCTCCAGCATTTAAAGCTATCATCTGACATATCAGATATTTTATTTTATTTTATTTTATTTTTTGAGACAGAGTCTCTCTCTCTTGCCCAGGCTGGAGTGCAGTGGCACAATCTTGGCTCACTGCAACCTCTGTCTCCCGGGTTCAAGTGATTCTCCTGCCTCAGACTCCCGATTAGCTGGGATTACAGGCGCCTGCCACCATGCCTACCTTTTTTTTTCTTTTTTTGGATTTTTAGTAGAGACGGGGTTTCACCGTGTTGGCCAGGATGGTCTCGAACTCCTGACCTCAAGGTATCCTCCCGCCTCAGCCTCCTAAAATGTTGGGATTACAGGCATGAGCCCCAGCGCCTGGCTGCTATTTTATTTAATCTGGTGTCTTGTTTGTCTCCAGGACTGGAGGAATGTCAGCTCCAGGAGGGTGGGGGCTGTTCCCTGCTCTGTCCCCATGCCCAGTGCCCAGGGCACAGTGCCTGACATACAGCGGGTACTCAGTGATCTTTGGTGAGGAGTGAATGGATGTCCAGGTCACAGATGAAGGAGGAGATCCCAGGCACCAGGAGGCACTGGTAAAAATCCACTGGAATACAATGCCAGAAACACCTATGTATCCATCAGATTCCTACCCAGGAACGTTGGCTCAATAAACAGCCATCCTGCCTGCAGTGGCGGGCCCTACAGCAGAGCCAGACACAGCCTCCACCCGGGAGGAGCCTCACAGACTGAACATGGGGAGAGGAAAGAAAGTAGCAGAAGGGTTTGGATGAGGTAAGAAAGTTTATGTAAGGCCTGGCGTGGTGACTCACGCCTGTAATCCAGCACTTTGGGAGGCTGAGGCAGGCGGATCACTTGAGATCAGGAGTTCGAGACCAGCCTGGACAACATGGTGAAACCCCATCTGTACTCGGGAGGCTGAAGCAGAATTGCTTGAATCTGGGAGGCGGAGGTTGCAGTGAGCCGAGATGGCACCACTGCACTCCAGCCTGGGACAAACAGCATGACTCTGTCTCAAAAAAAAAAAAAAGAGGGGGGATATTCACCTGCCTCAGCCTCCCAAGTAACTGGAATTACAGGCATGTGCCACCATACCCACCTATTTTCGTATTTTTAGTAGAGACCAGGTTTCACTATGTTGGCCAGGCTGATCTGGAACTCCCAGTCTCAAGTGATCTGCCTGCCTTGGCCTCCGAAAGTTCTGGAATTACAGGTGTGAGCCACTGTGCCCAGCCCACACAGCTTTTTGAATGTACCAAAACCTAATGAATTGTATGCTGAAATTTTTTTTTTTTAATGAAAAACTGATGCAAAATGGTATTTTCCAGACCTGCCTAGAAATGAGAAACTCTAAATTTGAGGTGGTGGTACCTGTGCCAGGAAAGGGTGAAACCGGCGTGGGGAGTGAGGGGGGTTGGCAGTATCGGGTTGTGTGAGTCTCCCTTGGCAGCCGTAACAAAGCACCACAAACTGGGTGGGGTGAGGTGGCTCTTGCCTGTGATCCCAGCACTTTGGGATCCACTTTGGGAGGATCACTTGAGCCCAGGAGTTTGAGACCAGCCTGAGGAACCAGGTGAGACCCCATCTCTACAAAAAATACAAAATTAGCTGGGTGTGGTGGCACGCACCTGTAGTCCCAGCTACTTGGGATGCTGAGGTGGGAAGATGGCTTGAACCCAGGAGGTGCAGGCTGCAGTGAGCTGTGATGGCATCTCTGCACTCCAGCCTGGGTGACAGACCAAGGTCCTGTCTCAATCACAAAGAAACAGCTGGGCACAGTAGCTTATGCCTGTAATCCTAGCACTATTGAGAGGCTGATTGCTTGAACCCAGTAGTTCAAGACCCCCATCTCACAAATACAAACAAATTGGCCGGGCACAGTGGCTCACACCTGCAATTCCAGCACCTTGAGGGGCCAAGGCGGGTGGATCACCTGAGGTCCGGAGTTTGAGATCAGCCTGGGCAACATGGTGAAACCCTGTCTCTACTCAAAATACAAAAATAAGCTGGGTGTGATGGTGAGTGCCTGTAATCCCAGCTACTCAGGAGGCTGAGATGGGAGAATCGCTTGAACCTGGGAGGTGGAGGTTGCAGTAAGCTGAGATCGAGCCATTCGCACTCTAGCCTGGGCTGTAATAGAGCGAGGCTCTGTCTCAAAAAAAAAAAAAAAAAATTAGGCAAGAGTGATGGCAGGCACTTGTGGTCCCAGCTACTCACGAGAACGAGGTGGGAGGATAGCCTGAGCCCAGGGAGGTCGACGCTGCTGTGAGCTATGATTATGACACTGTACTCCAGCCTAGGCAATATAGTGGGACCTGTCTCAAAGAAAAAAGCTGTCGGGGACGGTGGCTCACGCCTGTAATCCCAGCACTTTGGGAGGCTGGGGCAGGTGGATCACCTGAGGTCAGGAGTTCAAGACCATCCTGGCCAACATGGTGAAACCACATCTCTACTAAAATACAAAAAATTAGCCAGACATGGTGGCGGGTGCCTGTAATCCCAGCTACTCAGGAAGCTGGGGCAGGAGAATCACTTGAACTCAGGAGGTGGAGGCTGCAGTGAGCTGAGATCGTGCCATTGCACTCCAGCCTGGGTGACATGAGCGAAACTCTGTCTGAAAAAAAAAAAAAAAAAAGCAGCAGCAGCAACAGTGTGGGATGGGGGTGGGCACAATGGCTCACAACTGTAATCCCAGCACTTTGGGAGGCTAAGGCAGGAGGACACTTGAACCAGGAGTTCAAGATCAGCCTGGGCAACATAGTGAGACCCCCCACCCCTAAAAAATAAAAAATAAACAAAAACAAAGCACCACAAATGGGGAGACATAAAACAGCAGAAACTGATCCTCTCACAACTCCAGAGGCCAGAATTCCACAACGAAGGTCCTGGCAGGGCCCTCAGAGTCCCCGGGTAGAATCCTGCCTGGTGTCCGCAGCTTCTGGCTGTGGGTGGCCTTCCTTGACGTTCCTTGGCTTCTAGATGTGTAACTCCAGTCTCGGCCTCTGTTGTCACTTGGCTGTCTCTTCTCTGTGTCTGTGTCCAAATTTTATCTTCTTATAAGGAGAGCGGTCATGTTGGACTTAGGACCCACGCTACTCCAGTAATGACTTCATCTTAACTAATTATATCTGCAGTGACCCTCTTTCCAAATAAGGTCACATTCAGAGGTTCTGGGGTTCAGATTATTCTCCGAATTTTTTTTTTTTTTTTT
>NW_012115377.1:423766-424151 GCF_000951035.1 Colobus angolensis palliatus | reverse complement strand
CTGAATTTTTTAGGATGTCTTATGTATGCGATTAAATGCAGAAGTCTCTGGAAAGGTTTGTCAATAAGCCACACACACACACACGTACACAAAATAAACCAAACGCAGAACTCCCAGCAATCTGTATCTCCAAAAGAATGGAAAATGGTCATTCCAACAAAAGCGTGTACAATGAATGTTCACAGCAGCATCACTCACAAGTAAACGGTAGAAACAGCCAAGTGTCCTTTGACAGATAGATGGGTCCATACAGCGGATTCATTCACACGCTGGACCATGACAGCCACCAAAAGGAATGAGGCTCTGACACAGGCCACAGCGTGGATGACCTTTGAGGACAATCACACTCAGTGAGAGAAGCCAGATACAAAAGGACACACAGGCC
>NW_012115377.1:421377-423025 GCF_000951035.1 Colobus angolensis palliatus | reverse complement strand
CCACTGCACTCCAGCCTGGGCGACAGAGCGAGACTCCGTCTCAAAAAAAAAAAAAAAAAAGAATGTGCTGACATTAGATAAAGGTGATGATTGCACAAAATTGTGAATGTACTAAATGCCTGAATTGTGCATTTTAAAATGGCTAAAATGGCCAGGCACGGTGGCTCAAGCCTGCATCCCGGGGCTTTGGGAGGCTGAGGCAGGAGAACCGCTTGAGCCCAGGAATTCAAGGCTGCAGTGAGCTATGATTGGGCCACTGCACTCCAGCTTGGGTGACAGAGCAAGACCGTGTCTCTAATAAACAAACAAAATGGCTGTAATAGTAAGGTTTATGTTGTGTATTTCACACAATAAACAAAACCGTGGCCCACCCAAAGTCAGTGTGCTACCAAGTGGACTTGAACCCCCGTGCGGACACAAGTTGAAGGATGAGCTGAGCAGCCGTGACTGTCCCCTGTGCTTCAAGTCCCCCATGTGACATGCTGAGGCCACAGTACACAACTTCAGGTGGGGAGGGATGGAGACGCCTGCCCTGCCACTGACTTGCTCTTCCAACCTGGGCAAGTTTGGGCTCCCATCTCCCTATCTGAGAAACTCCGAGGCTCTGCTAGAGGTAAGAGAGCAGGCCTGGCGCCCCCAGCAGGGATGTCATGGGGGCCCAGGCTGCACCTTCTGAACCCTCCACATCACCCCAAACAACCTTACACACTCACAAGCTTAAAACACAAATTTTACTTGTTTTTATTTAAAAAGTCCGGATCCAGCAGTGGGAAGGGACCACCCCCACCAGGGTCGCTTGGCCGGAGGAGGGCAGGATGGGCAAGGCCGGCCCCCACTCATCTGGGGTACAGGCATGCGGGGGACACCCCCCGTAAGTCCCCACAAGGTAGCTGCCTGTGTGGCCTACGGCACAGCCCCTCCATACTGAGTAATTTGGGGGGTCCTGCTGTGTGCTAGGGGTGGGTTTCGTCTGCCCTGCGTCCCGGGGGTGGCCCGGAGAGCCAGTAGAGCGTGTGGCTGTCCTCCGAGGAGGGGCACCTGCGGTTGTGCGGTTCTTCTGGGTGTATCGCGCAGCGAGTGCTTTTTCTGGGTTCAGGGGGCTGGGGAGACTGAAAGCTAAAGGGATGCTGCAGAAATTTAATTTTAGGGGAGCTGGAGCCCCCAAGGTGCAAGATGGGACCAGGCCCCAAAGGGTGGACCCCCAGCCTCTCGTCCACGGGGTGGGGTGGGGCAGGGCCGCGCCCACAGCTTCTCGTCTGCATCGTGGGCCCGCCCACTCCTCACAGGTGCTCGCTGAAAGGAGAGAGAGGGCCCGGGATGAGGCCGTCATCATCTCTGGCCCTCACCCCGGCCCTGGGGAACCCCAGAGGCCATGGCCCATCAGCTGCTCCAACAGATGCCAGAGTTGGGGTACAGGGTGAACCCCTCTAACCCGGGCACTGGGATCCACCCTGAGAAGCATTGGGGAAGTTCTGGTGCCCCCGAGTGGGTCCTGCCGGCTCCGGGGTCTGGCAGAACATCCCCGGCCATCCCAGCACTGGTGCATGGTCGATCCCCCGGGAGGTGGCCTCCTAGTAAGATCACGCTGTGGAACCCCACCCGGCAGCCCCCACGGACCTGGGGAACCCCGGGGCGGGCACACCTGGGC
>NW_012115377.1:420307-420623 GCF_000951035.1 Colobus angolensis palliatus | reverse complement strand
TGGGGAGGTGGGGACGCGGTGTGGCGAGCAGGAAGGCCGGGTCAGTGTTCAGGCTGGTCGGGGGCTGGCGAGGCAGAGGGGCTAGCGAGGGTGGGGCCGGTAGGGAGCGGTGCCCGGAACCTCCGAGGTAGGGACACAAAGGGGCTACAAGAGGAGGGGATCAGGTGCTTGCGGGAGGCGGCGATTCAGCCGGGACAGGTCGGGAGAGGTCGTGGCAGGGAGGCGCGGTCGGTGGGGGCGAGGCCGGGGACAGGGCCGAGTAATGGGGCGCGGAGCGGAGCTCGGGGGTGGTCTGGGAAGAACCAGACGGAGTAAT
>NW_012115377.1:416017-419552 GCF_000951035.1 Colobus angolensis palliatus | reverse complement strand
CTCTGCGTGTGCCTCTGCAGCACCGCGTTCTGCTCCTCGAAGGCCACGTTCATCTTCCGCAAACGCCGAAGCTCCGCCTCGCGCGCTGCGCCGGGCGTGAGGGGAGAGGGGTCAGAGCCTGCGCCTCCCCTCTCCCCCACCGCCGGGCTTTTGCCAGGGACATGCCCCTTGCCCGGGCCTGCGCCGTCTGCCTCCTGCTCCACATCAGCTGCTGGGGCGACGGCGCGCACCTGGGCGCTCATAGGAAACCTCCCGATCCGTCTCCTCCAGCCTTGGGGCCCTCCTGGCCCACGCCCCGCTCCACTACCCACTTCCACGGAGTTCGCATCAGGACCGCAGTTAACGCTCACCTTTGTTTTGGTCCAAGAACTCTTCAGTGAAGATGGGAACATCGAAGGTGGAGAAGCCATCGCAGTCGCCACCCTAACAGGAAGGGACAAAGTGGTAACTTTGCTGGTGGTAGGGGCAGCCACGCTTTCTGGGTGTGTCCCAAGCCTAGGAGGGTCTCCTGGGGCACCCCGGATGGGAGTGCTACCAACAGCATCCCCACGGTGCAGTGGTACCGCCCCTACTTGCACACATCTGGGCGTGTGGCGATCGCTTCCTCCCCCGAGCTCTGGCTCAGGGTTCTGGAAGCCTCCAGACCTTTCTCCCCCAGGTGCTTTGAGAGGAGGAAGGTCGCTTACCTTGTGTCCATTCAGGAGGGTGTTCATGAGCCCAGATCCCGAGTCTTCTGGCGGGGGAGGGGAAGGGCACAGTCAGCCTCCCAGGCCTCCAGTGACCATGCCCTGCACCCTAGGTCAGTGCTGTTCAGCTGGCTCCAGCTGCCCACCTGAGTCCCCCGCGGCTCCAGCTCCACACCTGAGTCCCCTGCGTCTGGGCATCCCCCATCGCTTTAGCGAGTGAGCCCCCTTCCTTCCTGTCTGGCTATGTATCTTTCCCCCGCCCATCCCACGGGACTGTGCCCCATGGAGCCGAGGCCCTGCCTGGGCTGAGGTCGCACCCCACAGAGCAGAACCCCAATTGCTCGCACCGGCCCCTTTCACATTTTTTTTTTTTTTTTGAGACGGAGTCTCGCCCTGTCGACCGGGCTAGAGTGCAGTCATCTTGGCTCACTGCAACCTCTGCCTCCCAGGTTCAAGCAATTCTCTGCCTTAGCCTCCCGAGTAGCTGGGATTACAGGCACCTGCCACCACACCCAGCTAATTTTTGTATTTTTAGTAGTGGGGAAGGGTTTCACCATGTTGGCCAGGCTGGTCTTGAACTTCTGACCTCAGGTGATCCACCCACCTCGGCCTCCCAAAGTACTGGGATTACAGGCATGAGCCACCACGCCTGACCGCTCCCACCTTTCTTGATCTTCTTCTCCTGGATCTTCTCCGTGCACATCTTATAGGCTTCCGACTGCTGGTACGCCCGCAGCTCCTTCATGTACTGCTGCTTCTCTCTCTCGGCCTCGTCCAAGTACCGCTGGGGGACAGCACCAGAAGACCTGAGGCAGGGGAAGCCTCCAACGCCAGGAGCCAGTCTTCATCACTCAGCTTTCACAGCACCCTCCCTTCTCCTGAACCTTCCATAGCTCCCTATTCCCTCCAGACAGACAGAACCGGTTCCTCAGCCTGTTGCTCAAGGACCTCCGAGCTCCCACATCACTTCCCATGCCCCGGGCTCATCCCCAACTCCGGCCCTGACAAGCCACTCCTGGGCGCCAGAGTCATGGGCAGGCACCAGGGTATGTGGATACCTGGACTCCCTCCTGCACCCGTTTTTCTCTTTGAAATTTCACTTACAGGGGTGCAAAGCGGTGGTGGCTTTTGTTACATTTCCGTGATGTTTTTGCAATTTTTAAACTAACAGTATATGAAAATCAGATTTCACAAAAAATCCAGGTCTTATCCTGACTTCTTAGACATATTTTTGTTGGTCACCCAGTTTTCAATCTGTCTTGCCTCTTGCTAGCCGCGCCCCCAAAAGCTGGTCATGGGCTGGCCACGGTGGCTAATGTCTGTAACATCAGTACTTTGGGAGACTGAGGTGGGCGGATCATTTGAGGTCAAGAGTTCGAGACCAGCCTGGCCAACATGGCGAAACTCCATTTCTACTAAAAATACAAAAGTTAGCAGGGCGTGGTGGCCGGCGCCTGTAATCCCAGCTACTTGGGAGGCTGAGACAGGAGAACTGCTTGAACCCGGGAGGCGGAGGTTGCAGTGAGCCAAGATCGCGACACTGCACTCCAGCCTGGGCAACAGAGCAAGACTCCATCTCACACACACACACACACACAAAAGCTGGTCATGGGTGGGCATTTCACCAGGCAGAAGGAAAAGCCCTGCACGTGGAATCCTTTGGGGGTCGAGGCTACTGGTAGTAAGGGTGTCCGCAGGCCCTGCTCAGCGCCCCGCCCACCTGCTTCTCCGTTGGCTGCAGCTTGCTCCACTCGGCGCCCAGCATCTTGGTGATCTCGGGAAAGGGCAGATCCGGGTGGCGCGTGCGGATCTGCTCGCGCCGCTCGTTCAGGAAGCGCACGTAGCCCGTGACCGGTGCCTTGGGCCCATTCGGCAGAATCTTCTTCCGCTTCTTGCCCTTGGGCCAGCCGCGTTTCTTCACCGGCTGCAGAACCGGGCTGCGTCGTTGGGAGGGGGGCCTGGCGTACTGGGGCGGGGCTCAGAGGGGCATGGGCGGGGCCTAACGCTGTATGGGCGGGGACGGGGCGGGGCCTAGCTGGGAGGAAGAACCCGGAAGAGATGGAGGTAGGGCCCAGTCAGGAGTAAGGACACGGTGGTTTAGAGGGGTCCCTGGCCAGGGGTGAGGGGATCCCAGAGACTATGAGCCGAGATTTGAGCACAGGGGTGGCGTTGACTTAGGTTGTGGGCGTGGCCTCCGCTTCGTGGGCGTGGCTTCTTGGAGAAAGGGCCCACAGGACCATGGGGAGGGTGCCTCCCCCAAGGAGTGGAAGTGGGCGGGACCTTAGAGTAGGCAGATGGAGCATTGTGTGGTGGGCGGGGCCTGGACTTAGGGAGGCAGAGGACCTGTCAGGGGCGTGGCAGCTCGCACGGGGCGGGGTCTCAGCTTCCGGAGGAAAATCTGGGCTGTGGGCGGAGCCACAAGCAATTCAAATCCAGCCTGGGGCGGGACTTCAAGGCTGGGGCCGCAGCCCGGGGCCTCCCCCAGCTCAGCGCAGGGACTCTCACCTCCTCCTCGTGGGACCCCTTCTCGCCGGCCCGTGGACCCTCGCCGCGCTCTTGCTTGACAGCCACCACGAAGCCCCCATGCTGGCCCGGAGCCTTGCCGCCCGCCGGCCTGCAGCCAAGGATACCGGGGTCAGCCCCGTCCCTAGAGCCTCCCCTCCCCCAAACGCCCACCCCAGGGCTTTTAGACCCCCGACGACAGGGCTGCTGCGAGAGTGCACGAGCCCGAGGAAGGAGGGTCTGATGGGGTCAGTATCCAGGTAAGGTGGGACAAGCGGGGCTCCTGGGAGGGGGCTGGAGGCCGAGGTGGGGGGTGCAGGATTGGGTGGAGAGAGAAGCCCCCTGAC
>NW_012115377.1:413719-415552 GCF_000951035.1 Colobus angolensis palliatus | reverse complement strand
CGGGGAAGTCCTCGAGGGCGGGCGCCCCAAGAATCCTTTGTTGGGCGATTGCCCCCCGGGAGGCCTGGGCCAGTTCTCCCCGGCCCAGGAAAGACCCCGGCCCGGCCCTGGGACCCCGGCACCCCCGCCCTCTCGCAGGGCCCGGAGTTCCGCGGCTGTTTTCACCTCCAAAGAAACTTTCCCGGACCTCCCGACTGCGCGACGCTCCAACCAACCGCCCGCAGCCCACCCCCGCCGACTGCCCCGCCCCTCCCCGCCCCCGGCATGCTAATGAGGCCTCGGCGAACGGTCCCATTGGGTGAGGCCTTCCCCCCGGGCGTGCCCATGCAGATACCGATCGGCGCGCCGGCCGGCGATTGGCTGGGGAGGCTGCTGAGCCGCGTGGGAGGTTGGTAAGGAAGGCGGCGGGCGGTGCGTCAAGTTCGGCTGCGCTCGGCCGCGCTCGGGACCAATCGGGAGCGCGTGGCGGACTTGCTGGGCGGAGCCTCTTAAAGGGCCAGTAGGCGAGGCGCGGACTCCTCCTCCGGCTCTGAGGGCTATACGCCCAGCAGCTGCCGGATGGCGCGACCGGCGGATCCGGGTCGGGCCCCGCCCCGGTTGCCATGGGGACGGAGGTGGGTTTGCTAGGGTTAAGGTCCTGCGAGGCAGCCCCCAGCCCTAGGACAAGGTGGGACCTGTTCTTAACATCCTGCAAAACCTGTCGGAGACGTTTCCTATTTATTTATTCAGTTTAGAGCCCCCGACATCCGGATCCGAGGGCTTCTGGCCACAGGGGCTGCTCTCTCTGTGGGGTCTCGGCTTTCCCTCCTGTGCAATGGGGACATTGCACGATGTCCAGGGCGTAGAGGCTGGGATGCTGCGAAGCTGAGAACGGGGTGTGGGTCAGGCAGGGGGTGGGGTTGGGAGCTGGGCTGGAAGTATTTGGGGAAAGATGGTGGTGAAGGGAGGTTACAAGGACCTCGGGGAGTTGGGTCACAAGGCTCCGCTCTGGGGGATCAGACCCAAGTTGGGGCTGCTCACTTTTTTTTTTTTTTTTTTTTTTTTTCTCTCCATAAGCCGGTTTCTTCTCTGTGGCCTGCCTGTTTGGTTCACAGCAGTGCCCATGGTGGGTGTTCAATACACATTCATTGAATCGTTCAAATGTCTAGGAGGCAGATGCAGTCAGCTACTTTGGAAAACAGACTGGCATTTCCTCAAAGGGTTAAATAAATGTGGAATCACCATGTAATTCAGCAGTTTACTCCTAGGAATATACTCCAGACAACTGAAAACAGGTGTTCAAACAAAAGCGTGTACACAAGCACCCATAGCAGCGTGATTCATAATAGCCAAAAAGTGAAAGCAACTCAAATGTCCGCTAACAATGCATGGATCAGTAATGCGATATATCCTTACAACAGAATATTATCGGCCATAGGCCGGGTGCGGTGGCTCACGCCAGTAATTCCAGCACTTTGGGAGGCAGGCGGATCACTTGAGGTCAGGAGTTTGAGACCAACCTGGCCAATATGGTGAAAACCCAACTCTATTAAAAATACAAGCCAGGCGCGGTGGCTCACGCCTGTAGTCCCATCACTTTGGGAGGCCGAGGCAAGTGGATCACGAGGTCAGGAGATCAAGACCACAGTGAAACCCCGTCTCTACTAAAAATACAAAAAATTAGCCAGGCGTGGTGGTGGGCGCCTGTAGTCCCAGCTCCTCGGGAGGCTGAGGCAGGAGAATGGCGTGAACCCGGGAGGCAGAGGTTGCAGTGAGCCAAGATTGCACCACTGCACTCCAGCCCAGGCAACAGAGCAAGATTCCGTCTCAAAAAAAAAAAAAAAAAGGAAAAGA
>NW_012115377.1:409549-413464 GCF_000951035.1 Colobus angolensis palliatus | reverse complement strand
TCTCAAAAAAAAAATACAAATAAATAAATTAAAAATAAAAATAAAAATACAAAACCTAGCCAGGTATGGTGGTGTACACCTGTAATCCCAACTACTTGGGAGGCTGAGGCAGGAGGATCCCTTGAACTGGGAAGCAGAGGTTGCAGTGAGCCAAGATTGCACCACTGCACTCCAGCCCAGGCAACAGAGCAAGATTCCGTCTCAAAAAAAAAAAAAAAAAGGAAAAGAATATTAGCAGCCGTAAAAAAAAAAAAGTAGCGAGTCTCTGACACAGGTCACAGCATGGATGTACCTTGAAGACATCACGCTCAGTGAGAGAAGCCAGACACAAAAGACCACACAGTGTGTGATCAAAATGTTCAGAACAGGCCCATCCACAGAGACAGGAGGGGGACACATGGGTGACAGTGGGTAGGGAATGACTGCTGAGAGGGATGCGGTTTTCATTTGGGTGATGAAAGTATTTTACAATTCGATTTCGGTGATGGCTGCATGACTCTGGAAATATACCACAAACAAGGGAATTATATGCTCTAAATGGGTGCATTATACGTGAGTTAAGTCTCAATAAGCCCGTTGTCCTAAGATGCAGCCCGGGGCTGAGGAAGGGGAGCTGGCCCTGGTATCTAGACGGTTCCACACGCCAGACCTGGCTCTGCTGCTTAATCAGCTGTCTGACCTCCCAGGCCTCCCCTGTATCTCTCTGCTCACTTAAAAATAGTCCAGGTGAGGCCGGGCCTGAAGTCACCCCTCATGGCCATAGTCAATAACAACTTAATGGTACATTTGTTTTATTTTGTTTATTTATTTTATTTTATTTTATTTATTATTTTTTGAGACGGAGTCTTGCTGTGTCACCAGTGCAGTGACGCTATCTCGGCTCACTGCAAGCTCCACCTCCCAGGTTCATGCCATTCTCCTGCCTCAGCCTCCGGAGTAGCTGGGACTACAGGCGCCCACCACCTCGCCCAGCTAATTTTTTCTATTTTTTAGTAGAGACGGGTTTTTGCCACATTAGCCAGGATGGTCTCGATCTCCTGATCTCGTGATCCGCCCGCCTCGGCCTCCCAAAGTGCTGGGATTACAGGCATGAGCCACCGCGCGGCCTTTTTTTTTTTGTTTATTTTGAGATGGAGTCTTGCTCTGTTGCCAAGGCTGGAGTGCGGTGGCATGATCTTGGCTCACTGAAACCTCTGCCTCCCAGGTTCAATGATCCTCCTCCCTCGGCCTCCCAAGTAGCTGGGATTACAGGCACGAACCTCCTTTCTATTAGGTTTTTTGTTTGTTTGTTTTTGTTTTTATTTTGACAGAGTCTCACTCTGTCATCCAGGCTGGAGCGTAGTGACACGATCTAGGCTCATTGCAACCTCCGCCTCCCAGGTTCAAGGGATTCTCCTGCCTCAGCCTCCCGAGTAGCTGGGATTACAGGCACCCGCCACCAAAACAGGCTAATTTTTTTGTATTTTTAGTGGAGACAGGGTTTCATCATGTTGGCCAGGCTGGTTTCCAACTCCTGACCTCAAGTGATCCACCCGCCTCAGCCTCCCAAGGTGCTGGGATTACAGGAATGAGTCATCGTGTCCAGCCTTCTATTAGTTTTGTTTTTTTTTTTGAGATGGATTTTTTTTTTTGAGCCACCATGTCCAGCCTCTATTAGTTATTTATTTATTTTTTTTTTGAGACGGAGTCTTGCTCTGTCGCCCGGGCTGGAGTGCAGTGGCCGGATCTCAGCTCACTGCAAGCTCCGCCTCCCGGGTTTACACCATTCTCCTGCCTCAGCCTCCCGAGTAGCTGGGACTACAGGCGCCCGCCACCTCGCCCAGCTAGTTTTTTGTATTTTTTAGTAGAGACGGGGTTTCACAGTGTTAGCCAGGATGGTCTCGATTTCCTGACCTCGTGATCCGCCCGTCTCGGCCTCCCAAAGTGCTGGGATTACAGGTGTGAGCCACCGTGCCTGGCCATTGTTTGTATTTTTAGTAGAGATGGGGTTTCACCATGTTGGCCAGGCGGGTCTTGAACTCCTGACCTCAAATGATCTGCCCACCTTGGCCTCCCAAAGTGCTGAGATTACAGGCGTGAGCCACTGCACCCGGCCACATTTCTTTTTAAAAGTTTAGCCACAGCATTGTGTATGGTGTAATACACATACATAATATATGCATGTAATAATTACGACAAACTGAGGTGCTTAAACAAGAGAAATGTATTGTTTCACAGTTCTGGAGGCCAGAAGTCCGAGAGGAAGGCGTGGGTAGGGCGGGGTCCTTCTGAGGGCAGAGAGGAGAATCTGTCCCTGGCGTCTCCCAGTTCCTGGCGTCAGCCAGCAATCCTGGACGTTTCTTGTCTTGTAGGAGTGACACCCTGAGATCTGCCTGCATCTTCGAGTGGGATTCTCCCTCTGTGCGTGTCTACCCGAATTTCCTCTTTTGATAAGGACACCAGTCATACTGGGCCAGGACCCACCCTCATGATATCATCTTAACTCATTACATCTGCAATGACCTTTTTCCAAATACGGTCACATTCTGAGGCCTTGGGGATTAGGACAGCAACCTGTGCATTCTGTGGGGACGTGATTCCACCCACAGCACATGCCTACACACGTACACATGTGTGTATTCCTATTAAAGATGTGGGCCGGGTGCGGTGGCTCATGCCTGTAATCTCAGCACTGTGGGAGGCCGAGGTGGGTGAATCACTGGAGGTCAGGAATTCAACACCAGCCTGGCCAACATGGAGAAAGCCTGTCCCTACTAAAAACACAAAAATTAGCTGGATGTGGTGGTGCACGCCTGTAGTCCCAGCTACTCAGAAGGCTGAGGCAGGAGAATCACTTGAACTCAGAGGTGGAGGTTGCAGTGAGCTGAGGTCACGCCACTGCACTCCAGCCTGGGTGACAGAGCAAGACTCCCTCTCAAAAAATATTAAATAAATAAATAAATTAAAATATAGGCTGGGTGTGGTAGCTCCCACTTGTAATCTCAGTGCTTTGGGAGGCCAAAGTGGGCAGGTCACCTGAGGTCAGGATTTCAAGAACAGCCTGGCCAACATGGCAAAACCCTGTCTGTACTAAAAATACAAAAATGAGCCACGCGTGGTGGTGCACACCTGTAGCTCCAGCTACTCGGGAAGCTGCGGCACAAGAATTGCTTGAACCCGGGAGGCAGAGCTTGCCGTGAGCCGAGATCGCACCACTGCACTCCAGCCTGGGCAACAGAGCGAGACTCCGTCTCAAAAAGTAAATAAATAATAATAATAATAATAATTTATACTATTTGACATTATATCCTTCTTAACTCTTTGAAAAAGCCCATCTGGTTTGCCCCCAAGTTATAGATCTGTTTTTCTTAGGAATATAAAGTTCTCTCAATCCTAGCCCTTAGTGAACAGCAATCATAGCCGAAAGGCATATCATTTTATGTTTGTTTCTTGTTTTTGTTTGTTTGTTTTTTGAGACGGAGTTTCATTCTTGTCACCCAGGCTGGAGTGCAGTGGCACGATCTCGGCTTACTGCAACCTCTGCCTCCTGGGTTCAAGCGATTCTTCTGCCTCAGCCTCCTAAATAGCTGGGATTACAGGCATTCACCACCACGTTTGGCTAAGTTTTTTTTTTTTTTTAGTAGAGACAGGGTTTCACTATGTTGGCCAGCTGGTCTCAAATTCCTGACCTCAGGTGGCCGCCTGTCTTGGCCTCCCAAGGTACTAGATTACAAGTGTGAGCCACCATGCCTGGTCTTTTTGTTCGTTTTTTTGTCACTTATTACTATGATTTATTTGCCTTTTTTTTTTTCTTTTTTTTTTGAGACGGAGTCTTGCTCTGTCGTCCAGGCTGGAGTGCAATGGCGCTATCTCGACTCACTGCAAGCTCCGCCTCCTGGGTTCATGCCATTCTCCTGCCTCAGCCTCCCGTGTAGC
>NW_012115377.1:400263-401749 GCF_000951035.1 Colobus angolensis palliatus | reverse complement strand
CCACCTTAAATTTTCAGTAGATATTAATCAACATGGATGGTTGCACTTTTCTGCACCACCCAGGGAGAGTCAGGGTGTGCTTGGTTCTCCCAGGCCATGGACAATCTCAAACCTCCTGGGGCTTTTTATAGAGGGAATTTAATACAGGGCATTGCTGAAACAGATGCTGGAGAACTGAGAGGCGATAGGGAAGCTGAAAGAGAGCTACTGCCCCTAGCGGCCCCTGGCCCCAGGGCTGCCAGAACACAGGGCTGATGGGACAGGGGTCTCAGGCCTCTGAGGAGGGGGCACCCCACTGCGACTGAACCTCAGGAACTCAAGGAAGCACTCTGAGCCCTAACTGTGGGACTCGGGCAATTTACTAAACCTCTGTGCCTCAGTCTCTCCATCTGTTAAGTGGGATAATTGCTGTGTCTACCTTTATGAGGTTGCTGGCTGGGATTGTCCAGGGAGAATCGAATACGTGTTACAGCAAACACTCTAGCTCAGTGGTTCTCATCCGGGGCCGTTTCTGTCACGCCAGGGAATACCTAGCAATGTCTAGAGAGATTTTTCCTTGTCGGACTCGGGGGGTTCTACTGGCATCTATGCGGTTGAGGCCAGAGATCCTACACAGCCCCCACCACAAAAGATGATATGGTCCCAAACGTCAGAAGGACTGAGGCTGGTCAGGCACAGTGGCTCACACCTGGAATCCCAGCACTTCGGGAGGCCAAGGCAGGGTATCACCTGAGGTCAGGAGTTCGAAACCAGCCTGGCCAACATGGGGAAACCCCATCTCCACTAAAAATACAAAAAACGTAGCCAGGCGTGGTGGCAGGCGCCTGTAATCCCAGCTACTCGGGAGGCTGAGGCAAGAGGATTGCTTAAACCCCGGAGGTGGAGGTTGCAGTGAGCTGAGATCGCGCCACTGCACGCCTGCCTGGGCGACAGAGCGACTCTCCGACTCAAAACAGAACAGCAACAACAAAAACCCCGAGTTCCAGGCCCTGCCGCGCCAGGAGGTCGCCGCGCTCGTTACAGCTCCTCCCCGTTCTGCTCTCAGCACAAGGACTGACCAGCATCAATGTTAAAACATAAATCACAAGACTCACAGAACACGCTCCTTCTGGCAATGGGAAACCAGATACTCAACAGGACCCAAGGCCAGGCGGGGCCTGGCGAAGACTGAGTCACACAAAGACTGACTGAAGAGGCCAGGCACAGTGCCTCACGCCTGTCATCCCAGCGCTTTGGGAGCCCGAGGCAGGCAGATCATGAGGTCAGGAGTTCGAGACCAGTCTGACCAACATGGAGAAACCCCTGTCTCTACTAAAAATACAAAAAATTAGCCGGGCGTGGTGGCTCGTGCCTGTAATCCCAGCTACTCGGCAGGCTGAAGCAGGAGAATCACTTGAACTGGGAGGTGGAGCTCGCAGTGAGCCGAGGTCTTGCCATTACACTCCAGACTGGGGGACGGACCCAGACTCCATCTCAAAAAAAAAAA
>NW_012115377.1:394827-395951 GCF_000951035.1 Colobus angolensis palliatus | reverse complement strand
CCACACCCAGCTAATTATTTGTATTTTTGTAGAATTGAGGTCTCACTATGTTGCCCAGGCTGGTCTCGAAGTCCTGACCTCGGGCGATCTGCCTGCCTCGGCCTCCTAAAGTGCTAGGATTACAGGGGTGAGCCACCGTGCTGGGCCTAAAATATATTTTTATTTTTATCATTATTTTTGTAGAGATGGGGTTGCCCTATGTTGCCCAGTCTGGTCTTGAACTCCTGGGTCCAAGCCATCTGACCGCCCCAGCCTTACCTAAGTGCTGGGATTACAAGCGTGAGCCACCGCACCTGGCCAAGTTGTGTGGTTGAAGCCTCCTGGTATTCTATTTGATTCAGTTACTCTCACCCCCATTTTATGGAGAGGGCAACTGAGGTTTGCTGGCTTATCAGGGACTGCCCGGATATGATCCTGGCTTTGCTCCCCTGCTCCCCCGCCTCCACCGTGGCCACCCTCAGATCTCAGGAAGTTTCAGTGCAGCCGCAGGAACCCTTACTGCCCCCCACCTCTGTCATCCCAGGCCTGGGTCACAGAAGATCAAGGAAGCCTCTGGTACTTAATGTTCTCCACTCCACCCGGAGGCTGGACTGCAGCCATCAGGACATCCGATCTTCGGCCAGGGGAGGGGGGACGCAGGCTTGGCGTCAGGGGGCTGCGGGTGAGGGGCTGGGGACATCAAAGGCTGTGAGGATCTCTCCTGACTCCTCTGTCCTACCCCGAGGGCCTGAGCTTTCATCATGCCTTCCTGACATCTCCAGACAGGGCCTTCTCTGACCTTTACCCCCACGTCCAAGGCCCCCGTCTTGTTGAGGCATGTCATCTCCTGTGGGTTCCCCACGCATGCAGCTGAGGCCTTCGTTTGGAAGAAGCTGCTCATCTCCCACTGGACTTTTTAATCTCAGTCCCACCCTCCCTCTAACCCCTACCATGGCTCCCTCGTGACCTCAGGGTAATGTCCTAACTCCTCACCCGCCACGTAATCACGCTTCTTGGTCTGACTCCTCCAGCCCTGTCCCTGATGAGGGGAACTGGGAGGGGTCATCCTTGTCTCCCCTCAAAACCAGGGGCTTGGCCGGGCGCGGTGGCTCACGCCTGTAATCCCAGCACTTTGGGAGGCCGAG
>NW_012115377.1:389622-390175 GCF_000951035.1 Colobus angolensis palliatus | reverse complement strand
GCTGAGGCAGGAGAATCACTTGAACCCTGGAGGTGGATGTTGCAGTGTGCCGAGATCACGCCACTGTACTCCAGCCTGGGCAACAAAGTGAGACTCCATCCCAAAAACAAACAAGCAAACAAAAAAAAAGAAACAAAAACAAAAGGGGGATGTGCAGGAAGGCTGCACACCGTGCTTCACGTCTGTAATCCCATCTCTTTGGGACCAGTCAGGGCAACACAGCAAGACTTCTGTCTCTGAAAAAGTTAGCCAGGTGTGCTGGCATGCACCTGTGGTCCCAGCTACTCACAAGGCTGAGGCAGGAGGATCGCTTGAGCCCAGGAGGCCGAGGCTACAGTGAGCTATGATCGCACCACTGGACTCCAGCCTGGGTGACAGCAAGACCCTGTCTCTAAAAATAAAAATTAATAATTAAGGCCGGGCGCGGTGACTCACGCCTGTAATCCCAGCATTTTGAGAGGCGGAAGCAGGCAGATCAGGGGATCAGGAGATCAAGACCATTCTGGCTAACGCAGTGAAACCCCGTCTCTACTAAAAATACAAAAAAACTAGC
>NW_012115377.1:386978-387426 GCF_000951035.1 Colobus angolensis palliatus | reverse complement strand
TATTTCAAAAATCCATTTTTTCATTTTCCCCAGAGGACTACAGGGGAACGTGGCAGGAGGACTCTAAGGGGGAACATGCCACGAAGAGAGGAAGGAATTGGGGTTCTTATCTCTCCTCATGCCTTTATCTCCCTGAGTCGTCTGCCTCTTATCTCTCCTCCTTCCTTTCTAGGTTCTGTCTCTTGACCTCCTTTACCTCTCTCACCCATTTTCAGTCTGGTTTTCATAAAACAGAAAACAGTTTGTGACCTGCATCAGCGTGGGTGGCCGGGGCTGTGGACCCCTTGGCTGTTTGAGCCTTGGGTTTTTTTTTCTTTGAGACGGAGTCTCACTCTGTCGCCCAGACTGGAGTGCAGTGGTACAATCTCAGCTCACTGCCAACTCCGCCTCCCGGGTTTACGCCATTCTCCTGCCTCAGCCTCCCGAGTAGCTGGGACTACAGGTGCCA
>NW_012115377.1:381171-381653 GCF_000951035.1 Colobus angolensis palliatus | reverse complement strand
GCCTCGGGCAACTCCGTTCCTCGCCTGTAAAATGGGAGTAAAATTTGCTCCACCACGTGGGGCTTTTGGCAGGCAACGCTCGTTAAAGGCCAGCTGGTACTATTATGTTGATTACCCCCATTATTACCGTTAGTAACCAATTAATTAGTGTTGTTGCGTCCTCTCCCGATGGCGTCTCTCTAGGTCGGGAAGTCAGCGGACCCCGAGGCCAGCTCGGGCTCAGACCTCCCCCGGACCCCAAACCCAGAGCCCATCCCACCCGCTCCACCCCAGCCCGCAGTGGGCCGTCCAGCTCCGGGTGGACTGGGGTGGCGCGGGCCTGGAGGCGGGTCTGGGTGGGAGCCGGCGGTGCCCCCTGGTACATTTCCCTCCCCAGTCTATGGGGGTGCCGGCCACTGACGCGGAGCGGTCGGGGGGTCGCCCTCCTACCCGGCGGGCGCTAGGACCGCACGGGCGCCCAGCGTAGAGGCGGAACCAGCCCT
>NW_012115377.1:367903-380591 GCF_000951035.1 Colobus angolensis palliatus | reverse complement strand
CTCGTGGGCTACGAGGCCGACCGCGCCGCCGGCTGCTGCCCCCGCTACGGCCCGCGCAAGGCCTGGCACCTGGTCGGTAAGTGTCCCGGCCCTGCCACCTGTCAGGCAGTCCCTCCAACACTCCGCGACCCGGGAGCCTCCTCCCTCTGACCCGCCACCCGCTGTCTGCCTGCCCGGGATCGGAGTCTCCCCTCGGTCTGTCTGTCCCGTGGCCCGAGCCTCCCTGCACTGTCTGTCCACGGCCTTAACCTCCCCTGTCTGTCTGCCCTATGAGCTGAGTCTTCACCCCTCTGTCTGTCCCCTGGCCAGAACCTTCCGTACCTGTCTGTCTGTGCCCATGGCCTGAGCCTCCTCCATCAGTCCCACCACCCAGTCCCCTCTGTCTGCCTGCCTGGGGCCTAAGTCTTCCCTGTGTGTCTGCCCCATGAGCTGAGTCTTCACTCCTCTGTCTGTTCTGTGGCCTGAGCCTCCTGCCTCTGTCTGACTACCCAGTGGCCCCTTCTGTGGTGTCACTCCTGAACCTCCCCTGCCTATCCCACCATCCAGCCTCCCCCGTCTATCTTTCTGCCCAATGGCCTGAGCCTCCCCCATCTGTCTGACTATGCAGTGCCTCCCCCATCTGTCCAGCTGTGCAGGGCCTCTCTATCTGCCTGAGCCATCAGCCTCCCCTATCTGTCTGCTTAACTGCCCCATATCCCCTGTCTGTCCCTTGGCCCAGCCTCCCCTGTCTGTCTGCCTCAGAGCTGCTGTCTGATCTGCAGGGCCCTCACCATCTGACTACATGACTTTCTAGTGTCAATGCCTTTGTCCGTCTGACCCCCCCACCCCGGCCACCCAGAACCCTTGGGAGGGTTGGTGGTGCCTCCTCACAGTCTGTGCAGCCTGAGCTCATCTATTAGGGTGACCCACCGGGACAGCTATCACTGAGGGACAGTCAGCCTGCCTAGAGCCTCCTCTCTCTGTTCTGCCAGGGCAACCTGGTGCGTGGGCGGTTTGAGGGTGCTGCCCCGGGAGTTGAGAGTTGGGAGCCGCCTGGGTGGGACTGGAGGGTCAGGGGTCTCTGCCCTGTTCTTGCATTGCCTCTATCTGTCTGGCCAGGGTCAGGGACCCCCTAGGTCTGGGGGAGGTGCCCTGATTAGAGAGGACTGTTGGGAGGGCAGGAGGCCGGCGTCATGGGCTGGGTCACCCTGCCCCGGTGCCCATCGATAAGACTGCAGGACTGCCTTCCAGCGGCCCTCCTCTCCCCGCCCGGACCCTGGGCGTGAAGATTAGCTGGCCTCCTTCCCTGCTCTTCTTGCTGTCACCGAAGTGCTGGCTGCGTCCTGGCATTTGGGACACACAGGACATTTCAGGAGGCAGGGCCAGGAATCCTGCTCAGTTCTTGGAATTCCAGACTGCAGGAGGGGCAGGCAGGTGCCTCCTCACCCTTGGGAACAATGACTGAGGTGGGTGGTTGGCCCCAGGCTCTGGGTGTTGACATTTTTTGCAAGAGGCAGTGGATCTCCAGTGGTCTGAGGGCGCAGGCCCGGCAGGAGGCACAACTTGGGGACTGGATTTTCATGTTTCCTATGTCTGGGCTATTCCCAGGTCACCTGAGGTGGCGGCAGACAGGGAGGGGACCGGCTGTCCCATCTCCTGAGCGGAGCCCAGGGCTCCAAATTCCTCTTTGATCATAATAGTTGGATAAGCTCTTTGACAGACGCACAAGATAATTTCTGGGCAGGGCGGGCGCAGTGGCTCACTCCTGTCACCCCAGCACTTTGGGAGGCCTCCTCACCTGAGGTCAGGAGTTTGAGACCAACCTGGCCAACATGGCAAAACCCTGTCTCTACCAAAATACAAAAATTAGCTGGGCGTGGTGGCACGCCCCTATAATTCCAGCTACTTAGGAGGCTGAGGCGGGAGAATCATTCGAACCCAGGAGGCAGAGGCTGTAGTCAGCGGAGATCGCGCCACTGCACTCCAGACACAGTGGAGTCTGTCTAAAACAAAACAAAACAAACCACAACAAACCAAAACAAGAAAACAAACAGAAAAAGTAGCTGAAGGCTTTATGTTTTTCCAAAGCAGGCCTTGGGGAATGGGTGTTCCAATCGGACACCAAGGCCTCCAACGTCACCCCTCTTACCCGCCTTGGGGAGGGGGCACCTGGGTGGGCCTGGAGGGTCAGGAGGGTCTGTTGGGAGCAGAAGCCCAGGCAGCCGCTCTTGATTCCCGGGTAGCTCCCGGGTTCACCTGAGCAGGTGACTTGCGTGAAGGTCACCCTGACAATGGCACCCACTTCTATGTTTTACCCCCAAGTCTGGGGCCGGTGGCTAAGGACTCGTTTTGCCCCTTAACAAGTCCCGGGGGGCTCCCCCCCAATCCTGAGAGGACCCTCAGACTCAGACACAAACGCTCCTGTGGGTGGGCAGATGGCACAAATGGGCTTCAGAAGGAAGGACATTAGCTTTGAGGTATTGAAGGATGGGTAGGAGTGTGTGGAGAGACGCATTCCAAGTAGAAACAGCTGTGGAAAAGGTAGGAACAGTCCTCACTTTGAAGCTGCGGAAGCAGGAAGTGGTTCAGAGTAGACGGAGCTTTTGCTGGTGCCACACGTGAACTCTTATCCCCACAGCAGCCTGTGGGGCAGGAACTGTCTTTTTGTTTTTTGTTGTTGAGACAGAGTCTCACTCCATCGCTCAGGTTGGAGTGCAGTAGCGGGATCTCGGCTCACTGCAACTCCTGCCTCCCGGGTTCAAATGATTCTCGTGCCTCAGTCTCCCAAGTAGCTGGGATTACAGGCATGTGCCACCAAAGCCGCCTAATTTTTTTATTTTTAGTAGAGACAAGGTTCCACCATATTGTCCAGGCTGAGCTTGAACTCCTAACCTCAAGTGATCTGCCTGTCTCAGCCTCCCAGAGTGCTGGGATTACAGGTGTGAGCCACCATGCCCCCATGGGCAGGAACTTTCACTACCCTTGTTTCTCTTTTTTTTTTTTTTGAGATGGAGTCTTGATTTGTCGCCCAGGCTGGAAGGCAGTGGCGCGATCTCAGCTCACTGCAACCTCTGTCTCCTGGGTTTAAGCGATTCTCCTGCCTCAGCCTCCCGAGTAGCTGGGACTACAGGCGCCGCCACCACGCCCGGCTAATTTTTGTATTTTTAGTAGAGGCAGGGTTTTACCATGTTAGTCAGGGTGGTCTCGAACTCCTGACCTCAGGTGATCTATCCAGCGCAGCCTCCCAAAAGTGCTGGGATTATAGGCGTGAGCCACTGCACCCAGCCTCTTCTTTTCCTTTCTTTCTCTTTTTGTTTCATTTCTTTTCGTTTTTTTTTTGTTTTTGTTTTTGTTTTTTTTTTTCTTGACAAGGTCTCACTCTTTCGCCCAGACTGGGGTGCAGTGGCACGATCATGACTCACTGTAGCCTTGACCTCCTGGGTTCAAGTGATCCTCCCGCTCAGCTTCACAAAGTGCTGAGATGACAGGGATGGGCCGCCACTCGTGGCCACGATCTCTGCTTTCTGAAAACTGAGGCCTAGAGAGGTACAGTCACTTGCCCAAGTTCCCCCTGCCAGGCAGCCTGGCCCCAGCAATGGTTAACCCAGACTCGCCAGCAGGAACAGGGAGTCCGGCCAGGAAGGGACCTTCTCACCAGAGTCCACAGTTCGTGCTCTGCCCCCGGATGACCCCGCCAGGACCCCGGAATCCGCGCAAACCCTCCCAGACCCTAGTTCCAGGGAAGCCAGCAGGAGAGGCTGGCTTTGGTTTCACTTCCCGATTCCAGTTCTCTGGGGGCTGGCCCAGCATCTGGGGATGAGGTCATCTCTGGAGCCTGGAGGGAGGAAGGAGGTCCAGCCGCCAGGCTTGGTGGTACAGGGGCCCTTCCAGGTGCCTGCCCCAGGCTGGGAGGTGAGGAGTGCAGGGCTGCAGGGAAGGAGCCTGGCTCAGGTTCACTCTAGGGGCCTCAGTTTTCCCATCTGGAAAATGAGGATAATGACACCACGTCTCAGGCTGCGTCAGAGCCACTATTGTTTTTCACTGCTCAGAAGATAGTAAAGGAACAGCCTGTACAGTGCCTCACGCCTGTCATCCCAGCGCTTTGGGAGGCCGAGGCAGGTGGATCACTTGAGGCCGGGAGTTCGAGTTCAGCCTGGCCAACGTGGTGAAATCCCGTCCCTACCAAAAATACAAACATTAGCTGGATATGGTGGCGGGCGCCTGTAATCCCAGCTACATGGGAGGCTGAGGTGGGGGAGAATGACTTGAACCCGGGAGGCGGAGGCTGTAGTGAGCTGAGATCTGCACTCCAGCCTGGGCGACAGAGTGAGACTCTTGTCTCAATTAAAAAAAAAAAAAAAAAAAGGCTGGGTGCCGTGGCTTACTCCTATAATCCCAGCACTTTGGGAGGCCGCGGTGGGTGGATCACCTGAGGTCAGGCGTTGGAGACCAGCCTGGCCAACATGGTGAAATCCTGTCTCTACTAAAAATACAAAAATTAGCTGGGCGTGGTGGCAGGTGCCTGTAATCCCAGACACTCAGGAGGCTGAGGCATGAGAATCGCTTGAACCCGGAGGCAAAGGTTGCAGTGAGCCAAGATCTCGCCAGTGCACTCCAGCCTGGGCGACAGAGCAAGACTCTGTCTCAAAAAAAAAATGGAGATGTTGAAGTGTCCGAGTTCCATGCTGGGTCTCCCCAGGCCCTTCAGAAGCTGCTGTGTGCAGAGGAAAGCCGGCAGGAAGCTGGCAGACAGACAGACAGACAGAATTCCCTGGTGCGCTGAAGGGTGTAGTAGGAGCCGCAGGGGCCAGGAGAGAGGTGTTTGAGGAGGTGACATTCCCGTTGAGCCCAGAGGTGAAAAGGAGCCGGTCTTGCTAAAATGTGAGAGAAAGAGCTCCAGGCAGAGGCACGTCCATGCAAAGGCCCGGGGGCAGGACCGCCTGGGGTGTTGCAGGAGCAGTGAGGAGACCTGCACGGCTGGAGCAGAGCAGAGAGAGAAGGGGGAGAGAGGGCAGGGCAGGACAGGCCACAGAGGGAACAGGGCAGGTCGCAAAGGGCCCCGTGGGCGCAGGGAGGATCTTACATTTGTTCCAAGGTATCTTAGGGGTTTTTTCTGAAGCTGTGAAGAGCCAGGGCTCGGCACAGCAGCTCTCGGGTTGGGGGCAGCTGCTATTTCCAGAATGTCCCTGGAGGCCTGGACGCCACAGCGTTATAGGGAATGGTCACCTGAGGAGCTGACAGGGACAGCGGAGCTCCAGGAGGGCAGGGTCCAGCCCAGCCCCGCCCAGCCCTAGCTGGGCCTCCCGCTCCCCGAGGCCCCATGGGAGGCTTGACAGTGGCCGAGAGGGAGGAGCCGGGGGAGGCTGTGTCTGTAACCGGGGCACCTGTGGGGGGCAGGTTTCCGGGGGACCCCCTGCGCCCGGGTTCTTCTGACTTACAGGCTGAGCCCAGGTACCTGGTGTCAGATTCCCCTTTTGTCACCAGGGCCATAAGCCTCGGGGACCCCAGCTGCAGACCCTCGCTCCTGCGGCCATAAGCCTGGGGGACCCCGGCTGCAGACCCTCGCTCCTGCGTGACTGTGTGCATGGGGGGCGTCTCCGTCTGTGCCTCGGTTTCCCTCTCTCCTCCCTCCATGTCCCCACCCCAGGAGCCCTGGCTGGTGCGGGACGGCCCCAAGACTGACCACCCCACCCGTCCACAGGCACCGTCTGCGTCCTGCTGTCCTTCCCCTTCATCTTCAGCCCCTGCCTGGGCTGCGGGGCGGCCACGCCCGAGTGGGCTGCCCTCCTCTACTATGGCCCGTTCATCGTGATCTTCCAGTTTGGCTGGGCCTCCACGCAGATCTCCCACCTCAGCCTCATCCCGGAGCTCGTCACCAACGACCATGAGAAGGTGGAGCTCACAGCACTCAGGTGGGAGCCTGGGCACCCTCCCTCGTGGGCAGGGTGGGCCCTGGCGCGGCATATCAGTCAGTGGGGCCACGTAACGAGTGGCCACAGACTCAGCAGCTTGAGACCAGGCAGTCTTTTATGTTTATTTTTTGGAGAGAGGGGTCTCACTCTATTGCCCAGGCTGGAGTGCAGTGGTGTGATCTTGGCTCACTGCAGCCTCCACCTCCTGGGCTCAGGTGATCCTCCTGCCTCAGCCTCCTGAGTAGCTGGGACTACAGGAGTGTGCCACCACACCCAGCTGTTTTTTAAAGGTTTTGTAGCGATGGGGTCTCACTATATGGCCCAGGCTGGTCTTGAACTCTTGGGTTCAAACGATCCTCCTGCCTTGGCCTCCCAAAGTGCTGGGATTACAGGCGTGAGCCACCGCACTCGGCCATCACACATTTCTCCTGTTGCAGTTTTTGGGGGTCAGGAGTCTCCATGGCTGAGCTGGGGGGAGAGGGGTGTTGTGCTTCAGGGTCTGTCGAGCCTGCATTCAAGGGGTTGCCCAGGGTTAGGGTCTCAGGGAAGGCTGGGGGCGGTCCCTCCTCTGTGCTCACGTGGTTGGTGGCGGAATTTGCTGTCTTGCACCTGCGCAGATTATGGTGGCTGGCTGCTGCTTCTGAGGCCAGCAGGGGGACTCTCTGATCCCAAGAAGTCCTAAGTCCTCTCTCCCAAAGGACGGCCTGATTTGGCCAGGCCCACCCACGGTAGTCTCCCTCGAGAGAATCTCGCTCTGTCAGCCGGGCTGGAGTGCAGTGGTACGATCTCGGCTAATTTTTTTTTTTTTTTTTTTTTTGTATTTGTAATAGACACGGAGTTTCCCCGTGTACCATGTTGGCCAGGCTGGTCTCAAACTCCTGACCTCAGGTGATCTGCCTGCCTTGGCCTCCCAAAGTGCTGGGATTACAGGCGTGAGCTACTGTGCCCGGCCTTTTGTTTTTGTTTTTGTTTTTGTTTGAGATAAGAGTCTCACTCTGTCACCCAGGCTGGAGTGCAGTGGCGCGATCTCGGCTCACTGCAATCTCCGCCTCCCGGGTTCAAGCGATTCTCCTGCCTCAGCCTCCCAAATAGCTGGGACTTCAGGTGCCCGGCACCACACCCGGCTAATTTTTGTATTTTTAGTAGAGATGGGATTTCACCGTGTTGGCCAGGCTGGTCTCGAACTCCTGACCTCAGTGATCTGCCCGCCTCGGCCTCCCAAAGTGCTGGGATGACAGGCGTGAGCCACCGCGTCTGACCAGTAATCTCCCTGTGGATGCGTCTGAGCTGACCAAGGTCCTTGGTTAGAACACATTCGCAAAGCCCCTTTCCCTCTGCCATAGAACGCCACTTAGCCCTGGCTACATTCTGGGAGTAACGTCCATGGCGGGCTTATAGGTCCTGCTGCCACGGGGAGGGGATGGGACGGGCAGGCTTCTCTGGGGCTGCCTTAGAATTCTTTCTGTTGGCCGGGCGCGGTGGCTCACGCCTGTAATCCCAGCACTTTGGGAGGCTGAGGTGGGTGGATCACGAGGTCAGGAGATCGAGACCATCCTGGCTAACATGGTGAAACCCCGTCTCTATGAAAAATACAAAAAATTAGCCGGGCGAGGTGGCGGGCGCCTGTAGTCCCAGCTACTCGGGAGTCTGAGGCAGGAGAATGGCCTGAACCTGGGAAGTGGAGCTTGCAGTGAGCCGAGATCGCACCACTGCACTCCAGCCTGGGCGACAGAGCGAGACTCCGTCAAAAAAAAAAAATAATAATTCTTTCTGTTACACCTGGGTGCGGCGGGTGCCCAACTTATCCACTCACTTGCTAGAGGCACAGGAAGAGGTTCTTCTGGTTATGAGGATGATATATTGCGCACCTGGTGTAGTTCTAGGCCCTTAACATGAATCTCAACTTCCTTAACCCTCCCTGTGAGGTGGGAGGTGGGAACTGTTCTCTCCCATGTACTCCAGAGGAGGGCTCGGCCCCAGCTGGTGCCCAAAGCCAGGGTCCACACAGCGCCTCTGTGTTGGGGGAGCTCGCTGTCTCCACATCTGACCCTGCATCACCAGCTCCGCCCACTCTGGCCTCCTCCCCACCCCCGGATCTGAGTTCCCCATTATGGCCATGAGACAGGTGCAGGCGCTAACGACACGGGTTGCCCAATGCCCAGGGCCCCTGAGGGCCCCAGCGGACTGGGGCCAGACCCCAGGCACTTCCTACGTGCCGTCGCTTTGCCAGCTGACCTCCTGCTGTGCTCACGTGGCCTCTGGAGGTGACATGGTTCCCGCTTTCAGAAAGAGACTGACTCGTGGTGGGATTCCGAGGACCCCCTGGGGCGCTCCGTGCCTGGCCAGGCTGTGGGCAGGGGCCGGCCTGGATGCTTCTAGACCAGGGAGCCCTTGCCCTGTAGCCGCCCAGCATCTGGGGAAGAAGAATTCTCGAATTTCGGCTTCTGAGTCTCTGGGTTCTCAGACTTTGGGGTTGTAGCGTGGACTCCGCTTGGCCGAGTCACCGCACCCTGGTCCTAGGCACGAAGCAGGGTATTGCGGGTCACAGCTGTCCTGCGTTAGATAATGTGCGGGCTGGGGAAACGGAGGCCAGCACGGGCTTCCTAGAGGCCACAGTGTGACGGTGGCTAGAATCACCCATCAGTCAGGGGTTCCCCAGGCTGCCGTGACGGTGCGGCCACGCGGGGAGGAAGTGGCCCGGGGTCCTGGCGTCTCGTTGAGTCCCTGCCCGCCTGCCCGCCAGGTACGCGTTCACCGTGGTGGCCAACATCACCGTCTACGGCGCCGCCTGGCTCCTGCTGCACCTGCAGGGCTCGTCACAGGTGGAGCCCGCCCAGGACATCGACATCAGCGACCAGCTGGGGGGCCAGGACGTGCCTATGTTCCGGGTGAGCTGGAGCCCGGGTGGGTCGCCTGAAGTCCTCAAGCCAGGGATAGGGGCTGGGCCAGCCACCACTGACCGCTTCCGCCGGGTCCCCAGAACCTGTCCCTGCTGGTGGTGGGTGTCGGCGCCGTGTTCTCACTGCTGTTCCACCTGGGCACCCGGGAGAGGCGCCGGCCGCACGTGGAGGAGCCGGGCGAGCACACCCCCCTGTTGGCCCCCGCCGTCACCCAGCCCCTGCTGCTCTGGAAGCACTGGCTCCGGGAGCCGGCTTTCTACCAGGTGCGTGCTGGGGGCGGCGGGGCTGGCGTGGACCTCCTCTCCCACCCACCGGGCCTTTGCTGCGCGGGGCAGCTGCGTCCCCACACAGAGCACACGCGGCCGCTGGTGCAGCCCACACCCGGGGCAGACATCACTCATCAAGCGCTGCTTCCTCTCCCCGGCCCACCCCACTGGGCAGTCACTACCAATGGATCAAATGTCAGCTGCAGGGCGCGCCCACCCCGGCCCTGGTGCCCCCTGCTGGTGGGAGTGGAGAAGGCCCTCCTGATCCCTGGCAGTCCCTCTGCCTGCCCACAGGTGGGCATGCTGTACATGACCACCAGGCTCATCGTGAACCTGTCCCAGACCTACATGGCCATGTACCTCACCTACTCCCTCCACCTGCCCAAGGTGAGCGGGTAGGGGTGGGGACGCTGGGATGGGACGGCCCCAGCCTGGCGAGCCATGACTGACACGCTGTGCCTGGCTCTGCCCCCGCAGAAGTTCATCGCGACCATTCCCCTGGTGATGTACCTCAGTGGCTTCTTCTCCTCCTTCCTCATGAAGCCCATCAACAAGAGAATTGGGCGGAACGTGAGTGCACAGGGACCGGGGCGGCCGGGGCGGAGGACGGGGTGCCCTGCAGCCGAGATCCCACCCACTCCGGGTTCCAGCCTTGGATGCTTCCAGGCCTCCGAGTTCCCGCCTTGTAGAAGCCCTGGATCTAGGCCCGGCGCGGTGGCTCACGCCTGTAATCCCAGCACTTTGGGAGGCCAAGGCAGGCAGGTCACGAGGTCAGGAGATCGAGACCATCCTGGCTAACACGGTGAAACCCCATCTCTACCAAAAATACAAAAAAGTAGCCGGGTGTGGTGGCGGGTACCTGTAGTCCCAGCTACTCAGGAGGCTGAGGCAGGAGAATGGCGTGAACCTGGGAGGCGGAGCTTGCAGTGAGTTGAGATCGCGCCACTGCACTCCAGCCTGGGTGACAGAGCGAGACTCCGTCTCAAAAAAAAAAAAAAAAAAAAGCAGCCCCCGGATCTGGGAACGAGGAATTCTGGGACCCTGGCTTCTGCGTGTCTCAGGTTCATACTCTCGCGGCTGCTGAGCTCTGGTGCTTTCTGTCCACCCTGTGCAGCTACTGAAGGCGTGAAACGTGGCCGCGGGGACTGAGTCGAGTCCGTCATTTGCTTTCGTTGTAACTGACCTGCCTTTAGGCAGAGTAGCCACGTGTCTGCAGCCGCTGCGGCGTGGACAGAAAGCACAGCTCCGGCATGGAGGGTCTGTCGAGCCTCGGACTTGTCCAGGGCCAGAGCCCGGGCTCCTGAGGGACCATCCAGCTCATGCCCCGTTTGCTGGGGTTGGAGGTAGGGGTGGCAGATTGAAGACCAGAGAGGGCCAGCACCAGGCTTGGGGGCACCCAGTGGTATGGGCCTGACCCCGGGGCTGTCCCTACAGATGACCTACTTCTCGGGCCTCCTGGTGATCCTGGCTTTTGCCGCCTGGGTGGCGCTGGCGGAGGGGCTGGGCGTGGCCGTATACGCAGCGGCTGTGCTGCTGGGTGCTGGCTGTGCCACCATCCTCGTCACCTCACTGGCCATGACGGCTGACCTCATCGGTCCCCACACGGTAGGGCTGGTAGCCGGGCTGGGGCTGGGGAGGGCCGGGGCCTAGATCTTGGGATGCACGCTGACCACCTTGCCTGTGTCTCCACAGAACAGCGGAGCGTTCGTGTACGGCTCCATGAGCTTCTCGGATAAGGTGGCCAATGGGCTGGCAGTCATGGCCATCCAGAGCCTGCACCCTTGCCCGTGAGTGCCGCTGTTCATTCATTCATTCTCTCCTTCCTTCCTTCATCCATTCTTTTGTTCAGTAAGAGGGTACTGAGCACCTGCTGTGTGCCTAGCAGTGTTCTGGGTCTGGGCATCCAGCTGTGGACCAAAGACACCCGCCCCAGTGGGAGTCATAGACCGGGGAGACCTCTCGTTTCTTCCACTGAGCACTTCATGTATTCATTCAACAAACGCTAGGTCTGTGTGTGCAGTGCTGAAAACACTGTACAGAAATATATCGGGGGTGGACCCAGCTGGAAGGGAGCCCCGAGTTTGTGTAAACCAGACCCATAGAACTCAGGGTTCAGACACGGATGGTTCTAGACCACGGCATCACAGCATTCATGCCTGTAGAGGCTCAGGGCCTGGGGCAGAGCCAGCCGTGTGAATAGTCACAGGTGAACGTGTGGTCGGGACCGGCGTGGGTGTTGTGTAAAGGTGAACGCTCAGAGAAGCCTGGCCAGCCAGGGCAGGAAGCCAGGGAGGGCTTCTTGGAGGAGGTGACATGGACCTGACACCTGCAGGATGTCAGAGCGTTCCAGGCCAAAGCCCTGGTCGGGACCACAGCTGGCGTGTTGGAGGAACAGGGAGGAGGCCCGTGTGGCTGGAGCAGAGGGAGGAGGGAAGGGCAAGGAGGGGACGGGGCAGGTCTTGCAGGGCCTGGTGGGCCATGGGGAGGACTTGGGCTTTGATCCGGAGGACAGTGGGAACCATGGAGATCTGTGGGCAGAGGAGGGACAGGCCCTGACCCAGGCGCTCAAAGACGCCCTCTGGTGGCCGCTCCTGGAAGGACAGCTGGTGGGGGAGAGGGTGGAGCCTGGGACCAGGGTGGAGCGGACTGGGCGGGTGCAGGTGGGCTGTGCTGGAGCTGGACATGGGGAGACAGGGACGGGGAGACGTGGTGGATTCGGGATGGACGCTGGAGGCAGGGCCGACAGGACTGGCCGAACTGCTGGGTGTGGGACAGGAGGGAGGGAGTTGCGGGGACCCCAGCTCCTGGCTTGGACAGGATGGAGCCGCCCTCGGGTGGGAGGGGAGGAACAGGTTCAGCTTGGGTGGGGGGGTCCCCGCGGTGCCTACTCAGCCCCCGCCTGCTCCCACAGCTCAGAGCTCTGCTGCAGGGCCTGCGTGAGCTTCTACCACTGGGCGATGGTGGCCGTGACGGGCGGCGTGGGCGTGGCCGCTGCCCTGTGTCTCTGCAGCCTCCTGCTGTGGCCCATCCGCCTGCGTCGCTGTGAGTCCCGGCGCACCCTTCCCTCCCCAGAGACTGACCACACCGGGGTGGGGGGGGGCATGGGCTGCACCCCACCCTCCCCAATGCCATTTCCACCCCTCCCTTGCAGGGTACCCTGACGCCCGGCCCTGATGATCTCCTGCCCCGTGCAAGGGAACTGCGGGGATGCACGAGGACGCCCCCCGGGGCCTTGAGGTGTCGCCCCCACTGCCCCTCGCTCTTCTCTGGACCCCCACCCTCCATCCTCGCCCAGCTCCCGGCGATGGGGTCGGGTGAGGACAGCAGGGATGCCCGCCAGGGTCTTGTGAATCCAGGGGCTTGCAGGGACCCCTGGGCTTTGAGGGTGCCCCACTCTCAACTCTAATCCAGCCCAGCCCTCTGGAGGATTTGGGGTGCCCCTCTCGGCAGGGAGCAGGAAGTAGGAATCCCAGAAGGATCTGGGGGAACGAACACCTCTGGCCTGGGGGTCTCCAGATGCTGCCAGGGCCCCCTCAGGACGGTCGGAACCTAGAGGAGACCCCGTCACGGGGTGGTGGGCTGGGCCCGGACCCCCGCTGTGGTGGGCCGGGGCTGGACCCCGCCGTGGTGG